>NC_080764.1:3170000-3474166 GCF_020826845.1 Diceros bicornis minor
TTGCCCCTCTGTGCTGGGAGGGCAGGTGGCTGCCCCCTTGGAGCACATTGACCCCTTGACTCCAGCCCAGGGCAGATCCAGGCAGAGCCTCACGCACCACCATCGCCAAGCCTGGAATGGAACCCACTAGGGCTCACATAGCCAGAGAAGACATTGTCTCTACCCTCAAGGATGCTCCTGTGGGGTCTGAGGGCACCTCCAGATACAGCAGGGCTGGTCTTTTGCTGAGCACGGTCCTGCCTCCTCTGGCCAGGCCCTCGGGACACAGAGGTAGCTCAGACACGGACCTTGCCCTCCCCTCGGGGCTCCCAGTTGGGGTGAGGGAGGTTGGGGGTATAAGTCACAGAGGCAGAGGAAGTTAAAAAAGTAGTCCAGACAAAGTAGTCCAGACAAAGGATGGGGAGGTCAGATCCCTTTTGACTTCGTTACTCCAGAATCTCCACGAGGGCGGTTATGACCATTACCAGCTGAGCTTAGCAGGGCCCCTCAGAAGCTGGGACGCAGGAAGGTAAGTGAACCATGGGGAGCCTTCTGGTGTTGTTGGGGTGACAGCAGCAGCTGGGGCACTGCCCAGAGACCAGGGTGGCCCCACTGTGCATTGCCAGCCAAAGATGTTCATTCATCCCATAACGTTGTACAAAAGAATCTTCTGCACTATTTTTTAATCAATAAAAAGAGGAATGACATCAACAGACAACATGTACACCTATGGACCAGACATTTTTGTGTCATTATATCATTTTTTAAATTTTTGATTTCAAAAAATTAACATGCAATAAAATAGATTTTTGGTTTGCAGTTATATGAGATTTAACACATGTATAGATCCACGTAACCTCCACTATAATCAAGGTAGGGAACAGTCCATCACCCCCAAAACACTCCCTGGTGTTGCCCCTTCGTAGTCACACACACCCCACCCCAACCCCAGGCAACCACTGACCCATTCTTTGTCATTCTAGTTTTGCCTTTCCAGAAGAGATATAAATGGAATCACACAGGGAGATTGGCTTCTTTCCCACAGCACAAGGCCCTGGAGATTCATCCATGCTGTTATGTGTGTCGATATTCATTCCTTTTTTTTATTGCCAAATAGTATTTCTTTGTATGGGTATACCACAGTTTGTTTATGCATTCACCAGCTAAAGGACCCTTGGGTTGTTTCCACTTTTTGATGATTATAAATAAAGCTGCTACAAACGTTCCTGTTGTGTGCAGCTTTTATTTCTCTGTAATAAAGACCTAGGAATGGGATTGCTGGACCATAGGTGAGTGTATGTTTAACTTCACAAGAAACTGCTAAACTGTTATCCAGAGGGACTGTATTTTGCGTTCCCACCAGCAAAGTGTGTGCGTTCCAGTTGCTCCACATCCTCGTCAGCACTTGGTATTGTCACATTTTTTATTGTAGCATTTCTGATATACATGTAGAGGCATCTCCTTGAGGCTTTAATTTGCATTTCCCTAAGGGCTAATTATGTTGAGTATCTTTTACGTGCACATTCACCATCAGTATATCTTCTTTGATGATGTATCCATTCAAATTTTATACTCATTTTTTTCCCCATTGGGTTGTTGGTTTCTAACTCTTGAGTTTTGTGAGTTCTTTACATGTTCTGGATACAAGTCTTTTATCTGATATGTGATTGGTAAATATTTCACATGCACTTGAAAAGAATATATATTCTCCTGATGTGGGTTGAAGTGTTATATAAATGTCATTTAGCTCCATTTGGTTGGTGCGTTCTTCAGTCTTTTGGATTCTTACTGGTTGTCTATTTGTTCCATTGGTCACTGACAAGGGAGTGTTGAAGTCTACAAATATAATTGCCAATTTGTCCATTTCTCCTTTCAATTCTATCAGTTTTTGCTTCATTTATTTTGAAGTTCTATTTTTTAGGAGTGTTACATCTCCTTGGTAGATTGGCCCTTTTATTATCATGAAATGCCCCTCTTAATCCCTGATAATCTTCTTTGCTCTGAAGTCTCTGTGGGCTGGTACTTAATACAATCATTCCAGGTTTCCTTTGGTTACAGTGTACCTGGTGTATCTTCACCAATTGCTTTACTTTAACTCACTTGTATCGTTATATTGAAAGTGGGTTTTTGAAATGGCATATCATTGTGTCTGTTTATCAATTCTGATAATCTCTAGCTTTTAAAAAATATAATTTACGAATTGTACTAATTTTTGTTTTCTTATTCATCAATTTTTACAGCATTATTGAAATATATTTCTTTTGTGTGTGTGTGAGGAAGATCAACCCTGTGCTAACCTCCATGCCAATCCTCCTCTATTTGCTGAGGAAGACAGGTCCTGAGCTAACATCTATTGCCAATCCTCCTCCTTTTTTTCCCTTTTTCTCCCCAAGGTCCCAGTAGATAGTTGTATGTCATAGTTGCACATCCTTCTAGTTGCTGTATGTGGGATGCGGCCTCAGCATGGCCAGAGAAGCAGTGCATCTGTGCGCGCCCGGGATCTGAACTCGGGCCACCAGTAGCGGAGCGCGCACTTAACCGCTAAGCCACGGGGCCAGCCCCAAGATATATTTCAAATACCACAAAATTCACCCATTTAAAGTATACAGTTGCTTGGTTCTTGGTATATTTGCAGAGTATGTAGCCATCACAGCAATCTAATATTAGAATATTTTCAACTACCCAAAAAGAAACTCATTCCTCTTTAGCAGTCATTCTCCGTTCCCCTCGACCCAGCCCCAGGCAACCACTACTTGACTGTCTGTCTCTATGGATTTGCCTGTTCTGGAGGCAAAACGAATGCCTATTCATTTTACTACAATACATGGTTTTTATGACTGACTTCCAATCTCTGCCTTTTAATTGGTATGTTTAGACCACATCGTGTTTTTTTTTTCCTATTTCTCATTTTCTCATTGAATTATTTTAATAATTTTTAGAGTTTCATTTTATTTTATTTGCTGAGTTTTAGACTATATCTTTGGTGTAGATTATTTTAGCAGTTGCTGTAGGAAGTATAAGACACACACTTAACCCTTCACAATCTAGGTAGAATTAATCTTTTGCCCCTTCAAGTGGAATATAGAAACCTGAGCATCAATAGGGTTCCTTACATCCCCTTTATGTTGTATTATTCTTATGCGTTGCATCCAAAATAATTGAAAATCCCATCAGACAATGCTATAAGTTTTGCTTTCAGTGGTTTAACTTATTTTAAAGAATTTAAGAGGAGAGTCGTCTGTTTAGGCAGATAGTCATCATTTCCTCTGCTCCTCTCTCAATCCCAATGTTCCAGATTTCCCTCTGGTATAATTTCCCTTACTTCTGGAAAACTTCCTTCAGCATTTCTATCAGGGCAGGTCTGCTGGCAACAAATTCTCTTAGGATTCCTTTATCTGTCTTTTTTCACCTTTACTCTAGAAAGATATATTTTGCTGAATATAGAATTCTGGGTAGACAGTTCTTTTCTTCCAGTACTTTAAAAATGTTATGTCAGTTCCTTCCAGCCTTCCTGGTTTCTTCTGAGAAATCTGCAATCATTTGACTCATTGCCTCCTTACATGCTATTTACTGTCTTTCTCTGGCTACCTTCATTTTTTTTTTTTTTTTTTGGTCTTTAGTTTTTAGCAGTTTGGTTATTATTTGTCTGGTCAAGAGTTTCTTCGCATTTATCTACTTGGAGCTTCTTGAATCTGTAAGTTTATACCCTTCCCCAAATTTGGGAAGTTTTCAGCAATATTTTTTCTGCACCGTGTTCTTTCTTCTCTGATTCTGGGACTCTGATGACGTGAATGTTAGACCTTTTGTTATTATCTCTCAGGTCGCTGAGGTTCTGTTCATGTTTTTCTCAATATGTTTTCTCTCTGATGTTCAGAATGAATAATTTCTATTGACTTATCTTCCAGCTCACTGACTCTTTCTTCCATCATCTCTGATCTGCTACTGACTCCATCTGTGAAATTTTTATTTCATTTATTACATTCTTCAGTTCTAAAACTTCTACTTGATTCCTCTTTATATCTTCTATTTCTTTGGTGAGACTTTCTATCTTTCCATTTGTTTCCAGAGCATTTGCCCTTATTTCTTAAAGCATGGTTTTTATAGTATTGTTTTAATAATGCCAACATCTGTGTCATCTCAGCTTTGGTGTCTGTTGATTGACTTTTACCTCACAAGTTGGCTTTTTTCCTGATTCTTTGTATACCGGTTAATTTTGGATTCCATCTTGGACATTTTGAATATTATGTTACAAGACTCTAGGTATTATTTAAATCCTATGGACAATGTTGATGTTTGTTTAGCAGATAATCAACCTGGTTATGCTCAAAACAAAGTTCTGGCACTTCTGTGGGTCCAACGTCAGTTCAGTTTTCAAAGATTTTGTAGTGCTCTTCAGATCTGTCCGCTGTGCGTGCCACCAGGTGGCTGGTCTGGGACTTGGGCAGAAGTGCATCCCATACTTTAGTTCTCAAAGTCCGCGGTGCGCTCCTTAAGGTCTGATTTATGCATGCACAGCTTAGAGGTGGGCCTGGGAGTTCATACACCACTTTACAGGACAGCTGTCTTGATGGCCTTTCTCTTCATGACTGCCCCAACATTTTTTGGTTCTCTGGGGCCCCCTTTAGAAGTCTTCAAGCCAGAAACCTGAGGCTGCCATTTTCCTGCCCTGACATTCAGTTTCTATGACTGCATTTGTGTCTGGGCCAAAGGTTAGGAGGATGGAGAGGACAATGAGGTCGGAACTCACCTGTTGCTCTTAGGACTACCTCTAGGCAGAGGAAGAGTCACTCTTCCTGTGTGCTGAAGGTGCCTGCCCAGTCCACTCATCCTCCTGCCTTCTCACAGGATTGCATGGGGGCTGTGGCAAGACAGAAAGGATTAAAGGAAAAATCAAAACAGTGGATTTCCCCCACTGTCTCTAAACCTCGGGAGTCTCCTTTCCCACTCCTCAGGCCACAAAGCAAGAGCTTGTCTTGAGGTTCTTTCTGTCTGTACTGGTATATACATCCATGATTCATGCTGCCTTGTGTAAGACCAGCTGGACATACCTGAGGAAAACAAAATGGGAGACTCACGGCCAGTTTCGGTCTTCTTCAAATTCTCGTCTACCTCCCCAATCTGCCTGCTGATCTTTCCTGTTCAGAGTCCTCACATACGTTCTCTCCATGCTTTCCATTTGCTTTCAGGAGCAGGACAAGATGGGATGTGCTTGATGCTTCTTGCTCAAAATTGGAACTCAAATTTATTTGTTCAATCTTCTTAGCAGTACTGCAGGGAAGTAATCATTGTCCCCATCTTGCAAATAAGGAAGCTGAGACTCAGAGAAGTTATGTAATTGCCCCAAGATCACACAGCAAGTGAGTGGGATTCAGAGCCAGGTCTGTGTGACTTCTCTTCCCATGCTCTGTCTGCACAGCCACTTTCCTGGAAGCCGTGTGGGAGGGGAGTGACACCTGGTCTGGGCAGGGAGCCTGAGTCCTACACCCATCTCAGGCCCTCGCTGCTATCTGCGGGGCTTTCCCGGAGTCACCACCTGTCTTTGCGCTCAGTTTCACCCTCTGTAAAAGGAGGACGGTTCACCCAAGTACTCCCTCAGGTGCCTTGCAGGTCAGACATTGGATGGTTTTCTCTTTGAACAGGTTGTACTGAAGGCACTTTGTGAAAGCTCCCGGTTGCTAGGGGTAACCTCGGCAGCTAGGTTGAATCACCAAAGTTCCCCTTCCCCTAACAGCATCCCCCCCAGGCTAGGCTATCTTGGGGCTTTGCTGGTGGGAAGGGGTTAGAGGCTGGACTCCTCTTCTTTAATGTTAATAAGAAATCAGTTATACCTATTTTGTGTTGGGAGATTCTGTGATCTCACACACACCTACGTGGCGACAAGCTGCCTCACCCCTGTGGCCACACTGACTAGAGAGGCATCCTTGGCTCTCAGGGTGGAGGCCCGGGCTGCAGAAAGCTGTGGATCCAGAGTTCCAAAGCTCCTGAGAAGACCTGGCTGGTGTTTGGGGGCTAAGAATGCGGACTCTGGTTTTTCACCGGACTCTGCGTGTCCTCAGTGCCTGTGGGAGCCTCCAATCCCAGGCACGAGGTTTGCACCCATTTTCCAGATGTCTATAACAGGTGGGGGTGGAGCCCCAGCAATCCTCTGCTGGTCCCCCAGGACTTCTCATCCCTGCCCTTCCCCTGAAGCTCTCTGCCCCTGAGTGTCAGGCTGGGCAAGGCAGGTCCCTGCCCAGCCACCAGGCTGTCCCCAGAAGGCTCAGCTCCAAGGCACATCCTCGTGAGGGGCTGCCTTCTCTGCTTACAACATTCTTCTTCTAAAGGTTCTTTTATTTATTTGCAGCAGGAAAACAAACCCTGCCTCTCGCCAGGATCCTGAGACCCCCGGAGCCCAGGGTGCCAAGGGCTGGGCCATGAGCTCCTGCACCCCCGGCCAGTGTGGGTCTGGTTCCTGCGGCTGGGGCATCTGAAGGGAGTGATTATGTGCTCGTGAATTCCAGGCAGGCGGGAAGCTTTGTGCTCCACAAATGGGGTTTTTCTGGGTCACAGCGCAGAAGGAATAAAGGATTCTGATGCAGTTACAAAGAGAAGTGGCTGGGCTCCAGGGTCAGACGCCGGCCCAGTGTGATAGGAGAGCTGGGGGCTCAGCACTCATCTGCCAGGCGGCAGATAAGGAGGCAACTGGGGGCTGGAGGGGCTGCCAGCCACCCACCCACCAGCCACTAAGTGGCTGTGCTGCCTTGAGCAGGCCCTCCACCTAGCTGGGCCTCACCTCCCATCCATGAATGACGATGACAGACCCCAACCCCACGTTCACTGTATCGGGCAGATATACCAAGGGGACACTCGGGTCCAGGGTCTATTTACTATTACTTCACAGTTCAGCAGCTGCTTCTGTCTTCACGGCTCCTGAGTGTCGCCGAGCCCCCACCTGGTCAGTCCTACCTCCGCCTCCACCCCAAGAGTCCCATGTTGCGGGGACAGCCACACCCAGCAGATAGCGAAAATGAGGGCCCCTGACCCCGCCCTTCAGGGCCCGACCCTGCTCTTCACCCTTCCTGTGCCCTTGGTTCTCTGTGTTCTGCTTCCTCACCTATAAAATAGAGATGATAATCATAAAGTAATAATAATGACACCAACCACCCAAGATTGTTAAGATAATGTAAATAGAGCCTTGACTTCAGCCCCGGGAGGTGGACATGATCATCAGGTGTTAAATTCATAATGACTGTTATTGGTGTATCAGGCAGCATCCTCGAGGACACAAGCAGCACCTTCAAACCAAGGTGACTCGGGCAGAGCAGGGGTCAGGGGCAGGGGAGGAAGACGTTTTCTGGACTCCCTTAGGGCCCCTGGCTGGGTCTGAAAATTAAACTGACAAAGACAGAGTAACATAAGTTCCATGTGGCACAGGAGCCTTCGTAAGGAAATGAAGAAACTCTTCAACCTGCATATTTGGTGCGAGGTTTTGACGCCCACGAGTGGACAGTGGTGGAGGGAGACAGCAGGTCATGGGCTAGGAGGTGATTGTGGTCAGCCGGGGCACCTACAAGGCCTGTTGTTCGGATTCTTCTCTGGTCCCTCCATCTTTGGAGGGAAGGACGCTCCTTTCCTCGGGGTGTAGGGAGGGCCCCACTCACAGGATGCTCCATGGCCTGTTGCAGGGCAGAAGAGTGGGGGAAGGTCAGCGTGACCTTCCCGCTCCTGCCATTTTCTCAAATTCCATCAGCTTAAAACACTCCACACACCACGGTGCCGTATTTTGGGGTCGCGTGTTCTGAACTCCATCGAAGGAAACAGCTAAGGAGAACATGATTCCCTTGGGCATTGTCAGGATATGGGAGGTGGGGGAGGCCCTGACCGAAACTCAGAATGAGAGACGGCCGCCCTGAGAGCTGCAGTGACCACGGGTCCAGGAGCCCATCCAAGGAGTCAGTCGTTTGACCTCACCCCTCCCTGCCTCCCATCTCCTCCGAGCTCCCCACCGGCCCTCCCTGACTTGGCCCAGGTCGCAGCGAAGGTGGGGGCTCTGAAGGGCGTTGGCGGGGACTTTTATCCGAACAGTGAAGTCACCTGTTCAAGGGGGACTCCCACCCAGCTCCCAGCTCCAAGGTCAGAAGAGGAGGAGCTGGCAGGAGGGGCTGCAGGGGACGGGGGGAAGCACGGTGGGAAGGTGGGGCCTCGGAACTAGGGGTCTGGGTTTTCCACAGGCAGCTTTCTGTTCAGGCCACCCCCCCATTCCACATGAAGGACCAAGGTTGGCTCTCCTGGACGAGCAGGGTCCCCAGAGCGACCCTCTGCAGCTGATGCTGAGACTTCTGAGGGAAGCCCCCCCCCATCCTGTTGCATGGCCCTACCACCCACTTGGACTCGAGATGGTTCAAATCCTCCTGTCCTCCAGGCCAGATTTGACCCTCCCAGGACCCCAAAACACCAAAGAAGCAAGATGGAACTCTCCCAGCAGCTGCATCCACCCAGGGGCCCTCGGCCATGTCCCTGGACGCCAGGGGAGCCGGCCGTCTGGAGCCCAGCTTGGGTTTGGGCAGGAACAGTGAGCTCGGGGCAGCTGGGGAGCCTGGGGGGGATTCAGAGACGGCTTTCTCCAGTGGAACGCTGCTTTGGAGTCAGCTTAGACATGCGAGAGAGAAAGCTCTACAGCAAATGTTTCATTTTAGATTTTCTTTAGCTTTATTTTTAAATAACGATAGATTCACAGGAAGCTGCAAAGATACATACAGAGAGGTCTCAGGGACCTTTCTCCCAGCCTCCCCCAGGGTCAGTGGTTCCTTGAGGTACAAAGTCACAGGCGGAGCCCAAGTGGGAAAGGGGACTTCCTGCTGTCCGCGTTGGAGGCCACCTGGCCATCCCCGCAGGCACAGGCCCTGAGGCGGGGGAGCACAGGTCTGGGGCTGCGGTGGGAGGCAGAGGCATCGGGAACAGTGCAAAGTCAGCTCAGCTTAGCGGGGTTCAGGGGCTGGGGGAGCCTGCTGGGGGCCAAGCTGTCGTCATTCTGAGGAATGACCAGCACAGATGAGGGGCAGGCACACGGGAAGGGTGCTGAGCAGTAGAGCGGGGGAAGCGGAGTCTGAGGGAGCAGGCGGAACACCAAATATCCCAAGGCGGGAGGAGGGGAACAGACAAACAGACCAGCCGCGCAGACAAGCAGAGGGCCGGCTTCCCAAGTGACCCCTGCAGAAGGGTCTCACAGGAGCTGGGGCACCCCAGAGCTGAATTCATGCTCCCCACAATAGGGCCTGCGCTTCCTGCTGGTCCCCAGCCCCGTCCCCCGTCACAGCCGCCACCCACCAGAGACCAGGACCAGAGACCAGGACCAGACAGACCTCCTCTGGCCCTGCACCCAGCCCCAGTCCTGCCCCATGGGCCCCGAGGGAGGCCTGTTGGATGAAAGCAGATGCAATTGGGAAAATAGTTATCCTTTGAGGAAGGAAAGGGAACACAATCAATCAACGTGAAAGAAATATTCGTGCCGATTGACTAAAAAGCATCTTTAGAGTGTAATTGCTTTTCACTATTCCATTATCATCTGGTTTTTCAAAACGATCTTATCCACCCACGTCTGTGTCCTGTTTCACTCTAACCAACCTCTGTAGTCGATCCACCCATTCATTTATTCCTTCCACAAACACCTCGCTGAGCAGCGGTGTGGAGAGCCGGGCTGGGGGCTGCAGAAGCAGTCGCAGGGGAGGGAGGCAGACGGTCCAGACCCCGCAGAGCTGGCCTCCACCTGCCCCTTCCCTGCCTTTAGGCTCCACACATCAGTTCTGCCAGGCAGGTGCAGGGATCCTCGCTGTCCAGACGGAGAGCAGAGGCTCAGAGCAGCTGGTGCCGGCGGGGAAAAGAAGAACTGAGCTGGCTCTCCCGGATCATGACACTCCTGCCCATCCACATCCCAATTCACCCGCATTCACTCCTTCCTCAGGACCCACCGCCGCCGGTGGGTCAGCTGGAGGACCAGGGCCTCTGCGTGTCCCCAGGCCCCACCCTTGTCCCTGGGACCATCAGGCCCAAGGCATGAAGTGAAGGGGCCTGGGAATGTTCCCCCCTCTCAATGCCACGGAACATTATTCATTCTCCCCCTCCCGCAGTGATCTCCGTGATGTCCATGCATTCATTCACACAACAAGCATGCACTATGCCACACGCCGATGGCTCCTCTTCAACGGCATGCATGGAAGTGTCAGTAAGGATGGAAAGGCGTGAGGAATGAAAGCTCGGCTTCATTCATTCATTCAACGTGCATTGCCTGGGCTCCTACTGTGTGCTGGGCCTTGAGACAGGCACTGAGGATGTGCTGTGAGCAAAACAGACAAGTCCCTGCACGCACGGAGCTGAAGTCAGTCAGTCCTCAGGACGTGCTCAGTGCTGCTGTAAAGCCTTCACATGCTTGACATTCTCCTTCCCACTGGGCAGACGAGGAAACTGAGGCACAGGCAGGTTAACACATTTGCCAAGGCCTGTGAGCCAAGCGAGGCTGCAGGCCCAGGCATCGAGCTCTGGAGTGGGGCCGCCAGCACACACATAACAGGCACAATGCGAGCTGTGTGCAGTTCTACTTTTCATAGCTGCGACATTTTAAAAAGTAAAAGGAACAGGTGATATTAATGTTAATAATATAGTTCATTAAACTCATCGACCCGAAATATTATCATTTCAATAAGGAACCAATATGAAAAAATTATTGAGCCATTTATTTATTTATTTATTTATTCAAAATAAATGTTTGAGATCCAGAGTGTATTTGCACTCACAGCACATCTCAGTGCAGGTCAGCTGCATCCACGTGCTCGGCAGACACACAGCTCGTGACCACCATATTGGACAGTGTGACGTAGAGCCTGGCAAGGCAGGTTGGGGGCCACGGGGCTGGCGTGGAAGGATGGTCCGGAGGAGGTGATGTTTTACGTGAGTTCTGAATGTTGGGAAAGAGGCAGGCTTAAGAATCTCTGTGCGGGGGCCGGTCCGGTGGCGCAAGCGTTTAAGTGCGCGCACTCCACTGCGGCGGCCCCGGGGTTCGCAGGTTCGGATCCCAGGCACGCACTGACGCACCGCACGGCGAGCCGTGCTGTGGCGGCGTCCCATATAAAGTGGAGGAAGATGGGCATGGATGTTAGCTGAGGGCCAGTCCTCCTCAGCAAAAAAAAAAAGAGGAAGATTGAAGATGTTAGCAGAGGGCTGATCTTCCTCACACACACACACAAAAAAACACAGAATCTCTGTGGGAAGAACATTATTGGCAAGAGGAATGGGTAAGGCATTGGCCCTGGGCTAGGAATCATCTTGGTAATTTTGAGGAGCAGGGAAAAGGGCATTGAGTGGGAGCACCCTGGACCAAAGGGGACATGATGGAGAAGAAGTGTCAGGAGCCAGGCGGGAGGACCATTGAGTGGGAGCACCCCAGACCAAAGGGGACATGATGGAGAAGGAGTGTCAGGAACCAGGCGGGAGGACCAAGGTGAGGATGTAGAGAGAAGAGCAGGTGACGGGCACCTGTGTGGGCATCCCCAAGACTCGAGAGCCTTCTGGAGGAGGAGCAGCCAGCCAGGAAGCAGGGCACGCTCACGGAGGGAGGAATCGAACTGGCATAAATGAGACACCGGAGCCACATGCAGACTTGATCTCAAAGACATGGCGGTAGTCCACACTGGGGGTAAGACTTGGCATTTGGGGCAATATTGTGGTGACCTTCAGCTTTTCCATGGTTTCAACAGTCCCAGATTTCTGGCCCCCAGGGAGGCAGGAACCTTCTGCAGAGTGAAAAATTGCCCTCCGCTCTCAGCCTGCAGAAACCAGATTAATCGGACCAGAGGCTCCGAGGGGAACAGCACCTCCTGTCTGGGAGTTGTCTGGCCAGAATGACCTTGTTTTGAGGGATGGGGAGGAAAGTGTGACAAAAGGGAGGTCTTGGAACCAAAGTCATCGCTCCCCCCGAAGGCTGCCAGCGGGGCTCATGGCCGCCCCCGGCGTGTGCCCCCATTTCTGCTCATCGTGGCGTTTAATAAACGTGATGTCTTAGATGGTTACCAGAGAGACCACCTCGTCTCTCTAGCCTCTCCAGGGTGGTGGGTGCAAAGTCGGCTATGAGTTTGATGGAGTCTGTCACCTTTTCCGAGTTTATTTAAATAAGCAGTTTCTCGAGGGAGCATCGGAGCAGTTACTCCGTCTGCAAGCGGAGGTCTGTAAATCTGCATAGCTGCTTGTCCTCAGCGCACTGCCAGGAATGGCCTCCAGATCTTATTAATAATCACGCCCCTGTGGAGGCGGAAGGCGGCGGGCTCAGCCCTTCATCAGGCAGACGGTTCTGCCGGGCAACCTGGGCACGGAGCCTCTGAATGTGCCAAGACGATTCTCACTGCTCAGCCATCATCATTGCAGAACTCTGTGTGGGCAACAGTCACAGAACCCTGCAACAAAGATGCACAAGGGCAGAGCATGGTTCAGCAGAAAGTTCTGGAGCAAGGGGTCAGGGTGGCTCACGGGTCAGTCACTTAGTCAGTCCCCGGATCTTTGTGGAGCATCAGGGACTGTTCTAGAACCAGGGATGCCAGGATGAACAAGCCAGACCAAGTCCCTGAGCCCATGGAGTAAACATTATGGTTGGGGTCCCACCGTGCTCTTTGCTGCTCTCTCTCCATTCGCCTCTACTCCCTGGGAGTCTAAATCCTCAGCTTTGAAATGGAAGCAGTGGTGACTCCGATGGCCCTTCCTGAAACCCACGGGTAGGTTTTCACAGTAAAGTACTGTGCAAAGTACTCAGTCGCCAAGAGGCAGAAGCAACCCAAGTGTCCATCAATGGATGATGGACAACAAAAATGTGGCATAGCCACACAATGGAATATTATTTGGCCATAAAAAGGAAAGAAATTCTGATACATGGACCAACCTTAAAAAGATGCTAAGTGAAATAAGTCAGTCACAAAAGGACAAATACTATATGATTCCACTTACATAAGGCCCCTAGAGTAGGCAAATTCATAGAGACAGAAAGCAGGATGGTGGGTGCTGGGGGCTAGGGGAGATGGGGAGTTAGTGTTTAATGCAGACAGAGTTTCGGTTTGAGAAGATGAAAAAGCTCTGGAGATGGATGGTGGGGATGGTTGTACAACAATGTGAATGTAGTTAATGCCACTGAACTGTACACTCAAAAGTGATTAAAATGGTAAATTTTATATTTTGTATGCTTTACTGCAATAAAAAGAAATTAAAACATTTTTAAAGATTTTTTTAAGTGGGGAATTACTGTTGTTGTTGTTGTTATTATTATTATTACTACTATTATTATTTGTAAGACAGTGGTCTAGCATATGGATGCAAGATCCCTGCCCTGCCATTCGATCACTCGCCAACATTCCCGAGGCCCACGGAGAATCAGGAGGCAGAGCGCACTGAGTGAGGGACGCAGGTGAGTCAGGCAGCCAAGGCCTTGGCCCTCCCGGAGCTTCACCCGCGGGACTGCAAGTAAGCGAGCATGTAGATACAATAACTACAAGTTTCCTTCCACAGTGGAAAGGAAGTGTGAAAAAGTGGTGAGAGATCCCTAAACAGTTGGGGTGTGGGGGCTTGGAGGAACAGAGAGGGTGAGGGGAGAGGGAGGCTGAAGACAGGAGACCCGTTGACGGTGGAGGCAGATACGAGTCCTGATGTTGATCACGGAAAAATGCAGTGCCTTAGTGCTGGGGCAAGTAAGAGAGGGTGAAAATATATTGATAAGTGTCCCCTTTCGGGGTTGAAAAAGAACAAGGCGAGCCCAAGAAGAAAGAAAGAAACAATCAAGAGAGTAAGCTCAGGTTGATCGATGGAAAGCAAAGTTAACAAACGAGCCAGGCATTATTAGTATCCCAATTTTACAACCAGAAAAACGAGGCAGGGAATGATGATCGGGGGAAATGTACGGCCTCAAACACTGGAGAAGTTGAGAAAGATTGAAAGTAAGTGAATTAAGTGTTCTATTTTAGTGTTGGCAAAGAACAGAGTGAACTCGAGAAGGTGGAAGAAAGGCAATAAAGAAGATGTGGAGCTCAAATTTGTAAACAGGAAGCAGAGTTAAAATAGAAATGATCAACAAAAGTTAGAGCTGGTTCTTGGGAAGCCTGATAATGTAGACAAACCCCCTACAGGTTGACTCAGAGACAGAGAGAGAGAGAGGTGCTGACAAAGATGTGCGTCTCATGGAACATCGATTCAAACAGTCACTTTGCAGACCACGCCGTTAGGAGCAAAGGTGAAGTTACCTGTAGCTGATGACGTAGAAATTGCTCCTCTAGATAAATACACAAAAGAAACTCCACATATGCTCACCAGCAGGCATGTGTAAAGATGATGGCTAATTAGATAGGAAAAAGCAGACCCAAATTAAAAGTTCTCCAAAAAGAGAATGAATAAGTAAACCGTGGCCTATGTACAAGATGCAACTGTCTATAGCAGTTAAAATGAATGGACTAGAAAAGCACATCCACCTCAGAATTAACCCCAAAATAAATCTCCAAGACATGCAGAAAATAACATAGACAGTTTATGAATATGACACATGTAGCCAAAATAGAAAATAATAGTTTAGGAAAAGATGTTTTCGTTGAGACCAGCAAAAGATTGTATCCAGAATATGTACAGATCTCCCACAAATCAATAAGAAAATGGCCAAGTACCCAATAGCAAGAACACAGAGAGAGAACAAAGGGGCGCTTTGCACAAGACGAAACCCCAATGGTTGGGGCCGGCCCGTGGCTTAGCGGTTAAGTGCTCGCGCTCCGCTACTGGCGGCCCGAGTTCGGATCCCAGGCACACACCAACACACCGCTTGTCCAGCCATGCTGAGGCCGCGTCCCACATACAGCAACTAGAAGGATGTGCAACTATGACATACAACTATCTACTGGGGCTTTGGGGAGGAAAAACAAAAATCCCAATGGTCAGTAAAATTAAGAATGGGGGTCCACTCCTGGAGTGACCAGAGAAATGGAAATTAAACCACAGCAAACAGCACAGCAAACACCCCCAATCCCAGCAACACCAAGGATTGGCAAAGAGGCAAAGCAACAACGGGAACTCCCATACAGCCGGCGGAGGATCGACTGGACAGCGTCCTCCTGGGGTTGACAATGCACATGCTCCGCAGGGGAGACACTCCACTGCCAGGTCGCACCGAGAGGAACTCGGTCCGTTTGCACCAGCTCCATCACACAGATGTCTGTGGCAGCACTGTTTTGCTGTCAGAAAGTTGAAAACACAAATGTCAATTGACAAAGTGAAAATAGATACACACATTTTATGTAGTTATACTATGAAACATGATGAAGCAGTTACGATGAATTTGAGATCTCTGAATACCGGTAAAAAAATTAAAAAGCAAGTAAAATATGATGATGTGTCTGTAAACTTTAAAAACTCCAAAGAGCATTATGACTGCTATACCTACATATGTAATTAATAAGAATATAAAATCTTGATTGTGAAATCCACACAAACTTCACGACAGTGACGGATTCCGGGGAGAAGGAGAGAGAGTCGGCCACAGGAAAAGAAACACTGAAGCCTGCGGGTCTGTCTGGAACGGCCCATGTGTTTTGGAAAAGTGATACCTGAAGGACACTTACAGAACACTAATATTTGCTCATTCTAGTTGACAGGTACATGGGTGTTGGGCATACAATTTATTCCTGTTCCTTCTGTATTTTTAAAAGAAAAACAGAGAGAAACACTTTGCAGAGTAACACTAATTAAAACAATTAGACACCAGGCAAGAAGGTAAGGAAAACAAAGAAGGACTGGGAGCAGAGACCCGCACGGGTAAGGGTTGGGGCTACGGTCCAGGCGTCGGACTGTGAAGGGCCTGCATGATTGTCCACCTCTGGGGAAAATTGTCGGCTTGACCCCCACCTCACCTCATTTGCCAATTAAACATTAAGTGGTGTACGGGGTAGGGACAGAAACCATGAAGAGCTGGAAAGAAATGGAGATAAATATCGCTCTGACCTCAGGAGAGGAGGCCCTCCCCGTGCATAACATCAAAGGGAAGCACCGTAAAGGGGAAGATGGATGGATTTTACTGTTTTACTGCATAAAAATAAAAACTTTATCCTTGCAAAAACACTGTAAACAACATTTGAAAGCAAATGACAAATTTTACAAGGTGGGAAAAAAAAGAGCTGAGATGAGCACAGGCAGAGGGCAGAGTGGCCTCCAGAGACCAAGTTGGGGTCCTCTGGGGTGAGGGAGGGGAGTTCCCTGTGGGAGAGGATGGGTGGGGCCAGGGCCGACTCTTCCTCCTCCCCATTCCGCCCTGCACCCCTCTGCAGACCGGCAACCTCCCTTCCTCAGGAAGTTGGCTGATCGCGAACACCCAGTGGACTAATGCAGTGACAGGAATGGTGAAATCTCAGAACAAGTTCCTTGGCGTCATAGCACATAAACATCCCGTTTTGAAATGCCCTTTCTCCTGTGCTGTGGCCTTTAAGCTCAGAAATAAGTCTGAACATCCAAGATGGATGGGTAGAAACTCTTCCTTCAAAACTCTAACCTCCTCACCCTGGGGCATGCACATGTCCACTAGAACCTCAACCGGCCATCCCTCCATTCTGCAGACGACCCGGAGCAGGCCTCCAGGTGTCCCACCAGGGCACTATGCATCCTCGAATCCTCCAGTGGCTGCAGCCTCCCCAGGGCCTCAGCTGGTTAGCCGTCCCAGCCTGTCCCCATGGACAGAGCCACGCCAGGCGGGGCAGTCTATGCAGGCAGCCCTCCACGTGCCCAGAAATGGTGAGGCCAAGGAGTCACCAGCAAGACGGCAACAGCGCCTACTAGAGGGGTGAACAGGATGAAGAAAACAGCACAGTAACGTGACTACGGTGGGTACCCGTGGTGGGTACCCGGGGAGCAACTATATCAGCAGGGGCCTCGGGGGGCTGACCAGAGGGGCGGCGTCGGAGAGGAGCCTGGAAGCATAGGAGCAGTTTGTGAATCGGAGGAGAGGGGAACAGCTTTGAGGTGATGATCAAGAACTGAGTGATGTCGGATAAGAAATTCAGGCCCGGGAAGGGGAGCGGTGAGGGATGCTCGGCCAAGAAGGTGGCGCAGAGGTGCGCTGGGTGTGACTGACGATTCGTTGCAGTTTCCTCGTTGCTTAGACTCCTGGTTGTCCCCGTGGTGGGCGGACAGTTCCCTGCTGGGAGGGGGATCATAGTTCCTTCGCCATCTCTCAGGTTGGGTGCCACTGTCCCAGCAGGGAGCTGGCCCTCCATCCAGCGGTGATGGAATGATGCCACCAGGGGCCATGGGAGGAAGGGGTGGGGAACACGACCGAGTTTGGGGGTGAGCGAGCGAGGCGGTGGGCGCCTGCCCCAGGCAGTGCCTCACAGAGGGCCAAGGGGAAACCCACTCCCCCAGGAGGGTCCCCTCTGCTTGGCCGGCCCTTGCTCAGCATTCCTCAGCCCGGGCGGGGGACCAGGCAGGCTGAGCTCCCACAGCCCCGTGGTGCCACATGAATATAAACTCACCGCTTTTCTTAATAACTGGAAGTAAAAGTTTGTGTAAACTCAATTGTCGGAGCACTAATAATCCGATTTCTCTCGGTAGGGTCAGTCCTCTGGGCTCCATCTGTAAAACAAATGTTTGTCATCCTCCGGTGAGCACTTCTCGGGGATAAATAAATAATCAGGGAGCTAATCAAGTGTACACTTTGCCACACATCTATGTACTCTTTTCTTTGCACATCAATAACCCCATTGGAAGTGGATTTATGAATTCAAATTATCTTCCTATATCTTTGTTCCCGTGGCAAAGCCAGCACAGAATATTGCTCCCCTTGGTCCTCCTCGCCCGAGGACAGCTTCTCTCCGAGTCCCACCTGCCTGCTCAAGAGCCCGGCTGGGATGGATGTCCACCTGCCCGCAGAGTGCCTACTATGCACCAACGGGGGTCGTGGGGCTCCTAGCCTGTTCGGGTCCTGTACTTTTTCCAAAACTGAAAGGGGCCAAAGTCAAGGAGAGAGAGAGAGAAAAGAGGCTGTCATGGCCACCGAGGGCCAGGGGTCCTGATTGTTGGGCGGGTGCCCACCTCCACCTGGCCCAAGGAACACACAGCCAGAAGGAAGAGAGGCATGGGGCCCTCTGGGCAGGTGCTCAGGGAAGGCCTGCGGGAGCTGAGCTGCCCTGGAGACAAATGAAATCTCTCTCTGTCTCTCTCTCTCTCTTCCTCTCCTCCTGCCTTCCCCTCCCTCCTCCTTCCCTTCCTTTCTCCTTCTCTCTCTCTATCTCTCTGTATCTGTCCCTCTCTCTGTCCCTCTCTCTGTCTCTGTCTCTCTTTGTCTCTCTGTCTATCTCTCTGTCTTTCTCTTTCCCTCTCTATCTCTGTCTCTGTCTCTCTCTCTGCCTCTGTTTCTCTTCTCTCTGTCTCTTTCTCTCTCTGTGTGTCTGAGAAACCAGCTGCCTTGTCTTGAGGACCCGCAGGTAGCCCTGGGGAGAGGCCCACGCAGCAGCCAGTGAGGGCCCGAGGCCTCCAGCCCACAGCTGGGAGAGGGGGCCTCCTGGGAAACAGAACCTCCAGCCCAAGTCAAGGCTTCTGGTGACGCAGCCCAGCCGAGAGCTTGATGTCACACCCCTGGGAAATCTCAAGCCAGAATCGCCCAGCTGAGTGGCTCCCAGCGTCCTGACCACCAGAAGCTGCAAGACAGTGTCTGTAGTTGTAAGACTCTGAGTTGTGGGACAACGTGTACACAGCGGTCGGATCTAACACGGAAGCTCTGGTGCTTTCTCGGGCTGAGCCATGTGAAGGGGCTTCCGTGGAGCGCTGCGCTCTGATTGACACTGGGGGGCGCAAGTGGAGGACGGCGGCCCGCCCGGTGTGTCCAGGCAGGAACGAAGTGGGGAGGGCAGGCAGGATGGCAGGACGAGAGGTGGGGAGGATGCAGAGTCCACCATGCAGGCGGGCAGCAGGACTGACGGCCGGATGGTGAGGTGACAGGTATAAGAGTGAGGATACTTGTGGGCCTGCAGCCCGAGCCCTGGGCCGATGGCAGGGCCTGTACTAGAGAGGGGAGACCTGGAAAGAGCAGGCCTGGGCGTGGGAGAAGAGTCAGGGATTCTGTTTTGGCCACATTGAGGCTGAGAAGCCCCCAAGCCGGGTGGGAGGGGCATGAGGTGGTTGGAGCCTGGTGCTCAGAGAAGGTTAGGTTTGGAGTCTTAGCATATTAATAGCAAATGCATTCGGGGTGTTCATTTTTGCACCATCCCCAATCTGAGTGCTCCCCCTTTATATACTAGTCCAGCATCACAGTCTTGTGAGCGAGGACTGTTATCGCCTACTGAGAGAGGGGCACTCAAGGTACAGAAAAGTCAAGAAACCTGCCCGGTCACATAGCTGGGATTTGAACCCAGGCATTCTGGCTCCAGGGCCAAAGCCACATCCAGATGGATGCCCTTAAGAAGGAGCAACGAGAAAGCACCTGCCTTCACTCCCTTCAAGGGGGGGGAACGGGGCCTTGACACCAGGGCCCCCTTCAGTTCTGGAAGATGTGCTCAGAACCCAAGAAAGGTGAGGAGCCCCATGACCCTGAGGCAGAGCCTGGGGCTGAGGGGGCCTGAGTCCCACGTGCTCTGTCCCCGTACTCTGGGTGGCACACTGTGGCATGGGTCTCACACCTCTCCCTGCGGGCAGGACCCCACGCCGACACTTGGCGTCAGTCTGCAGTGATGGAGTCGGGCAGACTGAGCTCTACCCAGAGCTGCACCACTGCGGGCAGGTGCCTGGGTGGCTCTGCACCTCACCCTCCTCATCTCCCTCACTGTGAGGTGGTGATGACGCGATACGCAAAGTGCTCCCAGAGGGATCCACGAAGCTTTGTTCAAAAGTCACCAAATATTTTATTTTTAATGAGGGACTGCTGGGGAACGTACAAGATGAGGTCCCTTCTCTGGGGGTCAGGAGGTAAGGGCTGCGGGAGAGATGCACAGGATGCTAGGAGCAGAGCAAGACGGGCTAATTCTGACTAGAGTGTGAAGGTGCAAGGGGAGGGAGTTAAGGAAGGCTTCACCAAGGAAGAGGCAAGTAGCCAGACACCAAGGGAAGAGCAGACACTGGGGAACTGAGAAGCAAGGACAGACCGGAGAAGAGGTGCTGTCATCCACCCCCAGCAGCCTTTTCCAAGGGTCACCACCTGCGAGGAGTCTGGCTGGGGTCAAGCGCTGGCCGCATGGAAGCAGTCCCTGCTTTGGTTGGCACCGCAATGCTTTTCATAGCCACGTCTCCCTGACGCTCACCCTGGGAGGCGCCGCACAAGTCCTCACTCCCTGCTGAAGGCAGAGGAGGGAGACCCAGCAAGCACAGCCATGCACCCAAAGACCCCAGCTCCTACACTGCGGAGCCAGGACCCGAGGGCAGGCCTCCTCCAACAACGCCAGGCCGCCTCCAGACCTGGTACCCCCATTTCTGCAGCCACCCCAGGCTGGCGTGTCTGGGGCCCTGAGTACCTCAGGACACCAAACCAGGAGGACTCTGTGTGGCTCGGGCACAGACCGTCTTCACTGTGCTCGCCCCCCTCCCTCCACCGTTCCAGAACCCACAACTTCCCACTTCCTCAGTGCACCCCAGTTCCACACTCTGCAGCGCCCACTGCCCCTCCTCCAAGGAAGGAGCTGGGGGTCGTATGCATCTCGGGCACTGCTGGAAAGAACCCCGCGTGCCAGCTGTTTCCGCGGCCAGCAGGGAGGGAGCCAGCAGGCCATGAATTTAACATTTCATTGCAGAGCCTCCTTCCAAACGAAATAAG
This sequence comes from Diceros bicornis minor, assembly GCF_020826845.1. Lineage (NCBI taxonomy): Eukaryota > Metazoa > Chordata > Mammalia > Perissodactyla > Rhinocerotidae > Diceros > Diceros bicornis. Next base: position 3,190,759 of record NC_080764.1, read on the forward strand.
TAAATATATAAATAAACGGAGGGCAGCTCTCCTGCTGGCCCGCTCCTGCAGGCTGAAATTGATTATTTTCCTTGCCCTGTGCCCAATCTCTGTGCTTATGGAGAAGCATATATCTGAAGCAGTGGGCTTTTAAACTAGTCTGCACGCCTGGCACTCTCAGGAAGCATCTTTCTTCCCTTGGAACGCCGGGCTCTCACGGCAGGGGTCTACTGGGCCTTTTTATAAGCTGCTGAGGCATTTTTCTTCCCTGAAATGAGAGCCTGGCCTTCGAGTCTCCAGGAGCTGCCAAGGCTGTCGGTGAAGCGTGCTGCCAGGGCCGGATCTGCCCTCCTGGGATGTTCCTCCAGCCGGGGCCACGGGGTCAGCATGGCCAGATCCTGGCACCTGGAGTGAGCATGCCACTCCCCCCGTGTCTGCAGGGTTGGGGGACTGCACTCATGGAGGACAGGAGAGCAAGAGCTCTCTGGAGGCCCCTGGATGGGAAAGACGAGACTCCCTACCATGGCCTCGCAGATGGGACGGGGAGACCCTGGGCCTTGGCCGCCCCACCAGGGGTGCTCCCTCCAGCGACACCCTCATCTCCGAAGAGGCACCATGAACCGTATGCACAGAGTCAAGGTCAAAGCAAACTCCTGGTTAATTTGGGAAACAGAGCAATTCTAACAAAGGAAAGATACGGGCGGTCCCTCCGGGGCCTGGATTCTGCACAGTAGAACAATAGCAACAGCCTATAGAGGCCCCCACAGATCTCTGTTATGCCAGAAACTGCACTTGGGTCCTTCCATCTCATCCATCAACAGCCCTAAGAAGTGCATCTGTTTTGCCCGTCTTATAAACTACAAATGCAGGAAATAAACACGGAGAACTTGGATGGCCTGCCCATGCTCACTTGGCTAGGAAGAGCCCAGTTGGGTTTTGTCCCTAGCATGTCTCACTACAGCCACCAGCCCTAGCTTGTCTTGCAGAGCTGGCCCAAGCACCGCCCCTCCCAGTCCCACCTTGTCCCTTCACAGAACAGCAGCCTGAACTCAGAGAGGCTCGCCAGGAGCCCAGGGACCAAAGTGGGAGGGAGAGTGGGAGAAGACCCTGATCACCTACCTTCTCCAGGGCCTCTTCTCCCCTATCCATGCATGGTTGGCCAGCTGCATGCAAACAGGTCTGCAGATAATAAACACGACCGTTAGCAATTATTACGGGTTCACTTCATACACAGAGGGCAATGAACAGAGCCATAACGGCGAGAGCGACAATTGAATCAGGAAGATATGGCGCTTTTAAGAATAGTTTATGAGTTAAACAAGAAGAAAACTCCGGTATTCCATTCTGGGATATTGAGCAATGCTCCTACGGCTACGATGACTGTAAAGCATTATTGAGCTGCTCCTGTAATGTAAAGTATACAAGATGGACATAATTAAAAACAATTGATTCAATATTTTTTCCAAACCTCAGGGTGCGAATATAAACTAGTCGTGATGGAGAAATGCCAGACCTGGAGCGATGGGAAGTAAGACAATCTAAGGAACAACACGGCAATCAGCAAAGGGGAGGTGACGACCCCTGGCAATAAAGGTGATGACACAGATACACAATAGGAGTGATGTCAGACACACACATAATGAGAGTGATGACACACACACACACAATGGGAGTGATGACACACACACAGTGGGAGTGATGAGACACACACAATGGGAGTGATGACACACACAATGGGAGTGATGTCACACATACAGAATGGGAGTGATGACACGCACAAAATGGTAGTGATGACACACACACAATGGGGGTCATGTGACACACACACACAATGGGAGTGATGTCACACATACACAATGGGAGTGATAACACACACACTGGGAGTGATGTCACACCCACACAATGGGAGTGATACACAGTGGGAGTGATAACACACACAGTGGGAGTGATAACACACACAATGGGAGTGATATCACACACAATGGGAGTGACACACACAATGGGAGTGATGTCACACACACAATGGGAGTGATGACACACACAATGGGAGTGATGTCTCACACACACACAGGAATTTTGACACACCAACAATAGAATAACGCAGACAACGTGATCAATGTTGACTCAGACGACATAGTACAGGACCTACCAGGACCCAGCGTGGGGTCGTGACTGGTGATACAATCACGTACTTCATACCCCACGTGGTTTACCACCTAGAGACACAGGCACTAAGAGCAGACATGACATCAGTGGTGGGGTGACATTGGGGCTATTAGGATGGAGAGCTCCAAGGGTGGGCACCAGGGCCCCTCACCTGGTCTGCTGGTGGGAGACTGGCCCATTCACAGAAGGCCCCAGAAGGGGTGCTGACTGTGCCAGGATCCGGGGTGGAAGAGTGGATTCCAACCCAGGGCATTCTGACCCCGACACAGACAGTCATGCCTGGAAACAGGCCGTGCAGCAACATCACATCTGCCTGGAGCTTCACCAAACACCCTGAGGAGGTGAGTCACCTGGAAACCACGTCAGGGTGAGACCTCACTGGCGGGCCTTTCTCCCGCTGGCGGGCCGCCTCCTGCCCACTGTTCTCTGGAAGGACCACTGCAGAGCGAGAAGAAGGTGCCGCCTGGCCCTCTGTCCACTGGTCCAGGCCAGCGTGGGCAGAGGACGTGGCTGCGAGAGGCAAGCTTCTTAGAACACCAAGTGCAGAAAAGTGACTTGTCGATTCACGGAGGCTCTTAGGAAAGAGACACTAAAGAGATCCAAGAGAAAACAAAAGAAGACACTTCCGGTGGAAGCCAGCCACGGGTCTCAGGCAGTGGCGTGCTGGTAGATGGTGAACAACCACCTCTCCCTGCGGAGGGGTGAGGTGGTATTGTAGTCTTCACCATGGTCTTCACCAATACCTGCGGTGCCAATACTCCTACCGTGCCCGATCTCAAGCTACCAATGTGACACCAACTGACTCGCAAAGTTCCTGAAAACTGAACAACCAGCTCTTGTGCATAGTACCAGCCAGCTCCAGCGGGCTCTGCTCCACTCCCCTGGCTTCTGGAGAAGCCTCATGTGCACACCCCTACATGTAAGAGCTATGATGGAAACCCCAAAGCAGGGCCCTTGGGTGGGGGGCGGCTGAGTCGCTGTAGTTTATTTCCTGCAGGCCCATGGCAGTTTTGAGATCCAAAGAGTCCATTCCACTGGAGGGATGCAAACCTGCCTTCCATCACTTGATTTATCAAACGCATCTGGAGCACCTAATACGTTCAAGATCTGTCCTTGACCAGAAAGCTGCACACTTGTGTAGGGTCCACCTTCAGAGGAACCCTCAGAGGCCCAGGAGGTACCCTCCCAACAGAAGCCCGGGGCAGGAGAAAGTGTGCAGAGGAACACCACGCACCATACTGTTCGGGACTAGAGAAGGTGGCCGGAAGATGCTCCACAGAGGCTTGGCCCAGCTCTTAGACAATGGGTGGGCAGGCACCAGGTGGGCAGAGCAGAGCAGGGAGGGTACTTCCGGGGGGTTGAGGAGCTCCCCCAGCAGATATGCAGGTGGGTCCCAGCAAGAGTGAATTCAAGAACAGAACAGCCTGGAGAGGAGCAGGTCAGCACCACGCAATGGAGGTCCCACTGCCAGAGAGGCAGCTACGGCTCCCTGAGCCCTCCTGTGTGCCACGCACTGGACTGTGCATTTACACACATCATCTCACGCACCCTCAGAGCCAGGTGAGACGTGTCCCATGCGTCCCCCGAGAAAACCCAGGAAACCAGGGTGAGAGCTCTCGGGGGACAGAGCCAGCGTCTGAATCCAGGCCCATGGCTCACGCAGCCAGGGAAGGCACCCGGCAGGGACGGGCATGGAGCCTGCAAGCCGAAAGGTCACACAGGACCACAGATCTCTCTGCAGTGCTCAGGAGAGACACGCCCATGAGTGTCACTCGTGAGTGAGCTTGTCCCCTGCCCTGAAGGCCTCCCGTCCCTGCCTGCTGCCAGGCTAGCCTCAAGGACACTTGGAGGACCCTGCACTCTGGGGCAGAGAGAAGACAAAGTTATACTGGGGACATGCTGTAGATGCACAAATGTGCGTGTCTGAGCAGTGACTGCAGTAACAAAAGGCGAGAAGAGGAGGGGAAGGCGCCCAGACTCTCCGAAACAGATCTGAGTTTGTACGTGGTGGTCCAGCTGCGGCCGCAGTGGGGCTGTGATGAGGAAGGCAATTCTCGCCACCCCAGCACCACCAGCCTCACATTGTCTCATTACATTTCGTCTGCTTGCTCGGCAACTCCATCTCCACCAGAATAGAACCTGTCATGCATTTTCGGGGATTCATGCTCTTCCCTCCAGCACACATTTTATCCATCTCTCCAGAACCGTGCCAGCCTGGGCCCCATTAATCTCTCCATTTACCTCCACCCCTATTGGTATTTGCACTTTTTTTTTTTTTTGCAGGAAAAGATTCGCCCTGAGCTAACATACATTGCCAATCTTCCTCTTTTTTTTTTTTTTAATCCCCAAAGCCCCACTACATAGTTGTTTATTCCACTTGTGGGTCCTTATAGTTCTTCTCTGTGAGCCACCACAACAGCATGGCTGCCAACAGACAAGTGGTGTGGTTCCGCGCCCAGGGAACTGCGCCTGGCCCACCAAAGCGGAGCGCCCTGAACTTTAACCGCTGGGCTGTCAGGGCTGGCTCTGCACTTTTTAATCTCTTTGCATACGTTCAAGAAGAAGAGAGCCAGGATGGAAAATGGTTGATCAGGGCTCATCAGGAGCACAGTGGCCCTCGGGACGCCCCCAAGAGCTTGGAGGTGACCTGCTGGAGCAGAAACGTGGGGACGCCCGCTGGCCCTGTGCAGACAAAAGGAAGAGGGAGGCGGCCTCTTAGCCAGGACTCAAATTCCAGCTACGTCAGCACTTAGAAAGGTGCAGGCTTCTGCACCTGAGCAGAGGACAGCCCTTGGGGGGACACAGACAGCCACGAAGTCCACACTCAGACCCCCACCAGCAACAGGGCTGCGGCCTCATTGAAGGGCCTGAGCTGTTTACAGTGTGTGTGGGAATGATTTTAGTATTTTCCCAATCACTGCTAACGACTGGGTGCTGATTGATGAGCCCCCCGGCCAGCTCCCCCGCATCATTTCAGACCAAACACTCCCATCACTTGGGGTAAGTGAGAAGCCCCCGCCGGGTAACAGCTCAGGCCCATGTCTGATCAGAACCCCAGCCCTCCCCGCATTCAGACGGGGTCCTCCACTGGCAGTGCCTCCACCCTTTGCCCAGACGGTCCGAGAAAAAGGAGAATAAGACAAAATGAGGTGGGTCCCGAAACAAAGTGACAAGGGAGGCATCAGCAGAGCCAGGAGGAGGGGTGCTCTGTCTGACCCCCACCCGGGAAGCTTCCCCCATTTTCTTTGTTTCAACTGCTTGGTGATCTGTACCCACAATTACAGTGCAAGCTTCCCAAGGGGAGGGTCACCCTAGCTCATCCCCCACAGTGCAGGGTCGCTAGTGGAGAAAAGCTCTGAAACTCATCCTATTGCTTGAGGTCAGCCACCTGCAAAATGGACACCCCCCAACACACACACACACACACACACACACACACACACACACACAAAGAGAGCACTCTGAAATGTGCATTAGGTGGGGGAGACCTCAGCAGCCCCAGGCCGACCACCCGCACCTTCTCCAGCACCTGCTGTCTGGTCTCAGCACCAGTGCCCAGGGCTCCCAGCACCGCTCTGCTCAGCTGCTCGGGGCTCTCGGGATGACGCCCCATGCAGCAGACCCCACAGCCACGTCTGCAAGTGCGTTGGGTTTGAGTCTGTCTCCAGCGTGGCCCAAGCTCATCCTGGACGCTGGGCTCTGAGTTGCAGAACGTGGAGTGTGGAGTTGAGTCTGAGAGGGCGGGGGTCTCCCCCTGACCCTTCCCATCTGTGCAGCGTGGGGCACACTCGCAGGCCGTAGTCCGCGGGAAGTTCATCTCAGACGTGCGTGGCCCACAAATGCGTCACAGAAACTCTTGCTCTCCGGGCATCTTTGCTGTTCCCCTCTGGGGCAGCTCAGCACTGGCAGAGTCCAGCCCACGGAAGCAGCCGGGGCATCTCACGTTGGATCTAGAGCCAAGATGACAGAAAGGCGAGAGACTTGAAATCCATCTGCATAGTAATTGAATTTTTTTCAATTTTATTTAGAGTTGTCGAGTTCTGATTCGAGACTGGGAAAAGGAAAGGCAAATTCTCATTTTCCCTTTGCTCGTCCCTAATTTGTACCTCTGGGTGTTTTAATTTACAAGTCAAAGTTAATAAATCGTGTATGCGCTCGATTACTTCACGGGCCTCCTGACTCTTCTCCCAGCCTGCAGGGCACAGAAGTTCAGCTCCCGAGGGCGGGGTCTCCGCCAACTTTGCAAGCGCAGCTGCTCCAGCATGCGGCCGCCACACCCCCAACCCTCCCGGGTGTTGTCCAGAGAGCCCCTGGAGACGGGAGACCGGCCCGTGGCCTCTACCTGGATCCTCACAGGCAGGTTTGAGTATAATAAATAAAACATTAATAGGTTAATTAAGAATGAAAAAAGGAGAAATATGGTCCAAAGTGTATGAATAATAATAACAACAATAAAAACTAAGACCTAGAAAGTGTCTTGCACATGCAAACCCATTCGGGGCTCCACAGCATTTATAACAACCCCAGGGAAAAGAGGAGGGCGCTGTGGCCACAAAGGTGACGTTGCTGCCCGTGGACAGAGAGTGGCCTGGTGGCCTGGTCTGATAAGCCACTCCCTTTCTCTCCCTGCTGAATGCTGAGCGAATGTGCTACATCTGAAAAGAGAATCTGCATTTTTAAAGAGATTGAGTAAGAGCAATCCAAGACAATCAGTATATACAGGTAGAAGAGGAGACATGCATGGCCTGAAAATGTTAAAACTCTGCCTAGCCTGATGATCCCCCAGAACCCATCCCCACGCTCTCACCCCCCCAAGCCTTGCCCCGTGTCGCGTCCCCATCAGAGATACCCTTTCCCTCCCTCCCCTACTGTGTCCACCTGACAAATGCCCAGAGTTTGTCACAGCTCAAGTCAAAGTGCCACCTCCTCCAGAAAGACTTCCTAGGCACCTCTCCCTCCCATCCTCTAACATTCCCATCCTCCCCTCCATCTCAGTGCTTACCAAACTGGGTTGCAATTGCCCTTCTGTGTGCCCCTCATCCACAGCACTGGGAGCTATCTTGGAAGGGGCCAAGCCTTGCTCTGTTACCATGGAAACCAGGGGAAAGAAAGCCCCAGGCCAGCCTCTAAAAGGTGCACCCAAACAAGGCCCTTACAGGAAAGAAAACGCCCCTCCCCTCGCGGTGGTTTCTAGTCCTCCCCGTTCTGTAAGAGCCCGGCTGACGGAAAGGGCAGAAGGAGTAGGATCATGACAGACACGATCTGCTGGCCCCTCCTACCTTCTTCTTCCAGACTCTCGTTCATTCAGTCAGTCGATAAATGTCTGCTGAGCACCTCTGTGTCCCAGGCTGGTTCTAGGCACCGGGGAATGGCAGTGAATAGGGTGCAAGTGGTCTCTGCCCAGGTGGAGTTTAAGCCTCAGAGGGCAGATAATTAAATAAGCAAGAGGAACTGACCCAGACAGCTCCCCAGCTCCTCCACTACAAACACAAAGAGAATCTGGGCAAAGTATCATTTTTAAAAGTTACATAGTCCAGATTGAAAGAAAAGGAACCAGGTACCTGAAATAGCGTGGGACCTCAAGGCCAGAGCACTGCAGGGGTGTCTGACCAGATATAAGCCCCACAGCTGGGGTCTAGGGCTTTCATGCCTGTGCTGGGCAGAAAAAGTGGCCTTGAGGGAAGGCAGGACACTGAAGCTGAGACCCCTGCATAAGGCAGGATCTAAGCGGGCCGCTCCACCCCAAAAAGTGGACCAGAAGCTGCCCATCAAGTAGGGAACGGACAAGGGAGGCCGTGTCTGTCTCTGGCTCAGAGCGGAAAAAGAAATCTCATGAAAATCAAATACGTAAGCCCTGGCCACATATAAGGCTGGGATCTGAACTTATAGGACCAACACGGAATAAAAGTCCTCCAATGAACAAAGGTGCCAGACTGGTGAGAACCTGGGGTCCCTGGGCAGAAGTAAGGAAAGAAAAAATATGTACATCCATAGAGATGCACCCACACCCAGAGACCATGGGACTCTCACAGCTAAAAGCAAAAACTACTCACAGTGAAGATAAATTCACAATAAAATATTACAAACCATATGAGTAATTAACCCACCATGAGCAGGCACTAGCAGGCACCACAAAAAGAAAAGTTAGCATCTGTTTTGCCAGCTTATACTAGGTGATGCTGTGTAACAAACAACCCCAAAATCCCAGTGGCTTACAAAAACAGATCCTTGCCTCACTCACACTATGTACCAGGTGCAGCAGCTGCAGGCTGGCTTTGGCTCTGCTCCATGTGTCGTCTTCATCCTCAAATCCAGTCAGAAGGAGCAGCCACTATTCAGGACACGTTCTCATGGAAGAGGGAAAAGTGGGCAATAGCGAAACTATGCAGTGGTTCTTACTGTGCCTGCAAAAATGCCGTACCTCTGCCCACATTCATTTGGCCAAATTATTCCCAAGCTGATGTCAGTGGGGTGCAAAGTATCTCTTCTCACAGAAAGGCAATGAAAACTGCATGGCTACAGCAGATGTAAAACCCTCTTATAAAAGAATTTCTGGGAACAGCATGCCAAGGACCTGGAATGTTAGAATTCTGTGAAACCATAAAATTATTATGTTTAAAATAATTAAAGAGTTGAAATAAGGAATAGAAACCATATAGAAAGAATGAGATTCTAAAAAGAACAAGCAGATTTTAAAAAGAGCCATACAGAATTTCTCGGAAGGAAAAATATGATCATTTACATTGAAAAGTGAACTAATTATTTAAATGATAGATTGAAGCAGCTGAAAAGAGAACTGGTGAACTGGAAGACAGAAATGGGGAAATAGCCGAGAATGCAGCACAGAAAGTGGGGCAGAGGATTTAAAAAGTTGAGAGTTTACAGGAAACTGAGAACAGACTAACGTGATCCCGACATGGGTCTAGTTTGAATTCCAGGTGGCAAGCATGAAGAGAATGAGGCAGACGATAACGGCTAAGGGTTTCCAGAAGTGAAGAGAGGCCTGAACTCTCAAGCTGAAGGTGCTCCCTGAGTCATAAACAGGACAATTAAAAATAAAGGCACACGTGGACCCAACAGCAGGCAACATGAACAGAAAGGTGAACAAAGCATTGTTATAGCAACCAAAGAGAGAATACAGACTACCTACAAAGAGACCGAGGAGGAGGAGGAGGAATAGGAGAAAGAGGAGGAGGAGGAAGAGGTGGAGGAGGAGGAAGAGGAGGAGGAGGAGGAGAAGAAAGAAGAGAAGGAAGAGGAGGAGGAAGAGGAGGAGGAAGAGGAAGAGAAGGAAGAGGAAGAGGAGGAGGAGGGGGAAGAGGAGGAGGAGGAAGAGGAGGAAGAGGAGGAGGAAGAAGAGGAGGAGGAAGAGGAGGAGGAGGAAGAGGAGGAGAAGGAGAAGGGGGAAGAGGAGGAGGAGGAGTAGGACTGGCGTTTTCTCACCAACATGGACCTTGCTGGGAGACAGCAGTGTAATGTCTTCAGAAGTCCTGAAGGAGAATGAGGTTAAGCCTAGAATTCTCTCCCAAACTACACCAGCACAGACTCTTCAAGGCCGCTGTCTGGTATTCTAAGACGAGAGAGGCTACAAGTCATCCCTGGATGGCTCTGTGGAATAGACACCATGTAGGCCGCCTGAAATATGGCTGAGCCCTGGAGCAGCTTTTGCTCCAGCACTTGACCTGAGAACAGCATGGCTCCCGCCATCGTGACTGAGGCTGTGGTCAGCAAAGGCAAAGGGCCTCACAGAAGTCTGTCGAGTTAACAAATGCATCACGGCCCAAAGGCTAGTTTTACTGTTGGCTACATTAATCCGGGTAGAGAACAGAGTGAAGGAGGTGACAGTCCTGACAGAGTGGATGTTTCCCTCAGCTGTATCCTCAGATTGGAAGACCCACATAATCAGAAATAAACCTTGGATCGAGTATAGATTGAGTTTCTTAGTGTCTACAACACACTTCCCCTTCCATCTCAAAATGTTTGATGAAAATCTCCAGACCACTCTCTATCGCCTGGTCCACAGGTTTAAAGACAGGAAACAATCTCCTTCTTTGTAGGAGTCAGGTGCTGGGCAGAGGTCGTGGAGAGTCCTTGCCCTTGGAGCAAACACCCCATTTACCAAGGACTTGGCACACCCTCCTCCATCCTGTTTTCCCCTGGGTACAGGCCATTTTTAAAGTTCCAGGCATTGGACTTGAAATGCATAGAGAGCGTATCTACAGTACCTGTCAATAAGCATGAGTCAGGAAATACTAATTTATAAGGAAATCAAATGAGGTTATTATGGTGAAATTTATTGTTTAACCCGCGAGTGCTGCACAGATCCTACAGGTTGGGCTCTGGAGTAATAAAGACAGCACATCCCAATAGTGACTGCAGGGAGCAATAGGACACAGCACAGAGAATATGGGCAGAGGGGAGGAAACACCGCCGGTCCCAGGCCCCATCACGCACAGTTCTGCAGCGGCTCTGTGGGCGGGGCGCGCAGCTCTGTCTCGGGGGTACTAATTAATAATCACAGGAGGCCTCCTTGAGGCAGGCGACGGCTAGAAGATCAGCCTCCATGTAGATACTGTTTACTCTATGGTATGCTCCTGGGTCCCTGAAGAGGAGTAACAGAGTTTCTAGTCTCGGGAAATTTACCGTCTAAGGGGAGACAAAGCACATTTGTGGGTTCACATCTGATGCTCGTTGAACTTACATGCAGTGAAGTCTCTTCAGAGCAGGAGGTGGCCAGGGAGAGTCTCCACCCGCCACGGCTTGCAGTGAGCGTAGGCCACAGAACGTGGACTCTACGGACAAGCCTGAGCTGCCCCAGGCCGGCCAGCAAGCCCCCTGGAGAGAACGTGGGATCTCAGGTTTTCCCCAACCCACGGACAGAAGAGAGACAACCACCTTGTTTAGGAGGCAGGCAAAGTCTTCCCTGGCATCCAAGAAGAAGCAGGAAGACTCACTGAGGGTCTTAGCGAACCACTGACCAGCCAGGTCAGGGGAAACGGTGAATCGTCCACAAAGCTATTGACGCAAAACCATGTGTACTGTTCTTTACAGGCAACCGAAGGGAATTTAAGGGGTAATTTTGATTACAAGCAATTTTCACCTCCAAGATGACTTTAGAACCAAACTCTATAGAAGCCACAACACCACCGTAAACAAGGAATTATGTCCAGAGTGATGCAAGTAGATACTAGGGGCTCAGAAAGAAACATAAAGAGGAGTGATTATCTCTGTTTGGGGTTTTCAGGAGAGACTTCAGACAGAGGTGAGGACTGAATAGGGTTGGAAAACTGAAAAGAAGCATTTCAGGGACGGCAGTGCGGGGAGAAAGCGCTCCAGGCAGAGGGCAGGTTCCGGAAAGCACAGACGGGAAGCAGCATGGGGCAGCGGGGCCTGCCAGTGGCTTGGTGTTTACTGAACACAAAACGCAGGAAGGAGGACGAGAGGGCAGACAGCACCCCGTAAGGCACGCCGAGGAGCTGCGACTGCCTCCTACAGGCCCACAGAGAAAGGGAACGCTTCCAGCACAGCAAGGACAAGATTAGATTTGCATTTTTCAAAAAGCCCTTGTGGCTACCTGGTAAAGAAAATTACGAAAGGGTAAAACTGGAAGCAGAAAACACCTTAGCAGCTTTAGTGTCCCAAGGAGACGTGCTGGGGTCCAGCACACGCCACAGCAGTGGGGATGGTGCAAGAAGGTGCGACCCTGGATGCACCGTGTGGAGAGTGACTGAGAGAGGTGGGGAAGGAGGGACTCCGCCCTTACGGGCCAGCTTACGGGCCCCACGGCACATGGGGCCGCTTGTCGGCTGGTAGGCACACTACACCCTCACTTCTTTAGCTATCACAATGGTAATTGATTAATTATTAATTTTTTAAGTGTCTGTCTCTTTCCCTGGCTCCTCAAGGGCTAGGACCACATCTGTGACATCCCCTCTCTATGGCAGCAGTGAGGAGTCAAGTTCACGATGTGTAGTAGGCGCCCAATACACATCTGGTGAATGAATGAATAAATGAATAAATTAGATGTAGATTAGTTAAGAAGGATACTGAGGGATGTTTTGGATTCGTTGAGTTTGAAGTTACAACCTCCCTGCAACCAACTGAGGGAAAATGCAAATCTGGCCTGCCGATGGCCCTGCACCTCACACCAACAGGCCAAGAGAAGATTTAGGGGGCATCGCCAGCCCACTCAGGGGAGCGTCGCAGGGGAGTGGAGAGTGGAAACCTCTCAATGGGCAGAGCTTTGAGCAACACAGCTCATGGTCTACTCAGAAAGTGTAGTCCAGGGCCGGCCCCGCGGCTTAGCGGTTAAGTGCGCGCGCTCCACTACCGGCAGCCCAGGTTTGGATCCCAGGCGCGCACCGACACACCGCTTCTCCGGCCATGCTGAGGCTGCGTCCCACATACAGCAACTAGAAGGATGTGCAACTATGACATACAACTATCTACTGGAGCTTTGGGGAAAAAATAAAAAGGAGGAGGATCGGCAATAGATATTAGCTCAGAGCTGGTCTTCCTCAGCAAAAAGAGGAGGATTGGCATGGATGTTAGCTCAGGGCTGATCTTCCTCACACAAAAAAAAAAACTGTTCAAGACTGACTAGTAGTTTGGCTGGATCTCCAGAGACCCAAGGAACAAGGTGGGGGCTGGAGATGGAATGTTTGAGGGAAGATATGTAGCTGGAACTCTCGGAGAATGAAATGCATGAGTCCCTCTAAATGGCCCCAGAGGGCATGGTCTGCAGGTGTGAACTCTGCCAGTCTTCCCCCAGCCACCCTGTGCATCCTCGGTGGGCTTGTGGACAAAGTGCTCTTGGAGGCAGAGACGGCGCTGTCCAGGGGCTGAAATGCAGTCAGCAGTGGGCAACGCTGACCCCTTGATCCGGCACCATACACCTGGGATGCAGCCAACTGGTGGCAGGTGGGTTATATGGCCCCCCATCTGACATGGAAGGGGCAGAAATTTGCCCTCAGAGAAACAGACACTTATTCCAAATAAGTAATCGCCTGGCCTGCCTACCTCACTTTTCCAACAATGCCATTTGTGGGTTTTCCAAACGTTTTATTCATTGTGAACAGTATCACCTGCAACTTTAGTTCTGTCAAGGAGCCGTTTGGGGTACAAGGGGGACAAAAGAGATAAAATGATGAACTAATTCTCATTATACTTGCTGGTCTTACCATGTACACCACCAACCAGAAACACATGGGGTCACAGAACCTTAGAACGCCCTACTGAGGACTTGCCTGTGGTTCCGCCCAGAGATATCATCTTGCGAGACTGGTGTGCTCCTCTCTGGGAGATATCTGCTCTGAACCAGAGGCCAAAATAGGGTCCTGTGGTGGGCAGAATTCCAAGGTGGCCCCCAGGTTCCATTCCCTGGGTATACGGCCTGCATAATCCCCTCCCGTTGAATGTGGGCAGGACTTGTGAATACAATGGTATATCACTCCTGTGATTATGTTACATTATACAACAGAAATGATTTTCAGATGTAATTAAGGTCCCTAATCAGTTGACTTTGAGTTAAATGAAAGGAAGATGATGCTGGGTGGGCCTGACCTAATCAGGTGATCCCCTAAAAGAGATTAGGCCCTTCCTGAAGGGAGAGATTCAAGGCGTGAGAGGGCCTGTGGAGAGTCACAGAGTGAGGAGCTGACATGGAAAGGAATGGCAAGCAGTCTCTAGTTGTTGAGAGCAGCTTCTAGCCAGCAGCCAGCAAGAAAACAGGGGCCTTAGTTTCATAGCTACAAAATACTGAGTTCTGCCAACAACCACCTGAGCTTGAAAGAGAGCCCCAAGCTCTGCAGGAAGGCAGGCTGGCCAACATCTTGTTTTCAGCCCTGTGAGACCCTGAACGAAGAACCTGACTTAACTGTGCTCAGACCTCTGACCTATGGACACCATGAGATAATAAGTGAGTGTTGTTTTAAGCCTCATTTGTGGCACTGCACAGGAAACTAACACAGAGATCACTTCTCTCATAGAACGTGCGTGTCCAGGATCCAAGAGTGGAAGGGATGGTGACAACTCTCACTCTTTCACTTGAATACGCACTTGCAAAAATTGGGGGTCCAGTCTGTGCAGCTCTGTCCTCGTCTGGTTTAGACATTTCGGTCCCCAAAGGAAGAATTCTCCAATAAGGAAACACAGGCACAGTCCCCCTGAGTGAAAGGTTGAGGCTGCCAACTGGCTGCTTTAGGCTTGTCGTGTCCCTGGACAGGCAGAGGTGGGGAGGGGATTGTGTTGTCTGGGGCACTTTATCCTGACCATCAGAGGCAAATAAGATGTCACCACACAATGGTGACAGGAAAAAATGTGTTGGGAACCTGGACATCCTCGGGGGTACCGCCTGGTACTGCCAGGTATAGTGATGGAAGTCCGTGGGAGATGACAGCACCCCCGACATACAGGACCACCAAGGGCTCAGACCCTCAGGAATAAGGATTGGGGCCGCTCTACAAAGACCCTGACTGACTGAGTCCTCGCTTAGGACAGATAAATGTAGAACGAGTGATGGATAAAGGAATTTTTACACGTCAACCCTGGAATTGTAGCAGCCAGCCATGTTTCTCCTCGCTCGGATAAGTGCATGTGTATAGATAGATGGTTTCCCCCTTTTTCTGTCTGCTTCACATCTTCTGTCCCATAGAGGGGTGTCAGTGGCGGTTAGCTTTATTACCTGATCCATAGATTACAGGTATCAAGATAGAATTTCGATTGGACGATAGTCTCCCAGAACTGGACACAACAACGGATGAAAATGTGGGGCTCCCTTTTGCAGGGAGAGCGAGTACGTTAAACTATGTGCGGGAGCGTCGGGGAGGTGTGGAGCTGCTTCTGCTGCGGTTGGAAGTTTAAACATGGAAGAAGGATGTGTGTGGAGAGGGCAGAGCCGAAAGCGAGAACAGGGCAGAGGGCGGACCCTGCGACACTGTGCCAACCGCTGTCAGCAGGCGGAGGTCAGAGCTCTGAAGACGACCTTTCCTCGTGCCCCATGGAGCCGGGGTCCCCTTGTGATACCACCTCCACCAAGTGGTCACACTCGCCTGAGATTTAGAAATCTAGTTAAAGCAGGAAGGGCAGTGCCAAGCAGGGAAGGTCCCTCTGTTGTGGCGGCTGGCCCAGGTTCAAGGGTCCAGTCTTTACTTTGTGTTTTCCACATGCTTGGGAGTGACAACAGTGGAACTGTCCCTGAAACAGCCCTATGGCTTGGCCGGGTTTTCTCCTCACTTCTTGGCCCCTGGAAGAACGACACCCAAACTTGATTCCCCATCTTTCCAAGAAATCCCGTGCAGCGTATTCTAAACACCCTTCTGTTGACGACTGAGCAGAGTCTTCGTTGCTGCCACTAAGATCCCTGACCAACAGGGGCTTGTAGGACTTCCACTAGGGGATGTCATTTCCAAACAAAGTAGAGGTTATAAGGGAGGTTCAAGCCAGAACTCTAGATGCCATCTGCAGGAGAGCTGAGCCCGTGGGAGCAACTAGATCCTCCACGGTGAGGGCTAATGCATGAGCTGAAGAAGCCCGAGAGTGGACTGTGTCTACGGACCCTCCCTGAGAACCCTACAAAGCGATGCTGGCGAGAAGGTGTGGCAAGCGGTTAGGAACCAACCCCTCTGGAGAGAATGTTTCTGTCTGCCGTTGGCCACCCAAGCATCCCAAGACGGAGGAAAGATTTTTAGCACTTAAATTTAAAAAAAAATGGGGGACAGCTTTGGTTACGAGCAAGACCATATTTCACGTGTTTGATCATTCGAATGAATGCACCATTCAGCCTGTGATTATCGAGCCTCCCTGTGAAGCCTTGTGTGCGCCAAGGGCATAAAATGCACAGCAGCACTTCCTTGCCCTTGAAGAGCTCACACTGCTGGAGAAGACAGACACCAGCTACCCTAGTCGTCTTTGACTCCATCCTCCACGGACCTCCCACGCTCCCTACAAAGACGAAGGAAATGTGGTCCCGGTCCTTGAGGAGCCACAGCCTACTGATTTGAAAAGAAGCAGAAATATCTGTCTTCTACAATTTAGAGTGTTCTAGAGTCGGGGTACAGAAGAAGAGTGGGAGCAGGAGGGAGCGTTTTCTGACAGTCATTGTGAACATCCAGAAGCCTTCTAGGAGGAGGTGGGAACTTAGATACAGCCTGAGAGATGCACGGTAGGAAGAGAAATCCTGGCAGGGGGGCAGCTTACACGAGTATGGATCCAGAAGACTCAAGGAATGTTCAATAATGCTAAGAGGCTGAATGTGACTACAGAAGCGGGGAGTTGAGTCCTGAGAGGTGGGGCCTGAGCCAGGAGTAAAGAGCAGATCGTGGAGAGGTAATCTGCTCAGAGGAAGAAGCTGAAATGTACTTTTCAGGTAATAGGAAGACATCAAACATGGTTAACTGCCAACTGGCGAGACAAGAGTGGTCTCTTCTCTGGCAGATTGCAACATCCCAGTGAGAAGGGAGGGACGTAAGGACAATGTTCCAGATGGCGGGAGGGAGGGAGGAGGAAGATGCTCACCATTTACCTTGTCTTGTGAACATTTCCCATTTGTGTCTGCCTCCCTGTCTAGGGCAGCGTCCCATTCTTCTGCATATGCCCAGCACCGAGCACATTCCAGGAAGATGGTTGATGCTCCACAAATGCTGAAGATCAATGACCTGAAATCAAGGGCAGACTCAACAGACCAAAAAGAAAGAGAAGGAGCTACAGACAATGACCATCAACAGGCGTCTGACTTGAATTTCACTAGAATTTTCAAAGGAAACTTTCACTGAATCTACAAAAGAGAGTCCTTTGATGCACGTATTATTAGTCCACTTTTGTAGATGAGAAAGCTGAGACTAAGAAAACGCCCCAGATCACACAGCTGTTGTGTGGCTTCCTCTGGAGCTCAGCCCCACACCTGCTTAATTCTAAATCATAGTCATCTCGCAACACTCCAGGCACTCCAAGCGTGGATGTCCACCTGGGTGCCCAGGACATGTCAGGCTCCTCATGTCCCTACCTGAATGGATTGATGTTCCCTCAACCTACTCTTCCTCTGCTCTTGTCATGCCAGATGATGGCATCACTTCCACTCCAAAAGCCACAGAATCCAAAGAAATGAATAAAATTGCCATGAGAGACAACACAGGCCAGTACCATGGGGGACGCATAACAGAAGGAGACCAAGGAAAGGAGCTGGAGAATAAGCAAGTGGAGAAGTAGGTGACATGAGGACATATCATCACAGAAGCCAAATGTGGAGAAAAGAAAAGGGAAGAGTCAGCGGCACCAAACGCTCCCAACCTTTTCTTCAAAGGCTTTTACTATCATCAGATAACTGACGGCATTTTCCCACTTGGCCAAATTGCATCCCCCTTTTGTGGCCTTACATGATGATCCATCTCCTTGCTATTTAGCCAGGCCAGACAAGACAGGTTGATTTGTTGGTTGCTTGGTTGGTTTATGGTTTCTTGGTTGGTTACTTGGTTGGTTGGTGGGTAGATGGGTGGGTGGATAGGTTGATTAGCTGGTTTTCTCCCTAAATGACAAAATTTTGATTCTCCATCCAACGGGAAACTTTCTCCCTACACCAGTGAGTGGATCTGAATTGAGCACTTATAGTGCAGACATATCATACATGAATTTAACTTACATCACTTCAGCTCTATTTTCTTGGCACAAAAGAGAAATAAAATAAAAGAACTTAGATAGCGTGGTTTATTTTCCTGCCTTTCTACTCAATGAGTGAGCAAGACACAGGAGACAAAAATCACCTTATTTTCCCATTCACGTACATCCCTCACATTATGAGCAACTCACCAGCTATGTGTGATTCCAGCGTTTTAAGATCGTGTTTTAATAGAAAATAGCCCCTAAATGCTAGCCAACGACTTTATCTGGTTCTCAACCAAAGAGACATCCACCTGAGAGAGATCACACTGCAAAGATGTTTACAGGCGTTTTGAGGAATTATCAAAAGGAAACTGGCTTATTCAGGTCTTCTGTCATCACAAAGAATCGAAGTCCCACATAAGAAACTCCTCAACTGTAGCGCTTGATTGATGCTCTCTCCACTGGTATTATTGAGCGTGTGCAGGAAGTGTGCTAGCAAAATAATGGCATATGTACACCCAGCAAAGATCATACTGGTTTTCCCAGAGAAATACATACTCAAACTGGAAAATCAAGTGATCTAGAGATGACTCTGTTCCTTACTTCATTCATCCAGGAAACACTTAGTGAACACTATGTACCATGTTCTGTTCTAATCCCTGAGGGCAGAGGGACAAGCAAGGCACCTGCTCACAACAATGGAGACCCGCATATTCCAGACAGCTGCAAGCCCTGGGTTACTCCCACGGTGGTAAGTTTAGCGGCATTCCTTCAGGTGTCTTAGGTCTGGTATGTTTGACAAACATCATCCCCACGTCTTGGAAGCCATGCATTCTATTTCTAGGAGAAGCAACCTGCCTCCAAAGTGACATTTAAACACAAGAGGCAGAGAGAGGCTGACACCGTGTTGTGTCCTCCGAGACACAGGCCACCGAGGCATCTGTGGGAGCTTCTCCCGACAGACTCCTGGAGCTCTCCGGAGTGCTTCTGACCCCAAAAGTCCGCAGATGCGGGTGCGGAGACCAGCTCCCACCCATGTTTATTCACGCTCTCCGCTCAATTAGCTCAGAAGCAGTGGGAGGCCCAAGTTCAGAAGTAAAACTCAGCCCAGGAGTCTTTTTAAAAATCCCTCTCCCAGTGGGAGACTTTCTGGAGACAAAAGCAAACCCATCTAACTTATTATTGAAATTGGTTATCCGTTCTGCGAGTCTTTCTGTAGCAGTTTCCCTGGAAAGAGGGCACCTGACTGATTATGCCGGAGGGAAACCGGGCCAGAACCAGGCAGGGACTCGGCGAGCAGGAGACTTTCACAGAGTGACTCACAGCCACCCTTTCACACTGAACCCGGGGCTGGGGTTGATCAGAGCAAGCACATGGTGTGTG
Source organism: Diceros bicornis minor (assembly GCF_020826845.1). Taxonomy (NCBI): domain Eukaryota; kingdom Metazoa; phylum Chordata; class Mammalia; order Perissodactyla; family Rhinocerotidae; genus Diceros; species Diceros bicornis. The sequence goes on from NC_080764.1 coordinate 3,209,881, forward strand.
TGTGTAACTCAGAATAGCCCTCCTGTTGACGCTTCTGTCCCCACTGGCACCAGACCTCCCAGACCAAGCTGGAAATAATGACCCTGGGTTGGCAGAAGGAGGCCGGGTGGGTCTCATCACCCCTCAGCCACGAGGTGGACGTGGGCTCCCCGCATCTCCATCAATCAGAAGATGAGGGCACATCAGGCAAGTGTGTTTGACCCAGTGAATAAGCTGACAGGCTGCACAGGAGAGGGAAGTGAGGGGCAGAAGGAGACCCTCAAGGAGTCACACGCCTCAGGGGCTCCAGGTAAGAGGAGCAACCTCAGGGGCTCCAGGTAAAACGGACCACCTCCCCACCCCCTGCTCCCACAGGGACCCTGGTGTCCACACAGTGGTTCTGCTCAGAGGGTTGAATCAGGGAAATGAGATTTCTTCCATATGCTGTAAGCACCTCACAAAATGGTCTTCATTTTATAATGTTCTAGCAAAACATTTTATAATGTTCTAGCTCTTGTCCCATCCCCAGGCCAAGAGAATATTAAACAGAGGGCTGCTCGGTATCCAGCTCAGGCCAGAGACAGCACCCCTTCTTCAGGCTGAGGTTTGAACTGGCAACTGGAAGGAGGGGAGGGGGATCTAGCAGCCCCTCCCTGCCAGGGGTGACAATCCGTGAGGGATAAACTGTCATCAGGGGCAGAATCCACATCATGGGGGAACCCAGAATGAGAGAGATTAATCCCAAATTGGACGCGTGCTTTAATTCCCCTGCTGTGCACCCACCCTAAGGAGCAGCCCCTGTTCTGTGCGGGCCCACACGGGGGCAGCGGCCCAGCATGCGCATTTGTACAGCATTTCACGGGATGGAAGGTGTCAGTCCCTTTATGTCCTGCAGCAGAGGTCAAGAGAGCACAGTCATGGCGTCCTGGGGTTCTCAGACAAATGTTTCCAGTCCCGACAGAGCTGTGAGCACTGGGCAGGGTGACCCGGGAGGATGGGATGGCTAAAGGAGGGCAGAGAATGCTTGGCCAAGGGCAGTGCTGCGGAGAGGCCAGAGGGTCCCCTGAGTGACAAGCAATGAGGAGCTTCATGGCCAGGGACTCTATGCACCCCCAAGCAGCCCTCCATCAGCGGCACAGGAGTCCTTGGAGGCGGCCAACTGGGTGTGGATGGACTTGGTGGGGAGAGGCTTTCTGCAGTGAGAAGAGCCCAAGCCAGCCTGGAAGGAGGGGTCAGTGAGCAAAGTGGAAGAGAGATGATGTCCTTTTAGTGATTAAACACATCAGATTAATCATGATGCCACTTTGGAAAAATCAGGTTCACAGCAGGAACCAGGGTTCCATTCAAGGGTGAACTCGGGGAATTAATGAGAGGACTATTTACAGAAACGAGGGCAGGATGAGGAGCCACCCTGGAGACTGGAGCCCCAGCCCAGGACAGCAGGGAGCCACAGCCGCCTCCAGGCGGGAGGGCAAGCGGGAGGGGTGATCCTGGGTGCGGGAGCCACAGGAGGGAGCAGGAGGGATTCACCCAGAACACAGCCCCAGAGCAGGGCAGGGAGGACTCCACCTCCTTCTGCCTGCCCCCATCTCCTGCTAGAACCTTCCACGGGTTGCATCGACTAGGGGATGCTGCCCACAGGGAGGGCCTCCCGAGGCACAGGGCAGGGCATGGATCTGGGGAGCAGATGGAGAGTAACTAGGTCACCTCTCACTTGCAGAAACATCAGAAATGCCACACCAACCCCAGGGGATGCCGGCGCCCTGAGTAGATGCCAGAGGGCCCCAGGCCCCTCAGGGGCTCAGAGGTGACAAAAGGCTCCTGTGTGCCTCCTTCTCGGCCCCCTCTCCAGAGCCGGGCAGGGCCTGTGGAGGGCCTCCTCGCCCATGATGTGGAGCACAACTCTGCCAGCCCACCAGGGAGTGACGGCTGGGAAGGGGGAAGGGGAGAGGCTGGCCGCGCTGAGGGTGGGACCCAGGTCACCACAGCTTTGAGAGGCAGCCCTTGCTTCCCTGAGTTTACAGATGAGGCAAAAGGTTGTTTTTGGTAAATCCAGTGCCTGCCGGGGACAGAACCCAGTGACCCCAGGAAAGGGGTGGACGCAGAGCAGTTCCGGAGGGCGAATCCTAAGGCCTCAGCCGAGTCCCGGTTCTGGATTGCAGAACTCATCAGCCACGCCCATCCCCTCTGAGAGCCGGGGCCCACGCAGCAGGTGAGAGGCTCCACGAGATGAGGATCAGGAGGGTGCGGCCAAGCGTGAGGGGCAGCACGTGGGGGCGGGCCACCTCAGGGCGGGGCTTCGCCCCTGCCAAAGCTGGCTGGCTTGGCGGCAGCTGCACTGCAGTGGCCCAAGTGCTCCATCCGGTGTCCGGACCGGCCATGAGACGGCCGAGCTGTGGGATCAGGGCTCTGCCACCACCGCCGGCATAATTTAAGGCCGAGTCAAGAATAGTTTAAAACATAAATAACTCGGACGGCGTCCCCCGCCTCGTACTCTGTGATGAACGCCTGGGCCGCCACGGAGCGCGCGCTGTGGATGTGCGTGCGCACGTGGCCTCTCCATCATTTCTCCGCAGCAATGTTATATTAAAAATGCAACTCGCCGTGCCTGGATTATTTTTGTTTTCCTCTCTTCGCGAACAGCCGTCTTGCCTTAAATCTGCCTCCTCCTTCCGATCCTTCAATGCCAATTTTCTCCTTAATGTCTTTTCTCTGCTCCTTCACGCTGCATCCCTTTTCATCTTGTCTCATCCGCATATTGCAGCGGGTCCGTGCAGCTTTCCAGGACGATGTGGAGACCGAACCTGAGCTGCAGCAGAAGGGATGCAGGGAGGACGCAGGCACGTGCTCTGGACCACAGAGTCAGAAAGCCCCACGTGGAGTCCCCTCCACGGGACCTCATGTCGCCTGTGCTCCAGGCCCGCATGGGACAGAATGGGTCAGGCACTGGACGAGGATTCAGGAGGCCACTTGGGACTAGGGGCAAGTCACATGTTCTCTCTGGGCCTCACTGACCTGAAGTGGTGAACAAGCTATAAAAACACTGCCGACGCCTCCATCTCGGCCAGGATCAGATGAGACCATAATCGTGGCTTCTGTTAACATGTGTCTTCTCGTGCTGGTCTCCTGCTGGCCACCTTACACATTCTCAAGGCCCCTCTACCTGGCATCCCAGGTCCTTGGAAAGCCGGCAAGTGGGGACAGAGAGGAGTCCATCCGGAACGCTGGACCTAACCCTGCTGCAGGACTCGGGACTGTCCACCCAGAGTTCCAAATCCAGGAACACAAGTTCCTGACACGGTCAGTGAGTCATTCAATACGCGGGCCCTGAGGGCCTCCCGCGGGCCAGCCCCCTGCCAGGCCCTAGAGGTGGAGTGGTCAGGGCTCCTGGCCTCAGTACATCCTCAAGACCAGAAGTTCCACCACTCAGACCTCTGCTTCCGTCATCACATCTCCTTCTCACACGCTGACCCTCTTCCCTCCCTCTCATGAGGACCCTGTGATGACCCTGGGGCCACCCAGATAATCCAAGGTAACTCCCCATCTCAGATCCTTAACTCAGTCACACCTGCAAAGTCCCTCCTGCCATGGGAGGTCACACAGTCGCAGTTCCGGAGACTGGGAGTGGACATCTTTGGGGGCCATTCTTCCGCCTTCCACTGGGGAGGAGAACAAGAACTTTCAGGGGGCTGGGCTGGGGCAGGGGGCGCACAGGGTGCACACTGAGTGGATTGAAAGATACCAAGGAGAGACCTGGAAGATGAAAGACCTGGCTCTCCCTGGTGCTCAGTGGGGTCTGGACCTTCCGTCCTCAGGGCACCTCAGTCAACGTGTCTTTCCTCACCTCCTGGACCGCCTCCCCACCGGGTCTTTTTCTGTTACCTGCCCTCTGTTTTCCTTTAATCCACACAAAACACGCCTCCCCCCATGTCCTCCTTGATGGTTCGGTGTCTTTAAGCATTTTTAGGGATGCTCATCCCTCCTCAAATCTCTGACCCCTTCTTCCCATCCTCTCTGCTGCCAACACTGTGGCGAGATGCCATGACATTGTTATTGTTTTGCACAAAGAAAGAAAGCAGAGTGGCCTCCCCTGTGCGTCCTTTCTCTGCTAAACAACGTCAAAACCTCACCAAGTGTTTTGTGAGGAAGATTCTTCATAAATTGAGCTCTGCCTTTGCCAGTCTGGGGAAAATATTTCTTTAATATGCGAAGCAATAACCGAGCACGCCGTTAATTACAGCCCAAAGACGTAAAAAACTCCTGATTGAGACGATGAATTTGCAGCTCCAGATAAGGAGGCCCAGATGGTGCATGACCCACGTCGGGAGATGGAAACTATAGGGGGTCCTCTGGGCTCTGCTGCGGACACGTGACCATCAGTCAAATGTTTGCCCTCTCCGACCTTGACCTTCATTCATGTGGTGTCCTGTTCAAAATGAGGAGCAAAGTGCAGTTACCACCCCAGGACAGCCAGTTCTGCACACACCCACTGACCCTCAGAAGGGCAGAGAGGCCAGACCCTAGCCGGCCTCACCTCTGCTCTGCCACCCCTGGGCCTTTGCCCTTCCTCTTCCCTCTGCCTGCCTGCCCCACACACTGTCTCTTGTCAGCTTCCTCAGTCCAGCTCAGCTGCCAACTCCTCCAGGAAGGCTTCCGGATTTCCTCCACTTTCTTCCACAGCAGGATGGTATTTGCTCTGGCTGGTGATCTGCACCCCTCTCAGCAGCTTACACACAGAACCTGCCCTGGAAAGGCAGTGACCATCACCTACACCCCAATCCCAATCAGGACAGAGGATGCGGACCAAGGATCTGGGACACCCAGGAGCCACAGCCCTGCTGTGACATGTGCCACCCTCCCAGGGAGTCCCACATGCCTGGCCCTGGGCCCGGGCCTCATTTGGGGAAATGTTTGAGCTTTGATCTTCATCCCCTTCTCCACTTAAATATCCCCACTGTCCCAGGAGAAACAAGATAAACTTTGAAACAGACATCAAGGCGTCAGACCTACGAAGCCCCAAGTCAGATTTCCATGTGTCTGTGCAAAATATTCAGCTCCCTCTCCTGTGACTCTCAGAGAAGGCGGTTCCTCTGCCTCCGTGGTGTGAGGCCCCGAATTCCCCGAGGCCCCAGGCCTGAACCCACGCGTCCAGGACACTTTCCCCCTCAGTCCAGCTGCTGCTGCAGGAGGAGGGCCACGGGCAGAAGAGCCCCCGGCGGGTGGACAGACCCAAGTCCTGGGCCTGGCTCTGTCCACACGCTGTGGGGTTCCAGGTAGGTCCCGCCTCCTGGATCTCAGTCTCCCCATCTGTAACACGCGGGTGCTTCCATCCTGAGAGGGTGCTGCTGCCTGGGGTCCTGGGTCTCTGCACCAAGGGATCTCAGTGGCAGCCTCGGGCTGTGCCCGTGGGACCCTCGAGGCCCGTCAGCAATTGGGTGAATGGGCCTGGCCTCCACCCACACCGACCGGGACACAGCTCCCTGACCCTCCACTCATCTTCCCAAAGCCCGACGCAACACGGCCACCTCACTGCTCCAGCTCTTCCGTCTCATGATGGCACACACCACACAGCACACACATACATACTACACACACCATACACACCACACAGCACATACACGTGCTGGAATGGCATCTCATCTGTGAGCCCCACCGAGGCAGCAGCTCCAGGGAGGAGCTGGGGGACTCAGTGAGGGAGGGCACTTGACCCCCAGGCCCACGGTCCCGGGAGACGTGCTGAAGGGGGTCAGCATCTCAGGGGGTACGGGCTGGGCTGTGGCGCTGGGCAAACGGAGCCCTTTCCGTGGCAGCCCCTGAACTCGGGCAGTTCCCCAGCCCGTCTCCTCTCTGTGGTGGGAAGAGGGGACCGCAGCCACTCGGGGCTGCCTGGGAGGTACCCCGACCGCTGCCTGTCTGTTCTCACCCCCGAGGCCGGCACCACCACGCTGTCAGTACACGTCACCCGGCATCATGGCTCCTGCCCATGCTGCAGGCTGTCCCGCGTGGGCCTGGACTGCAGCTCATGGAGGAGAAGCCACGCCCCTGACGTTCCGCTGGGACAGGGCAGACCCGACACAGAGGAAGCAGGCAGGCCCACAGCTCAGTCCAGACCCCCGCCAGCTCCGGACCTGTTGCTGGATAACAAACCACCCCAACTTAGCGCAGAGCAGAACTGTGCTCTTCGCCCCTGGCTCGGGGTCAGGGCCTGGAGCAGGGCCCAGGGCACAGTGCATCTCTGCCCACCATGCTGGGGCTCAGCCGCTACTGGTTGCCCTCCGCGCGACTCCTCACAGCGGGGAAGCTCAGGCTGGCCAGACGCCTCACACACAGTCCAGGGCTCCAAGAGACCAAGGGCAAGTGGCCAGGGCACTTAAACACGAGGCCCAGCGCTGGCTCAGCATCTCATCCACAGACGCTTGGGGCAGAGTGGCCAAGGCCATCCAAGGGGAGGGGCGGTGTGTCCAGGAACCTGTGGCCCGTCTTTAGTCCACCAAGCCTTTGTGCTGCCAATGCACAGTCCCTTCCCAAGGTCAGCGCATTATCCTGCAGTACCAGGGCTGTCGCCCCTACCCCTGCCTCTGTCCCAGGAGAAGACAGGTGGCACCTATGGAGCGCCTGTGCATGCCGGCCAGGCTCTGAGCTCGGCGCATGGCATGTGTCATCTCGGTTCTCTCGCTCGTGCCTCACACTCGGACTCCAGCAGAGTGGAGGAGGGGCCCTTGTTCTCCTCGTCCAGAGGAGGGGTTACGTGGAAATGCTGAAGCCACGGCGGCTCCATGCACAGTCCCCGTCAGCTGCTGGGGTGTGAAGCCTTCGCTGGGACTAAAATCCCGGTTGGCCAGATTCTCTCAGATCTCTTCTTGCTTCTCCAGACCCCAGCACTTTGCTCAACAGAGAATGCTTCCCAAGACGTCCCTGGAGCCCCTCCTCTCTCACGGAAGCTGGGGGGAAGTGAGGGTCTTCTCTAATGTGGGGGTCACACAAACTAGGCTGTAAGCTGCGGAAGGTGGGACCTCTGGCACCAGGCAGCAAAGAACTGTGACCTCACATCATAATGGCCCCATGAGCTCCCTCGCCCTCAGTAGGCGTGAGGGACAGACACCCTGCCTGCTGTGCCGTGTGAGTCCTCAAATCCGTTCACAGATACTGGTGTTGACAGATGGAGGAATGAGTGGATACTCGATTGGGGCGTGGGGCACCCCGCTGCCTTTGAGGCCTGACTCAGTTCTCCAGTGGGTCACCTGTGAGGACACAGGGCACCGACCCCACTCCCCACCTGGAGTAGGTTAGATGGTGGCCCCAAAAAAGATATGTCCACAGCAGAACCTGTGTGTGTGACCTTACTCGGAAAAAGGGTCTTTGTAGATGTAATCAAGTTAAAGATGATGAGAAGAGATCATCCTGGATTACCCACGTGGGCCCTAAATCCAATGACAAGTGTCCTTACAAGACACAGCAGAAGAGGAGAAGACACACGGTGGATAGAGGCACAGGCCATGTGACGAGGGAGGCAGAGACTGCACGATGGGGCCGCCTGGGCCAGGGGCCACCAGAGGCTGAGGGGGCAGGAAGGATCCTCCAGTAGAGCCTTCAGGGGGAGCGTGGCCCTGCGACACCTTGATTCTGTACTTCTGGCCTCCAGAACTGTGGGAGGATAAATACCTGTTGTTTTAAGCCTCCCGGTTTGCTGTAATAGGTTACAGAAGCTACAGGAAACCAATACACCGTCTGAGGTGCCCCAGGGTCACTGGGTGAGGTCGTCCCCCACTGGAAATCAGCACAGACTTGGGGGGGTGCCTCACCGGAAACCAGGGTGAGAAGAGCGGCCCTTTCCAAGGCCCTGAATCCTCTGTGGGGTCTGGAGAAAGGCAGACGGGGCAGGGCTCCTTGGCCTTGAGAGAATCACTGAACCTCTCTGACCCAGGTCACAGAGCGGGGAGGCCCACGCGAGATTAGGAGTTAGAAGCGTTAACATAGCGCCTGACAAGCCACAGCTGCTCAACTCAGGACAGCTGTTGTCGCCAGAGGTTTAAAAACGAAACAACGAGAGGAGGGAAGCCGAGGCCAGTGAGAACCATCGACCAGCTCGATAAACTGGAAAACAGCTGTGACATAAATAAAACCCACACCAATCAAGGGAGGGAAGGAGCCAGCCGGCCGTTTAGTATTGATAAACAGCTCATTAATATGAAACTTTGCTCCATTTAGCATTTCTTATTGCCAATTAGCAGTAATGTCTCCACCACACTTTAGACAATTGCAAATTTATGGTTATCTGTTCCCCCTGGACAAGCGTGGCAGAGGGCTTCTGTGGGGTAGCCCTGAGCTGACCGTCGGAACTTTGTAGAATACTGCTCACGGAGTAGTATTCTACAGGAGGCAGGAGACACACTTGCCACGACGGAGTGCTGGGTAGGAAGGCACCGAGTGCTGGAAACTGCCCGAATCCTCAGAGGTGCAGCTGCAGGAACATTGCTGAGTTCCCAGCCTGCTTTTCAAGCCAGCCACCAGCTCCCATCTCTGTCCCCAGGTGATTAATGATGGCACGTTGGTGTCACAAAGTAAACAATGGAATTGTGCAACCAAGAGTTATGGGGGAAATAAAGCCATCTCTCTCCTGGCCCAAACAGATAGCAGGAGTTATGGCAGGGCATTAAGCATCCTTTGCAGGGCAGAAATACACTGATTTGCGTTTAATGCATCAGGCTGTTTACATGGCTGGTTATTGGAAAACCTGACCAAAAAAATATAGCATGCATTTTTGCAGCTTGTCCACAGTAGGGGGTTCCTGGCAAGGTCTCCTGGTCCTGGGAATGTGGAAGATGCCTGTCGAGACTGGATGGGCAAGTCAGACCTGGGTTCCAGCTCCCCAGTGCGACCGCTGAAAGATGAGCCACTGCAGCCAAAATTGTGTCACTTCTCAGAGCCTCGGTTTCCCCATCTGTACAATGGGGCTATAGCTTATCAGCTGATGGAAAGTTCTCAAGCAAGAAGAAAGTGTTTCCTTATCTACAAGGAGGGGCTGACTGACCTGCGGAGAGGCACTGCATGTCCAAACCAGAGCCACTGGGCAGCGAGTCCCCCCCACCTCACCCCAGCCCAGGCCCCGTGGGGTACGTACTGCACCTGTGCATGTCCCCCCAAAGCCTGCACCAATGCTTGTGCACATACACAGACTTGCACCTCCCAGGTGAGGACAGGTGTGTACACACAGAGGTGCAGACACCGTCACTCTCCAGTTCCCACAGCACATGACTCACAGTCCTAAGGGGCTCCTTATAGGTCTGCCTTCTCCGGAGACCTGAGTTCTTGGGAGCAGGAACCCCCCCACCCAGGGCTCATCTCTGAGCCCCCAGCAGCAGCCCAGGGCCAGGCACACAGTGGGCAAGGCAAACATTGATGGGTGAGGGACACGTTCTTAAATAAATCTGTAAGAGGGGGAGCCTCATACACCTGCCAGAGGTACGTACACACCCACACACGTGCAAACACACACACCCGCATGGCCAGGCCTTTCTCCACCCACCCCACAGCGTGGCCCCATCTCTTTCCCTGCCCTGCCCAGCTCACCTCCAGCTTTCGGCTCCTATACCACCCACCTCGGTGTCTCCCACCTGCCAGGCTTCCTGCCCCTGTGCACACAGCGGGCGAGCTCCTTCCTCTGCCCACGCAGATTCCCCGTGGCCTCAGGCTGCCTGTGGGGCCGGGTCCCTCACACCGCTGACGCGCTCTCCTCCATCTGTCTCGGCGCCCTTCCATCCTCCTGGGGGACAGAATCAAGAGACACGACTGATTCCAAATCAACGAGGATGGCTCTGCCTGCTCTGAGGGCTGGGGTCCGTATGTTTCCCGTGGCCACTGTAACAAACTGCTACAAATGTAGTGGCTTTAATGACACAAATTTCCTGTCTTGCAGTTCTGGAGGCCAGAAGTCAAAAATCAGCCTCACTGGATTAAATCAAGCTGGCTCCTTCTAGAGGTCCTGGAGGAGCATCTGCTTCCTTGCCATCCCAGCTCCTAGAGTTGTGCTCCTTGCGTTCCTCGGCTCATGGCCCTATCCTCCATCCTGAAAGCCCACAACGTGAATCTTCACACTTCCCTCTGTTCCTGTGTCACATGGCCCTCTTCTCTTCTGAAGTTGCATCTCCCTCCGCCTCTTACTTATGAGGACCCTCATGATGACATTGGGCCCACCGTGCAATCCAGGATCATCTCCCATCTCAAGATCCTTAACTTATTCACACCTGCTAAGTCTCTTTTGCCAGTAAGGTGCCGTTCACAGGTTCTGGGGATTGTGATGTGAACACTTTGGGGGTCATTGTTCAGCCTAGAATATAGCCACAGTTCTGCAAAAAGCTGGGGATCCTCAGGCCTGGGGAGCCAGAGCCCTTTCTTCCAGTGAGGTTCTGGGAAGGCCTGGGTCTCAGGATCGTTTATCCTGGATCGTGAGGCCTGGGCACAGACGCACAGTTTTTTGTTAACTAGAGAATGCTTGAAACTCTCCCACGTGCCCCCAGCCCTCCCTTCGCCTGGCCCAGAGGCAGCACGCTCTGGCCCCTGTGAGCTTTCCCAGCCCCACCTCCCACCCTCCACTCCAGCTACGCCACCCCTGCACACACCACAAGTTCCCCCACCCCCGCCCCAGCGTGCCCTCTCTCCAGGGTGCACTCACCCCAATGCAGCACAGGCGAACTCCTATTCCTCCTTAAAGACCCAGGCCGAGGGCTGCCCTCGCAGCCCAGGTTAGTGATTTCCTCGTCTGGCTTGGTCTCAGCATCTTTATTTTTTTATTTTTTTTTTAATTTTTTGTTTATTGCAGTAACATTGGTTTATAACATTGTATAAATTTCAGGTGTACATCATTATACTTCTATTTCTGCATAGATTACATCATGTTCACCACCCAAATACTAATTACAACCCATCACCACACACATGTGCCGAATTATCCCTTTCGCCTCTCAGCATCTTTAAATGTACAGCCCGTTTGCTCTAAGGAGGTTTTGCTCATCTCCCTTTCTCCCAGCTGGACTGTGAGTCTTGAGCACAGACAGCAGGGCGATGTCTCCCTCCTCTGGTACCCCTGGAACATGCACAGGGCCTGGCCCATCTAGGCACATGAGCATACGAGCATACTACACGTGAGGGAGGCAGAATTTCTAAAATGCACCCCCAAAGATGTGTCCCCTAACCCCCAGAACCTGTGAACATGATACATCACTCCTGGGCCTCTTTTATGTTATATGCCACCATTGACCCTGAGAGAGAGAGATTATCAAGTGGGCCTGACCTAACCAGGTGAGCCCTTAAGAGCAGAGGGCTTTCACTGGCTGAAGGCAGAAGGGAGAGACATTTGAAGCAGGAAAAGGACTCGACATGCCATTTCTGCCTTAAAGATGGAGGGGCCATGTGAGAAGAAGCTTGGGTGGCAGTGAGCAGCCCTGGCTGGCAGCCAGCATGGAAACAAGACTTCCAACCTACAGCCCCAGGGGCTGGACTTGGTCAATAACCTGAACGAGCGAATCCTTCTCCAGCCTCCAGACGAGAGCAGCCCGGCGACACCTTGCGGTCAGCCTTGTGAGCCCCAGAGCACAAACCCAGTACAGCTGTGCAGAACCTCGAACCTACGGAACCAGGAGCCGGCAAATCGGTGTTGCTGTAAGTCACTACCCGTTTACTGTAATGCAGCACGGAAACCTAACAGAACAAGCCCACACACTCAGAGAAGCATGCGTGTCAATGAGAATCCTAACTCTGCATGTGGAGAAGGTCATATCAGCCTGATGGGGCCGTGTACACACACACATGCCTGGACTTCGCACACCTGGGTGACAGTGACCACATTCGGGAGCTGCAGAGCCAAAGTCACAGCCTGAGACCCCGCCCTGTGCCCTCCCCAGTGCTCCTGTCTCTGCCCACCCAAGGATGATGCCTGGCCCTTGGATCCTGTGAAATGTCCTGAGAGCAGCATGAGACTGAGCCTCTGGAGAATCCTGTGGCTACCAAGACCCCATCTGACCAGCAGGACCACAGACACTGCCCTGGGCCTTTTAATCGTTCCTCAGGCCCAGGTCCCCAGAAGAGTCTAGAAAAGGCACATCTAGGTCGGCAGGCTGCACACGCACACCAGACCCGGTCTGCCCCTTCCCTGCTGCCCTGCCACCACCATCTGTGTGCCAAGCTGCCTGACTGGGCCCAGCACATTGTGAGGACACTTTTCATGGATCTGGAATCAGGCATCCAGACACAAGTCCTGGCTCAGTCCTCCTGGCCGCAGGGCCCCGGGCAGAGCTGTAGTTTGCTGCGTGCATTACTGAGGATGAATCCCCGTGGGTCCCGTGGCCTGGGTCTGGCAACAGAACACACAGCACATGCTCAGGACATGCGGGGTATCATCCCAGTAACATCTCAGACTCAGGGACCTCAGGCTCAGGACCCCCGGCCCTTGCCTCAGTCACTGCTGGGTCCCAGAATCTGAGGCCCTTGGCTCCGTGTGTCTCCTGTGGTTCACATCCACAGGAAGGGCCCCGTGGGATCTGTGGACTCAGCCTCTCAGGGGCCCGTGAGGAAACCGAGGCCTGAAACGTTCTCAGTAATGTTCCCAGATTGCATTCCTGACGAGGTGCAGACCCGGGCTCTACATGGATTTTGCTCCTGAATCCCACATCCTGTGTTGGTGCAACTTGGTGGAATGTGCCCGGGACTTGGATGTAGCAATCCACGCCTTGCCTTCACCATGTTCTCGCCCCTCCCCAGTGGGATAAGTCCTCCCACTGTTCAGCCCAGGCTCGGGGCTCGGTCACTCAGGTCGGGGAGGTACCTCCCCTGGGCCCCCAACCCCGAATTCTCTCGCCCTTTAACAGTCATCACTCAGTGTGGAGCTGCTGGCTCCCGGGCCTGTCTCCACCATCAGACTGTAGCTGAGAGGGAGCCCCTCCTTCTCTGCTCTGCATTCCCAGAGCCCCGCACCGTCACTCAGCCAGCATCAGCAATGCTGGCCGCCTGCCCAGGACCAATCCAACGTTCGCCGAGCTTCAACCACAGGCATCTTCAAAGTGCCTCGGAGGGACCTTCCTCCTGGGGATGCTGTGCTGCATCAGGAAGTAGCTAGTGCAAGATCTGGAGCGTGGAAGCACCTAGAGCGACCACCTAGTTTGGGGTCTGGCCCCTGGCACTCCCCTCATGCTCAGTGCATCTGCTTCTGTCCCTGCAACAACGCTCTGCATGGGCTGGCACAGCTTTGCAGATCAGCTCCCCCAAGGCCAAGTGTGGCCTCATGACTGGGGAGGGAAGGGATGGAGAGGAGAATGGAGGGAAGGGTCCACTCCACCTGGGGAGTCTCTAACTGGCTGTGGCTGACACCGGTCTCAGTGGCCCTATCAAATGCCCTCTAGAATGGCCCCTTAGCAGGGTGGTTGGGAACAACAAGATGTGGTCAAACCCAGGCCCCACCATGATCCCAGCTGACAAGGGGCAGGCGTCTCGGACCCAGACCCCAGAAAAGGAACAGGCTTTGCTCACATTATGACTTTATGCTGTCTCCAGATGAACACATGCCAATGGAGCGGCCACAGTTCGGCCTGCGTCCATCTCCACGAAGCCCAGCAGGATATAGATTTTGTGTCAAAACCCTTCCGGTGTGGCTGGCCTCACCAGGGCCACCTCAGCTCCCAGCCAAGACCCTTCCTTCCATCTGAGAATGAAATCAGGACCCCGAGGCGTCTCTGCTCCTGTCACTGCCCCTCCCACAGAGTCCCCTCATTCTAGGTAAACAGAGTGGCCCGGGCAGGGTGGGGGACAGTTAGGCCAGGATTAGGGGAAGCAGCTTCCACAACAGGGTTAGACACTGCACCCACCAATTTTGTTGGCAAACTCGGCTAAAAGCTGCCCCCTAGACATTCCATCCAATTATTTAAATCCCAGCCTCTCTGCTCGCTATGAAGATTGGACAGGATTGGACATTTATTAGCTAACTGAATGGCTGTAATAAGATAGCAAATCCAAAGGAGCAGAAAATTAAATGTTCTTGAGTTATCTTATTGAAATTTCCCTTCTACGGCTTTTATTGGAGGCGACAGCGCCAGAATTTCAAAGATGCATTTTAAGAGACTTCTTTATGGGGTTAGCCTGTGAAAGCTGAAGCCGTCAAAACGAGAGCAGCCAGCGAGCCGTCGGGATGGCTGCCTCTGGGCGAGGAGGAGCACTCTCTCCGCTGCTCGCTGGCATCTGGTGGCTGGTCCAGGCCTCCCTCCCGGTCCCCAGGGGGTTGAGAACAAATAGCAGTGTGCCGGCTGACGGGTCTGCTGATGCAGACGTTGCGTTTTATTAGGAGAGTTCACTATTTTATTCATTGAATTTTGATTACTTATTATCATAAGTAGATACATTGATTTCACAAGCAAGGCAGGAAGACTAAACCACAAAATGAAGCTGCTGTCGACTCTCAGGCGCAGGCCACCTTCCAGAAAGCAAGGACTCTACTCAAGCACGGATGCTCGTCTTGATGGAGACACAGTGAAGTCGTTAGGGGAGCCGTCCCCAGGCTCCCAAGATGGAAGGAGCCCTCAGAAGCTGGCCAGCCAGGGAGGGGGCCCAAGGGGCACCATGCATGGGACTGTTTGAGACCCCACTGTCAGAGGCCATGCTCTCCTCGGGGCAGAGACTCCTCGGGCAGGACTGAGTGAGCCCTGCCAGGCTTCCCCACCCCATGTCGACCTTTCTAAAAAATGTAGCTCTATCCCTCATAACTGTTTAATTTCCCCGGCAAACCATGTGGGGTAAAGAATAGTGGGTCTCCCTGGCCACCTGCCCAGGCCCACTCAGTCCCTTCCCCTCCCATCCGCCCCCCACCACCACCACATAGCTCCTTATCAGCTGTGCCACTATTGCCTACCTGCATGTCCGTGCCCCATCTGACCCTGGGGCCCTGGGAGGGGGGCAGCCACATCTCCTTCATTGCTGCCTCAGGTCCTGGCTCAGAGGAGAGGCCCAAGACGTGTTTGTTAGTTAATGGGGTGATTGAAGGACAAGCTTTTTGTGGTCCAACTAGGGAATACCTTGAATGCCAAACAGAAGATTCACACATTTGTTCTGCGAGTGACGAGGGGGCCTTAGGAGGCATTTGGGCAGGGAAGCAACGTGACTGCCTGAGCCTGCTACAGTGGCTCAGGAAACGTATGAGGTCTGTCTCCAAAGATACGCTGAGTGTTTACGTGTGACGGCAGTGAATGAGGCCCGAGGGCGCACCCAGGGATCAGGGCAGCCCCATCCCGAGCAGCTCCCAGGGTCAGGGAGCCAGAGTGCAAGCCACCAACGGTGACTTAGTGTGAGGTTTCAGTGGGGCTCGTGAGATTCGGCAGTGTGACTGTTGCTGGGGGCGTGGTGGTGTCAGGAAAGGTGTCACAGGAGGAGGACTCTGAACTCGAGCTTGGAAAATCCGTTAGGCACTCACCAGATGTGCTAGTTTCCTGTGGCTGCCGTAACAGATATTCATTCTCCCACAGTCTAGAGGCCAGCAGTCCCAGATCAAGGTGTCGGCAGGGTTGCTTCCTTCTGGAGATCTGGGGGACAATCCATTCCATGCCTCTCTCCCGTCATCTGCTGTCACGGCGTCCTCGGCCTTCCTTGGCTTGTGGACGCACCGCCCCAGTCTCTGCCTCCGTCTTCACGTAGCCTTCCCCCTGTGTGTGTCTCTGTCCTCTCTTCTTCCCATAAGGACATAGTCCATTGGATTGAGGATCCACCCTAATCCAGGACGATCTCATCTCAACATCCTTACCTAATTACCTCTGCGAAGACCCCAGTTCCAAATGAGGACACATTCTGAGGTTTCTGGTGGACATGCATTTTTGTGGGGCATGACTCGACCCCGTCCACCAGGTAAACAAGATGAGACAGGGGAGACCCCACCAGATAGCACCTAGGGCATGGTGTATCCAGGAAAGGACAGGCCACTGGTCCCCTGGGCTATTCCAGAAAGGGTGGAGAACCCCCCCCAGTGGTGGCAAGGGGAGGAGAAGGGTGCAATGCCCGGATTTGATGCACCAGAAAGTTATCTGCATGAGTTTCCCTGAGAACTTTAATGAAGCTGCCTCCATCTGACACCCACGCCAGCATTCTGTTGACGCCTGCTAAATCTGCCCACACCCGGGGCTGGGAAGAGTCATTCTTGCTTTGTGCGTTACACAAGACATCTGTAAATTGGATACTCTTTTCCTCCCTTTAAAAAATAATTTCCCTCAACCACGATACACAGACAATTTTACACCGAGGAGTCCCGGCCGCAAGGCTGGAAATGCTGAGTGTGAGTGGAAAAGGCAGATGTGAAATGATCCCCCAGCCACTGAGGTGCTTTCTGGAAAATGCAATCAAATACTTGATAACTTGCTAATAGTATGGTTATTAAACAGGCTGCCTTCATCTCTCCCAGAGAGCAAGAAAATGCACAAGAATTTGCAACACAATGGAAAATAGGAGATGATGAGAATGGGCTTCTTGTTGTTCATATTTACAGCACTTTACATTTCTAAAGGGTTTGTGATCTTCTTTGAGCTTCTGACACCCCCAGCGCCCCCAAAGCTTCCCTCCAAGGGCTTGAATGCTGATGACCCTCTGACAGAAGATCCTCTCCCCACCCCCACTCACCCTTTCCCTCCCCCTCCAGGCAGGGCAGTCCTGGGAGCCCAGGAGCCAGGGACACTTGCAGACCTGCCCTCAAGCTGACCCCTGGGGAGCTGGTCGGGCTCTGCACTCCTCGGGGAGTGAAAATAGTGCCGTCTCCAAAGGCTGTGATGGTGAGGCAAGGAGATGGTAAAAATGGATAGTGCTCAGCCGAGGCTCTGCCACGTGATGAGTCTCCATAAATGTCAGCATCCATTACCAGTTAGATTGGCCGGGATCAGGGCCTCGAGACTTTAAAATTCACTCATTCACTCATTCATCAGAATGTGCCAAGCTCTCTGCTAGACACAACAAGGGATGTTAGTGTTCAAAGGGCTCCCATGGTTCAGCTGGTCCAGCATCCCTCCTCCACACTGAACCTTCATCCTCCCACCATGGCCCACAATTTACAGATAAGTAAATTGAGGCTCACAGAAGCACGTGACTGGGCCGGTCACATGACCAGTCCTTGGCAGGGTAGGCACAAGAATCCTGCTGTCTTGAACTCTGCTTTCTCCAGCCACTACCACCCCAAATGCAAGCCTCTGGTTATACCATCCCACAGAGGGAGGCTCTTTCAGAGTCTGTATAAGTGAAGTTCCCCAGTACCTTCCCACCCATTAACCTGCCCATCACCACCCCCAACGCACACACCTAACCCTTCAAAAGGAAAGCTACATGACAAGGACTGTCAGGATGCTCTCAGGACCAGCACAGTGCCTGGAGCAGAGTGCACAAGAAGGGATGCCTACAGGATAAACAGATAAAGGAGCAAGAGCCTCTTTTCAGTGTCTTTCTCTTGCCTGGGATTATTCTGGGCCATGGTGTCACAAAGCTGCATCATTCTCACCCCTCCGTTCTCACCTTGGCCCCGACAAGCTGGTGACTCCATGAGCTACAGCCTTCACTCAAGGTTGGTCCCCTACAGCAGCAACATCCACTCTAGTGATCTCCATAGCAACCTCTGGCTCTTACAGAGGCATGGCTGATACAGTTGGAAGTATCATGGTCTCTATTTACAGATGAGGAGACTAAAGCTCCCTCAAGTCACTGGTTTTCCCAGGCTCACACAGCTGCAATCTCAGCTCAAACCTGGATCTGCTTCCTGTGTGTCCTGCTTGCTACAGGCAATGGCTTCCCTTCCTACTTAATGCAACGAGCCCCCATGAAAGCGCTCAAATGCTGCTGGAGTGATTTGATGCCTTCCATTTTGTTTTAAGACAATGCTCTAAAAAACACAAGAAAGTTCAGAGTGGGGTACAAATGGAAAGGAGGAACTCTGGAAAGAGCCTTGTGGGTTGGATGGGAATTGATGGTATTGTTGTGAACTCATGGTTTTCAATATATAGAGACATGCAAATAAAAACAAATGCAAATGCATATATATGTGCCTATGTATACATACATACAAGCTTTGTTCCACTGAGAGGATCTGACAGCTGTGACATCCAGCAGCAGTGAGCACACTTCATGCCCAATCTTGTCCAAATACCATCCTCCACTAAAAGAACCAGGACTCTTTGAAGAAATGGTAGATTCCAGGACTGGGACAGAGAAAGTACAAGTGGAGGCTGAAATATCTTGGCGTGCCAGAATGTAAGGAAGGGCTCAAAGAAAGATGGGAACATATCAAAAAGACACAGAGATGACTTCTTCTACCAGGGACTGAATTTATACTCCCCCCTAAAAAAATCAAAAAAATGGACAACATGTATGAAACAATGGTTTTCAAGACACTAGACAGTAGACAACAAAAGAGAGTGATGCTGAGAGATGAAAACAAATGAGGATCCTTATGATTGTCCCAGTTTACAACTCTGAGAGTTTCCTGGCCAAGATTCTGGAAGGTGCACCCAAGTGGAGCCCAGGGGACTCCTTGAGTGGAGGAGACAGAGCAGAGAGTCTGGGGAAACCCAGGTGGACAGAGTTCGTTGACAGAGTACAGAGAGGAGAGTATGACTTCTGCAGGAATTCTGGAGATCTGCAGAGGGTCCCCTCTGTTATCCAGCTGAAGATTGATCAGCACATTCATGTGTGAGGAAATGATCCGAGGCCAGAGAAAGAGGACTAAAGGGACAATGACCAATGCACACACATGGCTGGAAATTGTGCTGCCCCACAAGCCAGAATGGAAAATCTCATTTTTCACCAAACTTTGGGTTGGTCCCCAGAAGAGTCTGGCCTCCATAGTGGAGAATAATCAGGTCTGAACTGAGCACTGTTCCAGTTCCCACCTAACAAGCCTTAGAGCAGGACCTGAAAGGATCAAATGCTTTCAAGTAACTTAACTGCATCCCAGAAAAAAAGCTCAAGTATATTTCTAAGAATACAAAATATCCAGCATCAAACAAGACAAAATTCACAGTGCTTGGCGTCCAACCCAAAATTACCAGGTGTGCAAAGAAGTAGGAAAATATCACCCAGATGAGGAAATGATTGATGGAAACTAATCCAAAACTGGCATGGATATTAGAATTAGCAGAGAAGGACATTAAAATAGTTGTTATGACTGCATTCCACATGTTCAAAAAGTGAATTCCATATGTTCATGAAAGATGGAAAACAAATGTCCCAAATTGAATGTCTAGAGATGAAACTACAAAAGATGAGATGAAAAACACACTGGATAAGATTAAAGATTAGTGAACTTGAAGAGGTAGCAATAGAAACTATCCAAAATAAAACAGAGAGAAAAGCGGGTCTTTAGAAAATGAACAGCATCCGTGAGTTACAGGACAGCTTCAAGCAGCCTAACAAATGTGTAATTTCAGTCCCTGAAGAAGAGGGTCGTGGGAGAGGAAGGGAGAAAGAGAAAATGGTTGAAGAAATATTCCAAATTTGATGGTAACTATAAACCCTCAGATCTGAGAATTTCAATGAACCTCGAGCACAAGAAAGATGAAGAAAACAACACCAAGACACATTGTAATCAATTTTCTCAAAACGGGTAATAAATAGAAAACCTTAAAAGCAGTCAAAGATACAAAACAAGTTATATACAAAGGAACAAATAAAAGTGTGATAGCAAATTTCTCCTCACAAAAAATGCAAGCAAGAAATTTCCCATCAAAAATGAGGCAAGAAATAAGTGTTCAACTTTCATTCTTCAAAAAGAAAAAGAAAAAAGATGCAAGAAGACAGAGAAGCAGCATCTTTAAAGTACTGAAAGGAGAAAACTGCCAATCCAGAATTCTATACCCATCTAGTATATCATTAATACGGGATTTCTGCTCTCCCCGCTTCTATTTGACAATTCACTGGAGATACTAGCTAGTTGAATAAGGCAAGTAAAAGAATAAAAGGCATCCCAGATTAGAAGGGAAGATGTGAACTGCAACATGATTGTCTATGTAGAAAATTGGATTAAATCTACCAAAAAAAAACCCTACTAGAATTAATAAGTGAGTTTAGCAAGGTTACAGGACATAAGACCAACACACAAAAGTCTATTATATATCTATATATTAGTAACAATCACATTTTGAAATTTTAAAAAACAATGATATCTACAATAGCATAAAAA
Organism: Diceros bicornis minor; assembly: GCF_020826845.1. Taxonomy (NCBI): domain Eukaryota; kingdom Metazoa; phylum Chordata; class Mammalia; order Perissodactyla; family Rhinocerotidae; genus Diceros; species Diceros bicornis. Next base: position 3,230,042 of record NC_080764.1, read on the forward strand.
TATGAAATAGGGATAAATCTGACAAAAGTTGTGAGATATCTATGAACTCAAAACAAAACACTGTCGAGAGAAATTTAAAAAGACAAATATATAGAAAGATATGCCATGTTCATTCATTGAAAGACTCAGTATTGTTAAGATGTCAATCCTACCCAAATTGATCTATGGATTTAATATAATACCAATAAAAAAAAAACCCAGCGGTTATTTTGCAGAAGTTGACAAACTAATCAAAAATTTCCATGGAAATTCAAAGGACCTAAAACCACTACACAACTGTGCAAAACAAGAACAAAGTACAACTAAAATTTCCTGTGTTCACTGCCTTATTCATGTAATTGTGGCGTTATATTTTTCAAAGATGCCTCCAACAGTATCTCCCATCCCACATGTTCTTCTTGTATAACCTTGACACTCCTCCCATTAAGCGATGAGGTCTATCCCCTCCCTTTGAGCATGGATTGGTCTTTGCGACTACCTTAACCAACAGAGTGTGGTGGACGTGACACCTGAGGCTAGGTCATAGAAATGTCATGCACTTACACCTCGTTTTCTTAGAACATGCAGTCTGGGGAAGTCAGCAACCATGTCAGGAGTCCAATAGCCCTGGCATGGCATGCTCTGGGAAAGCCCAAACTGCCCTCCATGGAAAGGTCCTAAGACTACAGGAAGAGAGAGAAAAACGCCCAGCCACCAGTCCCAGCCACCATCTCATGGCCACACATGAGAGACCACAAATCTGAACTCCCATTCCTGAATTTCTGATACACGGAAACCGTCAAGATTATAGAACGGTTGTTTTATGCTGCTAAGTGTTGAGGTGCTTCGTTACACAGCAATAGCTAACTGGAATGGAGAAGATCCATCATGAATAATGGGAAAGATCAACCTCCCATGATGCATGATAGGAGGTAATGAGAAGTAACAGCATCACATATGTGATATCCTGGCCAAAGGTACATAAGCTGGGTCTGATCATGAGGAAATATCAGACAATCCCAAATTAAAGGACATTCTACAAGATGGCTGGCCTGTAATCTAAAAAAATATCAGGGTTGTGAAAGTTAAGGAAAGACTGAGGAACTGTTCCAGAAAGGTACTAAAGAGACATGACAGGAGGCTTCCATGTCTGGTCCTGGATTGGGTTCTTTTGCCATCGAAGGACATCATTGGGACAATTGGGGAAACTTAAATAAGGTTTCCAAATGAAGGGGACTACTGTTGCAACTTTTTTTTGTAAGTTTGAAATTGCTTCAAAATAAAAAGGAAAAGAAAAGAAATGGCCTTACTTGTGCTACATTCTGATGAGAAGCCTTGTGTGTGCTCAAGGCTCAGAAAGGAAGGTCATTTCTACTTCATTCAGGCTTTCTTCTCCCAGCCCCGGGGATTCCTCAGGCATCAAGGCTCCGTTTAGACACCTGGACCAAAGAAACACTATAGCCCCATTAGGAAGCTGACTCAGCCACAGAGGTCACAGGTGATTAATCGGGGAAGAATTCTGGTAGGGGGAAAGGAGCCTCCTGAGGTCATCATTTTGCATATGGCTGTTAATAATGCAACATTGAGTCTATTAAACAGAGTGAAAGGTACCTTTGGCCTGTGGGAGAGGACCATTATGCAAATTGAGGCAGAAGCAAGCTTTTAAAAATGCACATATTTAACTAAAGCATCCAGAGTTTTGGTCATTAGTTTCTTTTAAAAATGTTCCCAAGAAAGCATTGTTTCCATCAATTGCCATTGTACAGAGAGCTAAAGATCTGGACTCAAATGAACCAGGGCACCAGCTCCATATTGTTGCTTTATATACTGTGGGGCATGCCAGTACTGAGGATGCCACTTAGGGTCTCTGAGGCCCAGTGTCCTCACCAGTTTAAAAAAAAAAAAAATCCGTTCAGCCCTAATTAATGTTCTGGAATTCTGAGTTTGTGCAGAATCGTCAGAGTGGAACTGTCCAGAGACTGCGGTGCTGAAGCTCGTTGTTGCCCAAGTCCTGGCATAAATGTGTGCTCTCTGAAGTGCATCTCTGGGATCCACCTGTACCGTCCTATCCGTGGGTGACAGAATGTCTGCTCTGCAGCCATGGAAACAGCTCTCAGAAAAACAATTAGTGCACAGGTGTGTACTTTAGATCTTCGATATTTTGCATTTATTTATAACTGTAGAAGCAATTAGTCTACATAATGAACTAATCACTTATTGGAATTTGGAGTTCTTTTGGATCTCCATGTAACACATATGTATTGAGCAAAATTTAGTTTTCTAAATGCTTATAATTAAATCAACTCCAATTTCAGTGCAATTAGATTGAGCACAACTATCGTAGTAGATTTGGAAATTGCCTTGCGGGTTTTTTTTTTTTTTCTCCCTTCTACCTGCTGGTTAAAAAAGTAAAGTTGAATGAGAATATACTAAGGTAAATAATATTTCTTTGGAGAACGTTCCATGGGAGCATATATTATCCCTATTTTACGAATGGGAATCTATTTTAGACAAGTTAAGACTAACTTTAAAAATTATTGAGTGCCTATTATGAACCAGAAAATATGTAGTATATTACCTCATTTAATTCATTTGACAACCCAAATATGTATTATCACACATTTACAGATGAAGAAACTTGGTACCACAGAGAGAAGTAAAAGCTAAAGAACCATAGTTACTGGTCACCAAAGAAGTGTCTACGTCATTCTTTAACATCTGAAACAATCCTAGGAAGGAGACATTATTTACCTATTTCAGACAGGAAACCAGAAGGTCAGAGATGTTAAGTAACTCACCCAGATTTATTCATAATAAGTGATAGATCTGGGTTTTAGACCCAAATTTGACTGGTTCCAAATCCCAGAATCTTCCCAGGACACTCCAGCAAATTCAGGCTGCCCCAGGGAGCTAACCATTCTGTGTGTCCATCTAGAGAACTCAGACACCTCCAGGATTCAGCTTCCATCATTTCGTGGTCCCCCTACTCCTTCACACAAGGGAAAATTTATAACCTCTTGTGCCACTGGGCCTGGAGGAGAGGCAGGTATTTTTCCTTGCTTATCATTCCTGCTTCCAAACCATTCTCCCTCCCTTCTCCATTAAATACACCAGTTGTGAATTTCATGTATCATACTATCCCACCTACCACCCCTCCTTGTTGAAGCTATCTATTCCTCCCCCAGTCACCACCTCCATTCCTTAAAGATCTCAGCTCCTGTCTCATTGTCTACACAGCTGATATTTCATGATTCAGTCATAATCCTTCCCTCAAATATATCCTCAACTCTCTTTTCCCTCTTTCATTTTATTATCCTCAGTTGGGCCAAACCATATCTCTGCTTTTATCCAACTATCTACCTACTCATGCTTGCACCTGCTCAGATTAGTGTGGCTGGAGAAAAATGCACTACCATGCTGATGGGTCTTACTTTAAATTCTTGACCCCTAACTTGAAGTGGGCTTTTAATGCTGCCCAGAAATTTCTACCAAATTTGCCTAGGTTCATTTTCTTTCCTACTTTCCTAGACAACGATTTTGATTTTCACTGCCTCCTTTCTCCTCAAACCCCCAATACCTCCTCCTAGCTCTCCCTCTCATTCAACAGCCTTGCTTCATATCTCACAGAGAAACCAGAAGCACTCAGAAGAGACCTGCCCCAAGCCCTGCCTCCACATCTGACCATTTCCTTTATCCGTGGCTGAGCCCTATTCCTGTGGACACATTCTCCTTGCTCCTAGATATGGTAGCATCTCCATCTACCCGTTGGAATCTGTGCACTTTTACCTAAGCTTTTTACCTTTTTACTCCAACAATCCTTCTCTCTTACTTATGGATCACCATTTTTTCTTGTTCTGCTGGGGGTGGATCATTCCCATCAACCCACAAACATGCTACTATGTCTCCCATTTAAAAAAAATTTCTCTTAACTCTGCTCTTTACAGTAAAACTCCTGGAAAGAGTCATCTTTACTTGCTGCCGATGCTTTCCCTCCTCCTGTTTTCCTGTTGAGTCCTCCTCAACAAGACTTTGTTGCTCCCATCACTACCTTTGATAACTAGCTTCAACAAGTCTCCAATGATCCCCATGTGGCCAGATCCAGACGACAATCCTCAGTCCTTGTTGACTTGTCCCCTCAGCAGCATCCATGACTATTGGTCACTCATTTTCCCTTCACTCATTTTCTTCCCTCGGCTCTCAGGGCTCCACAGTCGCTTGATTTTGCTCCTACTTCTCTAGTCACTTCTACTCCTTAGCTGCTTCCTCCATGCATCTCTGAACTCTCAGTGTTGGGATGCCCAGGGTTCAGTCCTTGGATCTCTCCTCTTGTCTATCTACACTCATTACTTGGGTGATTTCATCCAGTCCCATGGCTTTACCTTCTTTCTACGAGCTCGTGGGTCCAAATTTACTGATTTCGTTTTGTATATCCAGCTGCCTGCTTGCAATACCGTAGTTTGTCATATCCAATGTAGTATGTCCAAATCCTGATATCCAGCACCCTCAACCCTTCTCCTCTCGAGATTTCTCTCATCTCAGTAAATGATCACTCCATTCTTCCAGTCCCTCATATGCTAAAACACTTAGACACGTCTTTTACTCCTTTTCTTCTTTCAAGCTCCATATTAAATCCATCAGCCGATCCTGTTGACTCTAACTTCAAAACGTAACGTCAAGAATCTGGCCGCTTCTCACCACCTCTGCCACTGTCACTCTAGTCCAAGCCACAAGCATCGCTTGCTTGGGATTGTTGCAATACCCTGCTAGCAGGTCCCCTTAAGTTCATTTTCATCCATAATCAGAGTGATCCTTTAAAAATGTTAAGTCACATGACATCATTCTTCTGCTCAAACCATCAGTGGCTTCAAAAGCACTTAGTATGAACCCTACACTCCTTACTTTGCCTCAAAATCCCTCATGTGACCTGGCCCTCCATCACCTCTCCAACCTCATCTCATCTTATTGTTCCCCTCACTCACTTGGTTCAGTCACACGGGTCTCCTTGGGATGCCTCAAACCCACGGGCACACTCCCACCTCAGGACCTTTGCACCTGCTGTTCCCTCTGCCTGGAATAATTCTCCTTGAAATATCTCCTTGCCTCACTCCCTCACTTCCTTGAAGTCTTTACTCATAGACCACTTTTCAAAGAGGCTATCCCAGCCACCCTACCTGAAAGTCACTCCAACACCCTCTTACTTTAGGCTTCTCTAAACTATATCTTTAATCTCCTACTATATACTTTATTCTTTTACTAGACTGTAAGCCTCACAAGGGCACAGATTTATGTCTGTTTTCTTTATTGCTCAGGTCCAGGGTCTGGCACACAGTAGGTGCTCAATAAGTATCGAATGAATAAACATCTCCCTTTGTACCCACACCACTAGCCACTATTTATAACTGATTTAGAACATTTATCATATTTTATTTAAACTATTTGCTCACGTGTCAGTGTCACCCACATCTTACTCATCTTTGTATGCCATTGGCTAGCAGTGACCAGGCAGAGGAAGGACCCAGCAAATATTTGTTAAATGAATGAATGAATGCTGAAAACTGCTATGTAACTTACCACAACAAATCAGGTGCCCAACAAATTGATTTCTTGTACTTCTCGTAGATTTAGTGTAGAGTTTTGGCATGGAGCAATTTGTCTCCACGTAAAATGTGTGGCCAAGAGCACACTTATCTCTTCCTCCTCTCGCTCGCCCCCTCAACACGTCTTATCACCATCTCAGCATCTCCCACACAAGGTGCTCACCATCCCAGGATATCCCCCCATCTTCTTCTTTAATTGCCTCCCAATCCTGCCCTCTCTCCTGTGGTCACAGTGTCTCCCTCAACATAATAAGCAGCGGAGGTCACCAACAGGGAAGGAGAACAATGGAGTCTTCATGTTTCCTTTTTAGAGACATCACTCAGAGCTCTTCCTGCCTTCACCCAAGTCTTGGCGTCTCATGATATGCACTGCTCTTAAGTTGCTCTGCACAATCCCAGGTGGATCTAGGCACTCTAACATCTCGGACCAAGGTTCACCTTTCGAATGTCTATGTCCTCCCAAGGACTACCATCCGCACGTGCAGACAAGACAAGCATGAAATGAGCACGAGAGGTGCATAAAGCCTGCGCAGTAAAGAGGCAAGGATAATGAATGTAGCTCCAGCTCTCCACCAAGGATAAGGGGAAGGCAAGATGACTATGGGTGGCAGGACATTAGAGCAGGTGTTATCATCATAAAAACTTCAAACTGGGGAACTTTTCAAACAAGGGACAAAGCAGACAACAACAAACCAGGAAACACTGAAGATCCTGTGTTTCTAATCTAGCTGCCTAGCATGGTTGCCCTCAATTCCATAGTTTCCATCTTCTTAAGCCTACTCAACAAGTGTTAGTATGGATAGGGAAAGTGATAAAATGATATCTTAAATAATAGTTGACATTTGCATAATTATTTTCACTGTCAAGGCAATTTTACATTCATTGTCCCATTGGCCTGTCATAACACACCTGTGGAACAGGTATTATCCTTATTCTCATTGCACCGAGCTACCGAGGGATTTGACCCAAGTCACCCCATTGGCAGTTGGAAAGCTTGGATTAGAATCCCAGATTCTGACACCTAACCAGTGCTCAGTCCCCTGCGGCTGTGCAAGGACGTAGCTCCATTCTGCACCATCCAGAAGAAACAAGGTGCCCACCTCTGGACGCTGGCTCTGCCCTGCAGCCCCGCCCTGGAGAACAGCTAACAGCCCCAGCAGCAGCTGCAGGCCAGCGTGCAGGATCCTCATGTTGATCCCTCATTTTTACAAGTTACTCCATTAAAAGGAAAGGTTAGATAAATGCTATGCTTTGAGTCAATGTAGCCAATCTTTCTTTTCCCACTGGCTCACGGTCTCGCAGCTCGCCCCACGAGCGCTCTAAACGCCTTTTACTGCTTCATAATCACCTGCATTGTGCTCTACGCTCACCTTGTTATTTAAACTCCAATAAAAGGTAAAATAAAAAAAAGTTAATGGTCTAAAACTTGCTTTTTTGAACAACCTAAGAGGACATTTTACTCATAAATGTAAGTGAGGAAACAGGAACCCATTTCTGCAGTTATGAGACAAATAAATATCTTCCCAAGGCACCGTGGCCGTGTCGTTGAGAAACCTACCCAGCAACACCACGCGCTCACGGCCCCGAGGAGAGGCTCTACTCCTCAGGCCCCAGAGCTCTCTACAACCCCGGGAGGCTGCTCCTCAGAGGGAGAGGATGACATAATGAGGACATGATTGACTTCAGCAGCCCCACCTCCTGCCCTTCTGAATAAGACACCACAACCCATCCACTCTCTTAATCGGCAAGCACCATGGAGAGCCCACGACATCACAGCCCTGGGAATGGAAACCTAGAACAAGGCACAGTGCCCACCATCCAGAACCCCACAGGTGAGGACACAGGTGAGCAGTGAAAATACAGCACATTCAACCACGGTCATGAGTCGCTTAACGACGGGAACACATTCTGATAAATGCGTCATTAGGTGATTTCATCATAGTGCAAACATCATAGAGTGCACTTACACAAACCTAGATAGTACAGCAAACTATATACCTAGACTGTATGACACTAATCTCATGGGACCACAGTCATATATGCAGTCCATCGTTGACCATTATTATGCAGCATGTGACTGTACTACTGAGGAAGGACTGAGTGTCAGAGAGGGACACTCAATCCAGCCTGGGCAATCATAGAAGGCTTCCTGGAGGAGACTGGATTCATGCTCAAAAATGAATAGGATTTTGCCAGGTAAAAGAAAGAAGAGAATTCCAGACCAAGGGAAGAGTCTGGGCAAGATTGGGAGAAGCGGGAAAGCACAGCATGTTTGGAGTCCTAGAGCAGGAAATGGTTGACACGTGATGAGGAGTGGCCCTAATGGAGACGGGACGGGTGGGGTGGACAACTGTGCACAGCATGGAGCATGGAGGTGTCTCAACTCCTCACTTTGCAAATGGGGAACAGGCATGGAGTGGACCTGAGCCTGAAGGAGATTCCTGTGAAAGCCACTCTGATCAGAATTCAAAATGCTCCCTCCTTACTTCTCTCCCACGATGTGGGGAATGGATGCAAATGGGTAAAAGGGGGGAGGAATGACTCCTTCCTCCCCACACGGGCTCTCCTCCAGGACCACAGATCCCACGGCATCACAAAGCTGGCAGGGCACAGAGGAGTGAGAAGAAGCTGGGGTGTCCAGAGGCAAGTGATGTCTGAATACCAACCAACAGGGAGACCAGGGCCCCCCTTCCACGCTGTCCAGCACCTGTACCATTCCAAGCAAGCCATCTCCTCTCTCTGGGCCTGGCTGAGCATCTTGCAAGGACTGTGTGCTCAGCACATGTGTGTACAATGAACCAGGTAACAGGGGTGGGGAGAAGGAGTGACAGCTGGCTTAGCAGCTGGAAGGTCAGATAGCTTATTCTAAGAAAATCTGCATGTGCATTTAACAAAATATACTGATTCAGACCTTGAGCAAGTCCATGCAGTGTCCTCTGGAGGAGTAGACTCTGACCCAAGGGGCCCTCGGTGTACAGAGAGGACAGACCAAGACCACAAGTGACTGTGAGATACTTGGATGTACCCCGTGTCACTTGCTGCTGCATGTAAATGGAGGCAGGTCAGCATGATGCTCCGACCATCATCTGCTCATGAAGAGCATCTCCCATCCCAAGCAAACCTTTCTTGGCATCCCGGAATGTGATGGTTAATTTTGTATGTCAGCTTGGCTGGGCCAGATATTTGGTCAAACATCACTCTGGGTGTGTCTGTGAGGGTGGTTTTGGATGGGATTAATGTTTAAATTGGTAATCTGTGAGGAAAGCAGATTACCCTCCATAATGTGGATGAGCCTCATCCAATCAGTTGAAGGCCTGAAGAGAACAAAGTCTCACCTCCTCCAATTGAGAGGGAATTCTGCCAACAGACTGCCTTCAGACTTGAACCTAGGTTGGCTCTTTCCTAGGTCTCCAGGCTGCTGGCCCACCCTGCAGATGTTAGATTCACCAGCCTCCATAATCACGTGAGCCAATTCCCCAAAAGAAATCATCCAGTCCTATCTATATCTATATCTATATCCACATCTATATATGTACCTATAGCTATCTATCTATATATCTATATCTCCCATTGGTTCTATTTCTCTGGCGAGCCCTAACTGATACAATGAATCTGAATGAGCTGGCCCTCCAGGCGGGCCTGTTACTCCAAGGCCCCACCATCTCCTCCAGCTGCCCTTTCCAGACAGACCCCACTGAGATGTAGCTCCTTGAGCATGTGAAGAAAGTCCCCACTCTGGGTTACAGTCCATTGGGAGGGTCCCACAGCAGTGATGCCTGGGCTCCAAAGTGCTACGGGCCTTCTTGATATGGCTCTTCCAGCCCCTTTTTTGTGGGGCCCACAGAATCATAGGGTCAGAATTAGTTTAGTGCCAAGACCACTCTCACAGACCCCCAGCTGCTTGCCGACCCGGCTCCTTATCCCCGGGGGGACCTCTCTCTTTGGGGTTCTGTTGTAGACTAAGTCATGTTTCCCCAGCGTTCACTGTCCTCCCTAATGGGAAATTATGCACCCCTCCCATCACCGTGTGACCTGCAGCGCCTCCCTTTGAGGGCGGGGGTGGTATTCCTCCCCAACCCATGAACCATGTGACTTGCTTTAGCCAATTAAATGTGGGCAGGAAGCTTTAAGGGCTGTGAGTGTTTCTGTCAGCTCTGCCGCTCTTTTCCCTGTGTTTTAAGAATGGAAATCCAGTTAATAGCTTCTCCTTCTATCTGGTTCCCAGAATAAAGAAGCTACACAAAGCAGAGCCACAGACAATCCATAGCCAACATACAATGTGAAATAAACCTTTTTGTTGTAAGCTTCTGAGATTTGAGGGTTGTGTGTAACGCTGACTAATGCACACAATGGGCCCCCACTGGATCCATCAATCCAGCAGACCTAGCTCCCAATGCCTTGTGTAGACAGAGGTGACTTCTGCTCCCTCTGAGAGAGTCATGAGGTCTCATGTAAGTCAGTGAATGCAGATGGATGAGGATGAAGGCGTGGTACCCTTCCCCATGTTACAGGTTTCCCCAGGATTGAGGCTACACCTATACCAGGAAGCAGAGAGTGCTCAGTGCCACAGAAGAAGGCTAGTGAGACCCTCAGGCATTTAGATGCAGGAGGAAGCCTCCATCAGAGCTGTCCACTCACTCAACTGTCCCAGAAGCTCAAGGAGCAGTTAAAAAACTTAATTTAATGAAACCAAGTCAAGCATCCCTGTTTCCAAGCCCCATCCCACCAAAACCAGCTTCCATTCTGCCTCAAAAGAACAGGTTTAAAACGCCAACTTGACCCTTGCATTGCCTTCCCCAAGTGCCCATCTGGAAGGGTGGCTGAACAGCATTAGGGGGATGCTCCTTATGAAACCCCGTGCAGCGATAAGGAGATATGAAGTAGGGGTGCATTCAACATAGATAGGTCTTCAAAACAGAGTTGAGTTGGGCGTCAAATGAAGAGATAGAATGACGTCTATAGCACAATACCCACTTACGTAAAGTTAAAGTAATTTTTATACAAACAACACCAAATATTTTGCAGAGATTTTCCCATATGCAAAGACACACACCAAGTCTATTATAGCTTGTGCTTGTGAGGCTTAGATGCAGAATGGAAGTGGAGATAGAGAAAGATGGAGAAACACGGTAATAAAACAAGAGAAAGAAAACAGTTATGAAAAAATGTAAAATGAACGACCCTTCTGATAAAAACTAAACATGCTCAGTAAAACGATGTTCCAAAAATCTCTCTTGAAATGACTTGCTGAGTGGGAAAGAAAGAACAGATCCCCAGAAACCAAACAACACGTGAAAGCAGGATTGCAGAGAGGGACCAGAACCCTGGAGCCTGCTCAGAGCCCATGACTCTGCTAACCCCCAGAGATCTTGACCTTCTCATCTGATGGCTGCACGGGCCTGGGGTACCGGGGGCGAGGACGCAGACCACAGAGGGGTGTCTCATCAGAGAATCCCACATGAAGCTGGGCCTCCAAGGGCTGCCCCTCCATATAACAGTGACCTAGAAAGACCTCAGAAAAAGACAGTAAAGAACCTACCTTGGCTCAAAGTTGGTGATGAATGGATGGAAAATAAAAAACTCCCCTGAGCGTTTGGAACCCCCAAGCCAGTCCTCGTGTGGTTTTGCAGCCTGAACGCATGCTAACTGTTAAAAAGAAAAACAAAAAACCTCAAGTGAGAAATTATTTTAAAGTTGTCCTATCTTGAGCTCGTAACAACCCAACGTCCCTAACAGAATTGAATACAAATTCTCTTCAGCAGAATGCACCTTCAACACAGGCCTCACATAATTCCCACACATAAAGTTATGAGAAAAATGAGCCGTGATCAAAAATCACAAAATAGACGAAGAGGCAGGCTGCATGCATGAGAGCTAGCAGAAACACCAGGCACCAGAATCACGCCACAAAGACTTCAGCTATTGCATTTATATAAGCTGGAAAATAAAATAAGTGTATGAAATATGCTTTAAGAAATATCATTTTTAAAATATGCAGAAAGTGCAAGAGACTATAAGAAAGAATGGTGTAGATTTGAAAAATAACTAAGTAGAAGTCCTAAGAAGTAAAAAATAAAAGACATAATAATTGGAATAAAAAACTCACTGGAGAGGTTATAGCAGATTATACACAGCTGATGTAACAATTATTGAACTGGAAGGTACGACGTAGCATAAAAATGAACAGTTGAGACAGATGTAAAAGATGGGTTCAGAGGCAAAGAGAGTGGAGATGGTACATCTAATCAGAATTCTATAGGGAGTTACTGCAGAGGACAGGCAGAGGCAATACTTATTAGATGCTGTATAAGAATCTTCCAAAATAGGAGACACAAATCCTCAGATTCAGGAAGTCTAACAAAACATAATAAGAATATATTTTTTAAAAAAGGAATTCACATTTAAATACACTACGGTTAAACTACAAAACAGGCAAGGAGAATATCAGACAAAGAGAAAATATTAAAAGCAGCAAGAAAGAAAACAAATGTTACTACAAAGTAGCAGCAATCAGACTGAGGGTTGACTTCTCAACAGCAACAGAGGATGGTAAAATAAGGGCAATAATATCTCCAGTGTGTTTCAGAGAAAATAAAAGAATTGAGTGCTCAGAAAAACTACCAGTTAACAGTGAAAGCAAAATAAAGACATTCTCACATATAAGATAAGATAATTTGCTGCAATTGACCTTACAACAGAAAATTCTAAAGAATCTACTTCAGACAGCAATAAAACTGTCTGAAGAAATGTCCAGAAGAAATTGGGAGATCCTGGAAGGAATGGTGAGAAAAGAGACTAGTAATATGCAATAAATCTAAAGAAAGAGAAGCTACATAAAGTCTAAACAACAACAGAAACACCAAGAACAGCAGCAATAGATCCCAACTTAGGGGGCTTCAGATATATAAAATAATTTAAAAATTGTTAAAATGGACAAAATATCGCCTAAGTAGAGAGATGAGTTCTGGGAATTAAAATATTCAAAGACCCTTGTAATGTTGGAGAGGAGGGAAAATATGTTAGCCATTTTTTACTTTGTTAGGTATACAGCTAAAAGTTCTAGGGTAACAACTAAAATAAATAAAACCTCCAAAATTATGTGTGGGGAAAAGCATAATGAATAAAACAAACCCAAGCAATACATGGAAAGAAACAGTAAGAGGACAAACAGAAAAAGGAGGAAAAGTAGAAAGGACAAAGATAATAGAAATAAATCAAGATTTATGACTAATTACAATAAACGTAAATAGTCCAAACTCATTAGTTAAAAGACGAAGATGGTTCAACTGGATTTTAAAAAGGCAACGGATTTATATACCATATGCTGTTTACAAGAAAGCTTGTAAGACTTCAGAATGCAGGAAGAATCAAAGAAAAGGATGGAAAAAGACATATCAGCCAAGTATTAATCAAAGAAAACTGGAATATAGAATATATATGTCAATATATTCATTTATTTATATACATTTTCTGTATATATTTAAACTTATATTTATTTATTTTATAAATTTATATTATTTCTACATATACATTTGTCAACCAACTTAGAATTTAAAGCAAAATGCAGAGAGATAAGGAAGGTCACTATAAAATGATACAAAGTTAATTATGATATATAACAACTCCAAACAGAAATAATATAGCTTCAAAGTAACATGCCTAATAACATAACTTCAAATTATATAAAGCTAAAATTGACAGAACTATATTTGGTCATAGAAGGAAATTCTATTGTGTCTTTTTCAGCTATTAATAGATGAAACAGATAGAAATCAGTAAATATACTAAATATTTGGATAGCAGAATTAACAAACTTGTTCTAATGGAAAAATAAAAACTAAGAACACACATATTTTTTCAAGCACATGTGGAACATTTATAAAAATTAGCACGCACTAGACCACACGGCACTCTTAAAAAACATCAAAGCTTTAAGAATACACAGACCAATTTTTCGTTTAAAAATTTAATTGTCAGAAATAGCAAAAATATTAGGAAGACTGCATACATGTGAAAAATCTATTAACTGTACGCTTTTAAATTAACATTGGATAAGAGAAAAAGATTATAATGGAAATGAGGAATAAAAAATAATGAAATACCAAAACTGGTAAGGTGCAGCTAAGTCAGTATGTAAAAGGACATTTATAGCCTTAATTGCTCATGTTAGAAAAGAAGAAAGGTTGGAAATTAATGAGACAAGCATCCAACATAAGAAGTTAGAAAAAGGACAACAGAATACATTAAAGAAAATAGAAGGAAGAAAATAATTTTTGAGAAGATATTAGTGAAGAGAAAGTAAACAAACAATAGACAAGGTCAGCAAAGCTTTGAAAATACTAACTAAATGACAAAACTTCAGCAAGAAAAGAATGAGCGAGAATAGCATAAAGAGGGTGAGAAGGCATCGTTTGAGCACGGTGGGGGCAGTGGTCCCTGCAGAGGGAAGACGCAGAACAGGAGTTAGAAGCACCTGCTCTGAACATCTTACCTTCTCGACGAGGCTTCCTGGACAGAAATGTTAAGAAGTGCCACCAACAATTTCTGCTCCTCTCCCTCCTTGATTTTTGTGGATAACCCTTCTAATCTAATGAGGAGGCACACACGTATATAATTATAACACTCCTGGTGTAATTAGAACACTTCATTTCCCAACATTCAGTGTACTTGAATCATTGTCTGTCCCCGGTAGAATTTAAGCTCCAACAGGGCCGTGGTTATTGTCCCTTTTGTTCCCTGCTACATCTCTGAGACCTAGAATGGGATTTGGCATCACTTGGAAGGTGTCAGTAAAGAATTTTGGATGAATCAATCAGCCAATCAGTGTGAAAAGAGACAAAAACTGATAGAAACATGGGCTCAGGCTTGACTGGGACTTTACAGAAGGGCAAACGCCAATGGCCCGTAACCACGACGAGGTGCTCGCCTCTTCAGTCATTGCAGAATGGTGAGTGGAAGCCTCCATGAGATGCACCACATGTCCACTGGCTGTGTGAAGACTGAGAGATCAGACAGCGCCAGGCCTCAGAGTGGCTATGGAGCAGCCATAACTCTTAAATTGGTGACCCCACTCTGAGTGATCACCAGCACTGTGTCATCAAGTTGAAGACGTGTGTGCTGGCAACTCATTCCTTTTCCACTCCCAAGACCCCTCTCTAGCCATCTCTGCCCTGCTCTGTGCTGCTGGGGACAAGCTCTATGTCACCCAGGGTACGTCACCCAGGGCTCCCTGCCCTTGGGACTCCAGCTGGGCTCAGTCAGTGGGAGGCACCAGCAGGAGGTGAGGGAGCAGGAGGAGAGAGGTCACGGTCTCGCGCTCCTGACTTCCTCCTGCCCTGGCACCACATTTCTGCAGGACTGCAGCCTCGACAACTTTCTCCTACAATATTGAGTGGAAAAAACGCAAACCACTTAGGAATTCATACAGCACAATTCCATTTGCAACAGTTCAAAAGCAGACAGAACTAAACAATACATTATTTATATAGTAAAGAACCAACAAAGGAATGATTAACACCTAATTCAAGATAATGGTTGTACCTGCTAGAGAGAGAGAGGAAAAGGGAGCAAGCAAGACCAGCAGGTCTTCAGAACTTCCCCGTTATCTATTTACACCGAGTGCAGACAGAACGGCTTCCTTTAACTTTTATTCTTTATGCATTCCTCAGATATTACGTGTTTCTTGTATATATTTATTATTCAATAAAAACTAATTCTAAAATGATAATCAAGTTTTTCCCGGAACAAAAATTCTATTATTTAAATGCTCATCATGCTAAAATGAAAAAGTATGCAAAACTTCCAGCAATTACAAATAGCAAACAGAAAAAAATATATATCCAAGTTCAAAACATTTTTTAATGATTATATTCAGTAGAGCAACATTTATAAAAAAAATAATTAACCCAATATATTACAAAATTTTAAAGAATATCTCATGAATGAGTATTTATTTAAATACCAGTAAAAGTATTAATTTTTTTTACTTATTTATTTTAGGAAAGAAGATCCTTATATCTTATGTGAGGAACTGGAGAATGTGATTAACCCAATTCTGCACCTGAGGTCAGAAAGGAAAAAGGAAGAAAAGAACGGAAACGGAAGAGAGAAAGAGACAGAGAGGGAGAGGGAGGGAGGGTCTCCGGGTCTTCCCCTGCCTGGGGGCTGACTGTCCCAATGGAGACCGGAAGAATAAGCAGACAGGCAAAGCGTAGCCCAGGAGTCCCCGGAAGGTCATAATCTGGAAGCAGACATGAGGAAGCTTTAGAGCATATTGCCCGCTGCAGGAAGTGCAAATAGCCCAGGGTCAGCTACAGAAGAACAGGAGTGAAGAGCAGGTGCCTTGAAAGGCAACTGCCCGGGTTTTGCATCTGGGCTCTTTGAGTTACTGGCTGCGTGTCCTGCAAAAGTTTTATTTTCATTCAACAAATATTATTTTCAAGTTAATGAAACTTGTCGCGTCTCCATTTCCTCCTCCAAGTGGGCACGGTCCTCTACCCACCAAGTTTGTTGCGACAGTAAATGAGAGCGTGCGTGTACCACATGATGCCTGGGGTGTGGTAGAGAGTCCAGTGAGTGTCTGCTGTTTTTACTAAACTGCGGTGCTGGACAGATGAGCTGGAAACAGGCCGTGCAGAGCCCCCGGATGTCATAGAAAGGCGGTAGGATATTATCCTGCAAGTGATAAGGGCCCCCTCAAGAATTCTGTGTAGGTGAAACGTGTGTTCTAGGCACGTCCTTCAGGTTGGGGCAGGGAGTGCGTGGGGCGTGTTTGTAGACCAAGAGGAAGATTGCCAGAGCAGCCCAGACAAGAGGGGATGGAGACAAGACAGAAGGATCCCAGGGGCCCAGCTGCACCGAGGGGCTGTGGGGATCCCGCATGGTTAAACGTAGGGGGGACTCCCCGGTTTCTGACTTGGGAAACTCCTCAGTCATGGGTTCAATTGTGTCCCCCAAAACAATATGTTGAAGTCCTAGCCTCCAGAACCTCAGAATGTGACCTTATTTGGAAATAGAGCCGTTGCAGATGTAATTGGTGACGATGAGGCCATACTGGAGTAGGGTGGACACTTAATCCAATGTGACTGGTGTCCTTACAAGATGAGGAAGGAGACACGCAGGAGAAGACAGCCGTGTGATGACAGAGGCAGAGATTAGAGGGATGCAGCTACAAGCCAAGGAATGCCAGCAGACACCAGAGCAGGGAGAGGCCAGGGACGGTCCTCACCTGCAGGTTTCAGAGGGGGCACGGCCCTGCCAACAACTTGATCCCCGACTTGTAATCTCCAGAACTGTGAGGGAATCAACTTCTGTAGTTTTAAGCCCCTAGTTCATGGTGCTTTGTTACAGTGGCCCCAGAAAATAAAACATCCTCCTAGCCCCAGCTCAGACGCCACCTCTTCTAAAAGACGTTCCTATATCCTCAGAGAATCCCCAGGTCATACCTCCCCTGTAGCCTTTCCCCAAATGGATTTTAACTATGCTGTCTACCTCTCTCATTCCTCCACAAGGATAGGCGTGAGTTCCTGAACATCTCTGAACCCTAAATCCGAGCATGAGGGATGAGTGAATGAAGGAAGCTTCCAGGACAGCCTGGCCCAGTGGCTCCAATAAGGCTCCGTGCCCCTTCCTTCTCCAGGTTCATCCCACAGCCCTCCCGTCTCCTGTCTAATGCTGTCATTCCACATCCAATGAATGGAGCCCTTGGGCATCACTCTGGAATTTACAAGAACTTGAGTGATTCAAAATGAGAAGCTAATTAGCTGGGCTCCCCCTCCTTGCCATGTTGACTGATTTTCCATGCTTCTCTGACAAATTGAGGACTGCATCTTCCAGCATCCTCGACTCAGGACACATTGTGCTCCAGTCTTGCTCTGCCACACTCGCCATCTAGAGGAGCTTCTCGCTCATCGCCGATGCCTGGCTGAGGGACGATCTTTGCAAGTCGCTCCATTTCATTCGTTTTGTAACAGCAAACTTCTCCAGTCAACTGTTTCTGCTCCTGTTTGAACAGTTTGCTCATCTCCTCTGTTCCTTTCACAGCAACCAGAAGCTGTTGCAATGCCCTGTTTCTGCTTAATTTTGAAATGCAGTTCATGTCAAAATCTGTGTGCATGTACATGAATCCCTGTGGTTGCAATCTGGTGCTGTGGGTTCTGGTGTAATTTAACAACATCTGGAAACAGCTCCCTGAGCTTCCAGTGCCCAGATCCTACAGATGCAGAATTTCTCACTCACCAGGGGGAGAGGAGGGCCAAGCAGCTGCTCACTTCCTTCTCTTGTCTTCTGCTCCATCTTGGGCCATCACTGAGGACTTGGAGCTACCAAAAGTGCATAGGACCCACATCCCCCGTGACGGTGCTTCCTGAAGGAATCCCACAAACCACCTAGTGCTACCTCCGACCCAAGCAAGGACTTCCCTGCAGCCCCTCAGCAGGGCATCGTCCACCACATTGCGTGTCCACTGTTCCTCTACAGTAGGTTCCTTTTACGGTGAATCCAAATTCTCCTCCTCATGACTTCTGTACTGGATTTTCTTAGACATGCTAGAGCAGTGCTCTCCAATAGCATTTCTGCAGTGATGGAATGTTCTGTATCTGTGCTGTCCAGTACAGTAGCCACTAGCCATGTGTGGCTATTGAGCACTTAAAATGTGGCTAGGGTAATGGAGGAATAGTACTTTTAATTTTGTTTCATATTAATTCATTTAAATTCAATGCACATAGCCTCTTATCTCTAGTGGCTGCTGGATTGGACAGTGCGGCCCTGGAACATTTCTGCCAGGAATGTGGGGCCAAAAAGTGATGAATTGAGCTAATGGCCCTCTCTTCACTCCAAACATTGAGAAATGCAGAATAAATCCTAACAACAAAAACCTTTTTTTTTTTTTTTTTTTTTTGGCAGGGAAATGTTCACCCTGAGCTAACATCTGTTGCCAATCTTCCTCTTTTTTTTTTATCCCTCCCCAAAGCACCCCAGTACATGCTTGTATAGCCTAGTTGTAAATTATTCTAGTTCTTCTATGTGAGCTGCCGCCACAGCTTGGCTACTGACAGACGGGTGGTGTGGTTCTGTGACCGGGAAGTGAATCTGGGCTGCCGAAGCAGTGAGCACAGAACTTTAACCACTAGGCCATCATGACCAGCTCAACAAAAATCATTTTATAAAACAAAGCCAAACTCAAAACAAGAAAGAAAGCCCTTGTACCCCAGAACACAAAGAGAATGCAAAGTCAGAGCATTATTAGCACGTAGCTGAAGGTAAAGGGAATTACATATAAACTTGGCCCGGAGGTTTCACGAAAGAGCAGCACTCAAGGATGCATGGAGGGCAGCTGGCTGTAGTGGAGTCCCGTGTTTCCTCAATTCCCCTCTCCGAGCTGCATTCTGGGTCTGCTGTGTTCGTGTGTCCCTTCCAATGCTCTGTTTCTCACTATGGAAATGTAAAGCCTTTCACATAAAATATCTATTGAAAGATTTTAAAGTTATTATTTAGCTGGATTTTCCAGTGCTATAATTTCAGTTCATGTTTCACAATGTCCTTTTGTTTTTAATAATGCCCTCTTGTCATTTATGACTTCTATCTCTTTCTTTATCTCTTTGACCTGTTTAATCATGCTTATGTTAAAGCCCTGTTGAGATGTTCTATCGTTTCTAGTTCCTCAGTGAATTCTCCATTATGTTTTCTGTTGCCTGTCCCTGATCATAGTGGATTATCTTTGTGCTTTGTACATTTTTTTTTACCAGCTCATCGCCCATCAGCTTTCTTCTGTCATAGTTCTGGTTCCCTAGAAGGTGAAGCTATTTCTATGGGGCAGTATTTTAGAAGTGCTTTATGACTTCACTGGTTCTAGATCTGTTTGGACGTTTAAGTTCTCATTTCAGGGTTTTGCACTGTGTTACCATGTGGGTTTAGACTCCAAAACAGTCTGGACTTGGGGATCTCACTACTTGGGAGAAACCACTTCTGTCTAAGGCAGCTTGTTCCTGATCTGCGTCTCCAGGCTGCCTGGCAGAGTTGTTCTGTTTCCAGTCATAAACCAGATAAACCCTTGCCTGCTCTAAGCTTTTTGCAGAGAGCCCCGGTCTAGATCCTTTTAAATACTGTGTCCTCCAGTCTTCACTCCAGACCCAAAATAGGCATTAAAACCCCAGCTCCTAGGGCATACGTCTGGATCTAACACCTCTGAGGCACAGGTGGCTTCATCTCCTGTCACTGCTAAGCTATGAATTCTCTTATTGTCTAACACCTGGAGATTTCCCCAAGCTTCTGTTAAATCTATGTACTTCTTTAAAAATATTTATTAAATATAAATATTTATTTACTTATATTTTAACACATTTATATATGTTTAGACAGGAAAGGAGTTTCCCACATGGCTCATTTCACTATCTTTCTGATTTATTTTTATCTATTACAGCATAACAAACCACCAAAAAAGTTAGTGTGTTAAACCACCAACAGACTTTTTCTTTAATTACAATTCCATAATTTGGGCAAAGCCTAGCAGTGACAGCTCATCTCTGTTCCATGTGGTCAGTAAGGGCAGCTTAGTAGAGGCTGGAGGATCCACTTCCAAGACAGCTCACTCGCATGGCTGGCAAGTTTGTGCTGCCTGGAGGCTGAGGCTCAGCCGGTGCTTCCCACCAGGGGCCTCCCCATGTGGTTGACTGGGCTTCCTCACAACATGGCGGCTGGCTGCCAAAAGCCAGCATTTCAAGAGACAGGACATGAAAGTGACCAGGCTCTTAAGGACTGCACCTGAACACTGGCACAGTGTCATTTCTGCTATATTTTATTGTCAAATGTCAGAGTCTGCCCAGACTCAAGGGGAGGGGGCATAGGTCATGTCTCTAAATGGGAAGACTATCAAAGATTTTGCAGCCACCTTTAATCCACCATAACCGTAACCGTGGAGGTCTCTAATGTTCTTTTCTCCCACACTCTAGATTTTTAAAACACTTCTTACTGCAAATGTATTTGAGAGTCCCCACAACCCTACCTTCCTCAACACTCCAAATTATCTCTTTCCTTTTTGAAGTAAGATGCCCATCACACCTAGGATGGGAACCTACGACTTTACTAAAATCACCAAACTTAAAGCAATTTGCCTGATGATCAACTGCCAAATTCTAAGCTGACTTAAACTTCAACAACCTTTATAACATACTTGAGTGCACCCACAAATCCTATCCTTTCTTCTCCCTTCGGTGGAGAAGGGGTTGTACCTTGAGATATTTTAGGAACATTTATTCACTTATTCTTCCAAAAAGCACATATGGAAAAAAACCTCCTTCTGATAAATATGTATTAAATGTGGAGCATTTAAAGATGGTCAGACCTGTTTTATATTCTTATAGGTGTCTTTTTGAATTAATTTTGAATTCTTAAAGGGCTTCTTTACAATTAGCTCTGTCAATTGTTATGCCCCGTGCATCCTTGATCCACTCCCTGAAGCCTAATCAACCTGCATAATAGATGCCGCCTCGCCTGCATCTCACCGGCTCCTGGTGGCAAACACATCAGCGAGCCCTGGAGCACAGGCAGCCACCAGCACCTGTTGCTCAGACTTGACTTTTTGTCCTAGAATTTCTCCTTAGGGATGCAAGTTTTTCAGTAAAGCATTCATACCACCCAAAAGGGATGCTTGGAGAAGGAGGGACACCGTCACACGTAAGGGCTCACAGGGAGAGGCAGGTACTATGGCCAAAGAGTTAGCAGAATGGAATGTATGCCAAAAAAAAAACCCTTCATAAAACAGTTGAATGTTACCAAATTAATCATGGAGGAAATTGATCTTCACGCCTTTGGCAACTGACCCAGATGAGGACGCGAGACCACTCACGGTCAGAGCGAAAGCTGTCTGTGCAGGCTGTACCTTTGTACCTTCCGTTGCGTGACACCTCCCTGCAGAGCTGACTGTGCAGTGACCACACAATCTGGCTCTGCAGTCCACGGACCCGGGAGTCAGCCCAGCGCCACCAACCCCAATGGTGGTGAGGCCACACAGTCTCTTACTCCCTGACCCTCAGCCCCTTCCCCTGTAGCTGGGGCTAATAGCAGACCTCCTTGAAGATGTTGCTCTCAGAATTAGATGAGCCGATGCTCGTAAAAAGCTTAGCCCTGTGCCTGGACAAAGCTATGAATAAATGCTCCGTGACATTCTTATTTCTAAGACCTATCTCCTGCCATAGATTATAAATTCACTATGGAGGTGGCAGATGGGAACTTTGTCACATCTTTTACTTTCTTAACATATTTCCAAAAACTGGAAGCAGCACAACCTGTATATGCTTAAGACGCTTGCCTTAGGAATGGAAATAGAGGCTATAAAACCTCTTTTTTCTTTCAGTGACTATATTTTGCATTTCTAGAATTTCTCTTTGGTTCTTTTTTTAAAACTACCTGTTCAGTTCCTTCACAATGTCCTACTTCTGCCTATGGAGTCCATTCCTTTGTCTCACTGAGAAACTTAAACATATGGTACTCATTTTAAAATCTTCAGATTGCTCTGTCATCTGTAGTTCTGGAATGTGACTTCTCCTGTGTGCTGTGTACTTTCTGTATTTTTTCCTCTAAGTGCATCTTCCATGAGAATTGTTTTCCATGGGCATCCCGAGCATCCTACGGTGGAGACGTCCCTGTGCAGTGGTTTGTCACTTGAATCTGCTGAAGACAAGTGGCTTTAACCCATTCCAGACGCGTTTTTCCAAGACTTCTCACCTCAGGGTTTCTGCGGTATAAATACGGACACTACACATTGCAGGGTGGGCATTCCAAAATTAGGAACCCACAGTGTAGAGCAGGTACCCACTTGATTGTCCCATTCACAGAAGTTGACAGCCTTTATCAGACCCAACTTTATGACACCCCATCCTCCACCCCCACTTCACACCTCGCACTTCAACTCGAATTCCCCACTCTAGTTATGAGTCCCATCTACTTCTGGAATCTGAGGATTCCCCTTGGTTTCAAGTTCTACATCTATTTACAATTTTTTATTATCTTTTATCCATCATTTTTACATAATTGAAGACAGGGGAGCCTCCTATATCAATTCAGTTTGCCATATTGATTATAAGTCATAGAAAATATATGCAACACATACAGCATGGGGATGGTACCAACAGAAGCAGCAACGCCCGGTTAGATACAGGCATAATTCTCACACTCACTGCTTTGTTAGACATTATGTAGTTTGAAGCTCACAACCGTTGTGTAGGTGAGGTACTCTTATCCCCGTTTTATAGATAAGGATCTCAGAATTAACATTTTCCTCCTTTTCCAAAAAGAAAGGCAGGAATCAGCTCTGTTCCATCCAGAACTATGGAAAAGCTTCCAGAACTCAGGGCTTCCAGGATGACGAGCAACAGTGAGATGCAGCCCTCACGGCCAGATCACAAAACGGGGGATGAGTTAAAAATGGGAGGCAGCAAGCAGAGCTTCTCAGAGACAAGTGCAACTGCTCCTGGGCTTCTGCCAGCCCCTTCAGTTAAATAGTCTTGGGGGAAATCTGAGGGTCACTACATCCGAGTTAAGCCTTCTAAGAAGGATCTGAGGCTATTAGGAACCGAAGTGCAGAGCTAACATTATTTAGAGATGGTTACTGCCAGTCCTCGCCCACGGGAAACGAGTGGGGGAATGGAGGTGCTATAGGTGTGTGTTTGAGCCCCCCAAAATTCGTACGTTGAAGCCCTAACCCTCATCGGGATAGTGTTAGGAGATGGGGCCTTTGGGGGTGATTAGGTTTAGAGGAGGTCAGAAGGGTGGGGCCCCCATGATGGGATAGGTGTCGTTATAAGAAGAGGAAGAGACCAGAGCTCTGTCTCCACCACATGAGGACACGACGAGAAAATGGGCATCTGCAAACCAGCAGGAGAGCTCTCACCAGAACCCGCCCACACTGGCACACTGATCCCACGCTGCAGCCTCCAGCACTGTGAGAAATAAATGTTTGTTGCTGAGCCACCCAATCCATGGGATTTGTTATAGCAGCCAGAGCTAAGACAGGGAGAAGGGAGGGAGCAGCTATGTGAAGGAAGATGTCCATTGCAGTATTATTTATAAAAGAACCGTAGCAGCGCCAGCAACGTCCCAGCCCCGGGCCAGTGCTCTAAGAAGCAAGGACCTGCAAGATGTGTCTCTGCCCTGGAAGAGCCCCCAGCCCACTGGTGGGACACGGTGTGATCAGGGCCTTGGCAGACACACCAAGCCCCCAACAATGGGTGCATTATGCCATATCTCTGCAGTAATTTAAAATTGTCCCTGCAGACACCAGCAAAGTGGAGAAAGGCTTATGATGAGTGGGAAAAAGGCATACTCAAACCAAACACGTACTATTACAATGGTGGTAAAATCTGCTTATTTATCAGGTTATACTAGGAAATGGGAAAGCCCCAGAAGCAGGGAGGGGCGGGGACAGCCAGCCTGACTCACTCGGACAACGTCTGTCCCCAGGGCCTCTGGAAGGCCAGACAGCAGGGTCAGCAAGGGACCAAAGGCTGAGTGGGAGCTACAGTGACTCAGTGCAGGCTGTTCTCTCAGCCTCTCCAGAATCTTCCGGGAGCAGACAGACCTAGAAACTGTCTGGTTTCAGGCATGAGTCAAGGCGCCAGCCCCCGAGACGCTCTCAGTCGGCTCCATTCCATGCACTCCCCTTGTCCTCAAGGGTGAAGCAGACAAATGTTTCTTTTAAAAATTCAAGACTAAAATGAATAAAGTGCGTTACCGTCCGAGACCTTCTCCTCCCTGGGGAAACCCGCGCTTTTTCTGTGTTCCCATACATCCCTGCTCATCCCCTAACTGAGCATGCTGACCCAGGTAAGGAGCAAGCCCAGAGCTGCCTGGGGGCCACCGGGAGCCAGGGGAGACCCCGCCAGGCTGAAGGCATCTGCCACTACTGCCCTCACTAGCAATTAATAGTAATAAAAGTGATAATCGACGACCCGTTTTGTACCCAGCTCTGTGACTGTCCTGTCCTGGGAGGCTGAAGCATGTCATTTCATGACAGCCTGGCAACGCTCCCACTAGGGGGATGTCGCCATCCAACCTTTCACAAGGAAGGAAACAAATTCAGGAGGGTTCAGTAACACGTCCAAAGTCACTCAGGTGGGAAGAAGCAGAGATAAGAGCTGACCCCAGGTGGCTGTGATGGCAAAGCCAGGGGCTGTAGTCCATGTGAGCCCACCTAAGCAGGGAGCACTCAGCGGGAAGGCTCACCTTTCTGTAGGGGAGGGGGAGGGAAGCCACACAACCAGGACGGAGCCCGACCCTGGGCATGCTTCAGGATGGAATGGTAAAGGCAGGGCCTGAGAGCCGGCCGGGGAGGCTGAGTCCAGGCAGGAGTAAGACCTACCCATGGGGTAAAGTCAAGTCGGGGCCCTCAGAGGCTTCACAAGTGGTCTTCAGTGCAAATGGCAAACAGCCACGTGAAACCCACCCCTGATGGGAGCAGCCACACCCAGGTGGGAGGATGTGGGCACCTACCAGAGTCTCAAGTTCAAGTGCTGAGCAATTGCTGCTCCAAACCGAGAGCAAAGGCAAGCTAGGTCAAGCCCAAAATGCATGACTACCCGCAGCCAGATGGAAGCCTCATTTGTGTCAAGGGTAGCTGGGCCAGCCCACAGGGGCTGGATGGTACAGGCAGCTGGGATGTCGCTGGTGCGGGCACTTCTGGGAGCCCCTGACTCAAGGGCCACCTCCACTTCTGGTTCCCCTGTGCCCTCTGGGTCCAGAACTCAGGCTGGCATGTAAAGAGTGTCCTGGAATGTTGGATGGATGAATGGGTGGATGAGTGGATGGACGGATGGATGAAGGAACGTGTGGCTTCCCAGTTGAAGTAGCTGAGGAACCCCATACTGGTGGAGAACTCTGAACCAAGGGACAAATTCTGCCCCCCTCCCCCAGGGATGGTCTAGGGACACCGTTACGTGGCTTCTCCAGGGCATGCTTCCCCAGTGGAAGCAGTCCGCCTTGCTCAGCAAGAACCCAACAGGTAGCACATCCTCCTCTCACCAGATCTCCCTCCCTCCCTGAGCCGGCACTCCTGTCCCCTGGGGTTGTACCCTCTCGTTAAACACAGCACATAAGTGCTCTGCCTCAGCTCTGCTTGCTAGAGAAGCCAAGCTTCTTCAAGGCTTCTCAACACCACCTGAAGCAGGTGGTCTTCATCTGCGCATGTTGTATCTCCCCCGTGGGACTGTGAGCTCCTTGCTGGCAAGCACTGTGTCCTTCCCATGGAGAAGCTTCTAGCACCTGACATCAGGTCCCACTTAGAGCGTACTCCATGCCTGGTGTGTGCTGGACCAAGCTGGGTAGCACGTGAGCTGGTGGAGTGTGGGGGGACAGTCACAGGCAGAACAGGGCATGGGAAAATTGTGGGCAGGAGGCCCCTGTGTTCCGAGAGTTGATCAGGGTACTTCGCGTGTCCCCGAAGGAGATGCTATAATTATCTCCCTTTTACAAAGGAGGTTTAGAGAGGTCAGGTCTCACCCAAGGATCACAGCTAGTGAGAGGGCAAATGAGCTACAACCTTGCCTCTGTCTGTCTGTCTGCAAAGCCTGTGCTCTTAGCCATGACGTCACACCAGCGGCCTGCCTGGTGCCCATCGAAGCCCGTCATTCAGGTCACCAGCCTCCCAGCCTGCGAGTCTGAGCCTTCCTGGTTCTGGGTATCTCCTCTCAGCTCCCCCAGGGGATGGCAGCTGGAGGAGGGGGTACTGGGAAGTGGGCAGTGGGCAGCTTTTGCAGGGCAAAGTGTTGTTAAGACCTGTTGGCAAAAGGTGGCTGAAGAGATACTAGAGAGCACTTGACACCGAGTGTGGAATCCGTTAGCATTCTGGGCACCTCTCAGAACACCAAGTGCCGAGTCCTCACCACCCTTTGCAGAAGTTTGGCCCTGTTGGTGGGGAGGGAACAGGGCCCAGAACACAGAGCGTGCGGGTCAACGCACAGCAGGGGCTTATGACGGGGATTGTCAGGGGCTGCAGGGAAGGAGCCGTACTGAGCGGGGTCCGTGGGGTCCGCAGAGCTCCTCAGACGGCACGAGGGACGCCAGCGCTGGAAAGGCCCAGCCTCAAGGGCTCTGTGGGGCAAGGCGATCCTGCCCACCACAACGGTCTGCCATTGACCCCATGAGAAACAACATTCTCAGCCAAAATCGCAGGCGATGAAAGACAACAGTAGCTGAATAGGCTGACCCACGACCTGCGTCCACGAACAATAATGTCCAAGCCCCAGAATCACCAGCGGAGGGAAGGAGAGCTCACACGGGGTTGGGGGGTGGGGAGTGGAGTTCAGGCCCCCAGCGTCGCTGAGGGCAATGCCTCTGCATGGCCCCCTCCCACCTACAGGGCAAGCCCGAGAGGACGTGCAGGCTCCTGAATCCGGAACAAACGAGAAAGGGGCTTACCCAAGACTGAGCAGGCCAGACAGCTGGAGATAAACGCCCAGCGACCATCCAGGGAGAAGCCAGGTGTTGATCAAGACTTTGGACTCTAGAGCAGAGGTCAGCAGACCACGGCCCACTGCCAAACCCAGTCCACAGGCTGTTTCTATGCAGCCCATGAGCTAGGAATGGTTTTTACATGTTTACAGGGTTGAAGAAGAAGATGAGTGAGGGAGGAAGATCAACAGGAAGGAGAAGGAGGAAGGGGAGGAGGAGGAAGAAGGAGAAGTGACAGAGACTGCACTTGGCACGCAGCGGCTAAAATTTTTACTATGGGGCCCTTTACAACGCAAAGTTTGCTGTCGTTGCTGTAGAGAGAAGAGGAGGCTAGAAACAGGGGCGACTGTCAGAGCCGGCAGTCTGGAGGCTGGAGAGCAGGAGGCGAGTGGTCCAGCACCAAGCCTGCCAACTCCCGGGAGGGCCCATTGTGTGCGGCACGAGACTCGGGGGAGGCACGCGGGAGCCCCCTTCATTCATTCCACGTGGAAACGGTGCGGGGCTGCCCACGCCTAGCTCTAGGTTGAGATGCAAACTCTAGAGCAGCGCTCCATGGAACCCCCGCGATGACAGACACGGTCTAGATCTGGGCTGTCCAGCATGGCAGCCACGAGCCTCACGTGGCTACTACGCACTTGAAATGTGGCAAGTGCACCTGAGAAACTGAATTTTAATTCCTTTCATTTTAATCCATGTAAACTCACTAGCCGCAAGTAGCTGGAGGCTGCTGCGATGGGCAGTGCCGCCTAGAGCCAACCTGTCTGGACCCCGAGTCCCAGCTGTGACTCTGATTACGAGTGACCTCAGACAGTCTGATTAACCTCGTTGTGCCTCAGTTTCCTCTTCTGGGGAATGGAGATAATAACAGTACCCGCCCAGGGAGCTGCTTTGCAAATCAGGTGAGGCAATTTGTGTACGGCCCTCAGAACAGGCCTGGCACGTGGGGGCGCTCTGTAGATGCTACAATCCTGAAGGCTGTGCCACGGCTGCCCTCAGCCCTAGACACAGGGTGAAACAAACAAGCCAGGTCTCTGTCCTCGCAGAATTTGATAGCCTAGGATGGGAACCAGATGCCAGTCAGATAATCATGCAAAGAAATGTCAAGTTGTGACCCAGACAGGGTCTCTGGTAAGGACATTTGGGGAGGTAACCAAGTCAGAAAGGTAAAAGAAGTAAGCTCAAGCAGAGATCCGATGAGTGGGGAGGACTTCCTAAGACTAGGAAGAAAGGGAAGATGGCTCCTGGCAGAACAAACAGCATGTGCAAAGGCCCTGTGGTGAAGGACCCTGACCAGTCCAGGGAAGACTTCTGTTGCAGAGAGAGAGCACAGGGGTGGTGGAGGATGAGGCCAGATACAGGGGTGGGGCTCCACCCTGCAGAGTCTCAGGGCCAAGCAAGAATGCTCTCCTTCATCCTAAGGGCTATGAGGACACACTGAAGGGCCCAAGGTCTCCAGACCAGGGCTCCCACTCCCAGTGTCCTTTCATTAGTGTGCCAGGACTCCCTTCTCCAGGCAGATGACTTTAGGACACTCATATGCATCTGTCCTTTCCCCAAATGTCACCTCTTCTCCTGGCACTGAGACTGAGAACCCACAGAGAGAACAGTGGGTGGATGCCTGTTAGGAGCCACCAGACCACAGCCCCGTCTGCCCTCGCCACGCCCCCCAGGCCACTGTGGACCCAGCATCGCTGAATGCTGCTCCTCCCCAGCATCCAGGGCTAGGACTGAAGACTCTTCTGTGTGTGATCTGGTTGAGACAGAGGACCACGTGAGCAGAGGGGACCCCCTTACTCTAGGCCTGGAGATGCTGGCAGGCCCCACACAGTGCACGGCTCCATGCCGTGATGCCCACAGCCCCTCTGTCAGGAAGGATGCGACTCCTCATTCACCTGGACGAAGCCTGGCCTCCTTCTCCCCCCATTCGCTCCAAGGAGCTCGTCCCGTGGCACCGGGCGGCCTTTCCTTGGGAGCAGAGGGGTTCTGAAGCAAGGACTCTGGTTCTGCTTGCTGGTTCCTAATGCCTCAGCCGCTGAGAGCACTCAGGGTGGCTGATGTCGCTTCTAGGGGACCAGCTCACGTATCTAAGCAAGAAAAGGCAGACAAGCGCGGCTGAGGCCCTGCACTGGCCGAGGCTGGCTTGGGAATCCAGCCCTTGAGGATGACAGTCCGTGGGGCATCTTAGCTCCCCTCACTCCGGTGCTGGGACCATCAGATCAACAACACAGCAAGGCTGTGTGGCCCTGGGTGCCCCTCGGAAAGGGCTCTGCTGGGTCACGACCAGGCCCTGTGGTCAGGCTGCGTGTGCACTTGTGTGTGTGCACATGTGTGTGAGTGCCTTGGGTGAGCATGTGTGTGTGTGTGCACGTGTGAGTGTCTGTGTGTGCATGTGTGTGCCTGTGCGTGAGTGCATGTGTGCACACGTGTGAGTGTCTGTGTGTGCATGTGTGTGCCTGTGTGTGAGTGCATGTGTGCATATGTGAGTGTGTGTGCACGTGTGAGTGGGTGTATTGGCTTGGTCTGGATTAGGAAGGTGATGTAAGAGAACCTATTAAGAAAAGATTTCTAAACATCCATGTCACCTGGCACCCCCATAATCACAGTCCTCGTGGAGTTCACCATCGGTGAAAAGTGTTTCTTCCACGTGAATGATTGTTGTTTGATGTTATTGATAAGAAGGAGAAGAGCCCTTGATTTTCTGACTCTGCTGCATCTCCCCTGGTTCCCAGGATCTCAGGGCCAGATGAAGCGCTCGACTAGGGCCCCGGGTGCCACACTCAGCGACACAACCACGTCCCTGCACCTCGTGTTGTTTCCTTTCCCTCGAGATTCATAATCATCCCATTTTCTACGCGTTTCAAGGGCTGAAGCGACACCTCCCCGAGAGGTGTCTCCAGAAGGCTCCGCACTGACAGCGGCCCCTCCTGCCGGGAGCCCATGGCAGGGCTTTGCGACCACACGAGGCCCTGAAGAAAGGGGACGCTGGGACAGAGCTAGAGTGGGGGCTGGCACCGGGCATCTGGCACCTCACCCCTACACTGGGGGCAGTGGTGCCCGCCCACCCTGTGAGAGTGAAATGAGGCGGCGCCTGGCGGGCCCCTGGCCCAGCACAGGCGCACGCTGGGTCCTCGCAGGGTAGAAACCGTCCCGGGCAGCAGAGAACTTGTGGACGTGCTTTGTCCCCCTGCCAGCCTGGAGCATGGAGACCAGGGTGCGCACACACCTGCCACACATCAGCAGCCCTCCCGGGGCAGCGTGACTGCAGCAAAGACCCTGCTGTCTGTAGTCATTTCTCGTATTGCTGCAGTGACACACACACACACACACTTGTTCTCTTACAGTTCTGGAAGTGCGACGTGTGAACTGGGTCTCAAGGGGTTAAAATCAAGCTGCCGGCAGGGCTGCATCCACTCAGGAGGCTCCAGGGGAGAACCCCTTTCCTGGCCTTTTCCAGCTTCTGGAGGCACCACATTCCCTGGCTCACATCCCCTTTCATTTTCAAAACCAGCAGGAGCAGGTTGAGCCTCTCTCGAGTCTCTCTCTGACACTGACGGCTCTGCCTCCCTCTTATGAGGACTCTGTTACACTGGTTACACTGGACCCACCAGGTAATCCAGGGTCATCACCAATCTCAGGGTCAGCTGACCAGTAACCCCAATTCCACCTGCAACCTCAATTCCCCTTGCCCCGTGACAACATACTCACATGTTCCCGTGATGAGGACATGGACAACTTTGGGGTGTTAGTCTGCTGACCAACATCCATCCTTTCCAAGGAGGATATTTCTCCCTACACCCAACAGTGTTAGAAAGGGGCTTAAGAGCAGAGCTTTAAATCATCAATGTTTTTTCAGACCTCTCAGGACCTACTACAGACTCTGCACTCAGCGGTTCCCTCAAAACCTTCCATCAGGTAGGACAGACCTGCCCTAAGCGGGGTTCCACGGGGTGCAGAAGGAGATGGCCCCTTCCCCCCTCAGCACCCCTGCCACCAGGTGGAGGCCATGCACACGGGTTTGTCCTCCCACGACCTGAGGAGGCTCAGAGAGGTTAGCTCACTGTCCAAGGTCACACAGCCGGTAAGTGTAGACATGGATTCAAATGTGGGCTGACCCGGCCCCAACATGAGACCCTGCTGGGTGAGGAGGTGAAAACTGGGCGGAGGCACTGGGTCCCAGGACCAGGAAGATCTTTCGCATTTTTATTGAGATGCAGGCACTCCATCGACAGAATCAAGCCCTCGACATTTTCCCCACATTCCTTTGTCCCCTGTCAGCTGCATTCGTAGGGCCTTTGTCTGCAAAATAGCATCACACCACACTTATTCGCGGGAGCGGAAAGCTACAGCCAGACGTGACATGACGCGCCCACAAGAGGCAGCTAAGCCGCAGACTCTTGGCCAGCGGCTGAGAGCCTTCAGCCAGCGGGAAGGCCCAGGGCTCCTAGGGGTGGCTTTAGCTTTTCCTGAGGATGCCTGGAGCCCTCATCAAGGCTGAAATCCAGGGCTTAGGGCTTCAGCCCCTGGCTCAGTCTCACGGGAGATATTTCGGACCCTTAAATCTCAGCTACATCCCGACTTCCCCAAAATAACCACCAGCAGCCTCTTCTGAAAGCACTGGCTGTTTGCTTTCCAATCAAGCCGCCACCATCTGACAGCTGGCCTAAGCCAGGGAGGCGCGTGGGCTATGGGAGAGTTTGGGGCCTGGTGGAGCCGGGTTCACGTCCAGGCTTGGCCACTTGCCAGCAAATCCCTGGTCATCTTTGAGCCCATTGGCTAAAGGCCCCATTGTTTTTCCTAGGGTTTGTAAAGATACGATTAAATAAAATATTCAAGACCATGCTCAGAGCTTTGCCACTCAGAGCTGCTGATGAATAGTGCACCGTGATGGGGAGAGAGAGCAGGGCTCCCTGCAGCATCAATTCACCTTTGAAGACCAGGCCTGACCCGGCTTCAGATAGGACCTTCCAGACATCTGCCGAGTCCATCTGGGCACAGGGCTGGTCCCTGACGTGTGGTGTCCCTTTTCTCCCACCTGCCTCATCCCCTCCCTTGGGCCGACTCCAAGAAAAGTTTCAGCCCTCAACTCCAGGCTCACCTCCATGGGGTCTTCCTTGACACTCCCAGACAGATGCCATGTCCTGCCCACCCCTTAAGACCAGCCAGAGAATCCTGCCCCATGGATGATCCTACTGTAGGAGACAAGGTTTGTGAGGTTCCGGCAGGCTGCTCTCTACTTCCACCGCCACCCAGGCCCCGCCTGCTCTCCCCTGCCTCTCACTGTCACTCCTCAGCTCATTTCCACCCTCTGCACCCCTGAGGCAGATCAAAGCCTCCCTCTGAGGCTCAGCGAGAAGCAGCATCTGCCCTTCTCCTTATTGCCCAGAATTACTGATGGTGAGCCAGGGCACCTGAGTCCTCTAGCCCTGCCTTAGCTCACTGTGTGAACTTGGGCAAGCCCTTTTCCCTTGCTGGGCCTCGGTTTACTTCATTTTTAAAATTAAAAGGTTGGATAAGGCAGTGGCTCTCACCTGGGCTGCATGTTAGCATCAACTGAGGAGCTTCAAGAAATAAGAAACCAAACATGGCCCCCCCATCCTAACCAGAAGCAGATCAGGCTCTCTAGAATCTTGCCCTTTGAATAGATCTTTTAGTCACACGTAGTTTTATAACATCATGCATTCACCATTTGGAAATTATTGTTTCACTGAGTCATGCAGATCTTCCAAATATTGATATATTTCATTATTCCATATCAAGAAGTCACATTTGTTAATGTTACCATTAATCTCATCAGAGAAGTCTTTCAGCATTGGGACACTGGCAAGCTCATGGTAGCAGATGCAACTAAATGCTAATTTTCATTTTAAAATTCAAAGTTTATCAAAATTATTATGATTAATATTGTCAGTTGTTTTCCTTGAAGTGACAGGCTCACTTCTTTCATTTTCAAGAAAATGTCTACTGAATGCCCAAGTGTAAATAATCATAGTTTGTCTGTCAGTTGTTCTTTCAAGTAAAAATAGTGTTCTATGAAAATGGTGGCTAGTTTAGCTTGCAACTCAAGTACCATTGTGTTCAACGTGCAGCAAAAGTGTTCTATGTGTACTTCCCAGTTGGTCACACAGAATATTAATGCAACGTATACCCAAGAGTTGAGATTTAATAAAACTAGTAGTCTTTACTGCTTCATTAAGGACATTCCTGAGTGAAACTGACAGTTTCATTTTATAGTGAATGTTCAGAGGTGCAGAATACAATTACTAACTAGAGTTTAGAGTCATTGCTAGGATTCATTCCAGGGTTTTGGCAGTTTTCATTGCTAGGATTCATTCCAGGCTGGCAGTTTTACCCACCACTGTTTTTGTACTTTAATGCAAATGCAGTACAATGAAGAAAGAAAATAATAACTTAATAGATGGGCCTACTAAAAATGATTTTGAGACACCCAGGGGCCTGCAGACCAGACTTAGAGGATAGCTGCTGGAATGCAAGGATGGTTCAACATATGGAAATCAATTAATGTGATACACAACATTAACAGAATAAAGGGAAAAGAAACACATGATCATCTCATTTGATACGTAAAAAGCATTTGACAAAATTCAACACCTTGTGCTAAAAACACGCAACAAACTAGGAATAGAAGGAAACACTTACATTCAACATAGTACTGGGAGTTCTAGACAGACCAATTAGGCAAGAAAAAATAAATGAAAGATACTCAAATTGGAAAAGGAAGAAGTAAAATTATCTCTGTTCATAGATGATATGATCTTATACATAGAAAACCCTACATATTCCACACAAAAAACTCTTAAACAAACAAATGAATTCAGTAAAGTAGTAGGATAGAAAGTCAAGCCACTAAAATTAGTTGCATTTCTATATACTAGCAATGAACAATCTGACAATGTAATTACAAAAACAATTCAATTTACAATAGCATCAAAAAGATCTTAGCAATTAACTTGCCCAAGGAGGGGAAAGATTTGTAAATCTAAGAAACATTGCTGAAAGAAATTAAAGATGACATAAATAAACAGAAACACATGCCATGTTCACAGATTGGAAGACTTAATATTTTTAAGATGTCAATACTATCCAAAGTGATCACAGATTCAGTGCAATCTCTAGCAAAATCCCAGCGAGGTTTTTTGCAGAAATAGAAAAACTCATCCTAAAATTTATATGGTATCTCAAGGGACTCCAAATTGCCCAAAAAAAAAAAATCTTGAAAAAGATGAACAAAGTTGGGGAACTCACAATTACTGACTTCAAAACTTATCACAAAGCTACAGTAAACAAAACAAGGTAGTACTGGCATAAAAACAGATATCTAGCCCAATGGAATAGAATAGAAAGCCCAGAAATAAGCCATCACATATATGATCAAATGATTTTTAACAAGGATGTTAAGACCATTCAATGGAGAAAGGACAGTATTTTCAACAAATGGTACTGGGAAAACTGGATATCCACACGCAAAAGAATGAAATTGGACCCTTACCTGACACTATATATAAAAATTAACTCAAAATGGATCAAGGACTTAAATGTAAGCCCTAAAACAATAAAACTCTTATAAGAAAACACAGGGCAAGAGCTTCATGACATTGGGTTTGGCAATGATTTCTTGAATATGACACCAAAGGCACAGACAACAATAACAACAAGAAAGACAAATTGGACTTCATGAAAACTTTAGAATTTTGTGCATCAAATGACACTATCAATAGAGTAAAAAGGTAACCCACAGAATGGGATAAAATATTTGCAAATCATATAGCTGAGAAGGGCCTAACATCCAGAATATACAGAGAACTCCTAAAACTCAATGACAAAAAAAAACTCAATTAAAAAATGGGCAAAGGACGTGAACAGACATTTCTCCAAAAGAGATACGCAGATGGTCAATAAGCATATGAAAAGATACTCACCATCATTAATCACTAGGGAAATGCAAATCACAACTACAATGAGATACCACCTGACACACATTAGAATGGCTACTATCAAGAAAACAGAGAATAACAAGTATTGGAAAGGACGTGAAGAAACCGGAACCCTTGTGCACCACTGCTGGGAATGTAAAATGGCACAGCTACTGCAGAAAAATGGCAGTTCCTTGAAAAACTAAAAGTAGAACCACCATATGATCCAGAAATTCCACTTCTGGGTATATATTCAAAAGAACTGAAAGCAAGGTCTCATTTATACACCCATGTTCATAGCAGTGTGGTTCACAATAGCTAAAACACGGAAGCAACCCAAGTGTTCTGTGATGGATGAAGGAATAAACAAAATGTGGCATATACATACAATGGAATATTATTGAGCCTTAAAAGGCATGGAAATTCTAAAATATGCTACAACATAGAAGAACTTTGAGGACATCTTGCTAAATGAAATAAGCTGATCACAAAAAGACAAATATTGTATGATTCTACATACATGAGATATTCAGAGTAGTCAAGGTCATAGAGATAGAAAATAGAATGGCAGTTTCCTGGGGCTGGGAAGATGAGGGGAATGGGGAGTTATCATTTAATGGGTATAGAGTTTCAGTTTGGGAAGATGAAAAGAGTTATGGAGATGGATGGTGGTGATGCTTGCAGGACATTACGAATGTATTTAGTACCACTGAACTGCACATTTAAAAATGGTTAAGATGGTAAACTTTATATTATGTGTGTTGCAATTTTAAAAAAAGCAAAAATAAAAACAAACAAAAAATTATTAGAGAACTAACAAGATAGTGAAAATTAGCAGGCCAGGATCTGCAGGAAAATGGAAGCCAAGCCTTATGTTTGTGGCTGCTTTACCCCTGGGGGCCCTTTGATGATACCAGAGGGATCAATAGAGATGGTGAAAGACTAAGTTGTGCTCTAACACGCTTGTGAGTCTGAGACAACAGGAATGGGTCCGGGTGAACCCCTTCTGGCTTTGGTTGGGACACCAAAGGGCTGAGTACTAGGAGTAACGGTGAACTGCGAGTAGACAGGCCTTCTCAGGGAATGCAGGTTACATTTTATCGTCTCAACACCTGGAGTTGAACTGAAGTAATCCAGACCTCCAGTGCTAAAAAGCCTCTGACAGAAATGTGAGTTGTCTCTGAAAGAAGATATCTTCTGGGCCTCAACTGACTCCTTCATACAACTTTAAAAAGACAACATCTGACACACAATAACTGCACACAGAGGAGTCAGGACAACATGGACAAAACCAAAATAAAAACAGAAAATAGAGGCAGAACCACAGGGGCTCTAGATATTGGAGTTATCAGACATACACTTTTAAATAACGATGTTTATAATGATCAAGGACACAAAGGATACAATTGACAATTTCAGTATAGAAGCGGAAACTAAAATGAAAATTCTAAGACTGATAAATCAAACTACAAAAAGAAAATTAAGTGGGTGGTTTAAGAGCACATTAGACACAGCTGAAGAGAGATTTAGTGAAATGGAAGCTACATCAAAATAAAATGTTCAGAATAAAGAATAGAGGTACAAAAGGATGGAAAATATAGAAGAATGGGTACAAAATAGAAAGGACACAGGGAAAAATTTCACATACATGTAATTGGAGTCCTAAAAGAAGAGAAAAGAGTGAATTAGTCAGAAAGAAAATTTGAAAATATAATGGCTGAGAATTTTCCAATTTTAAGAAAGATATCAACCCACAGAAGCAAGAAGCCCTACAAACCCCAAGCAGGGAAAAATAAAACAAAATCCTCACCAAAATATATTATAGCAAAACTGCTCATAACTATAAACAAAGAAAATTTTTTAAATGAGAGAAAAAGACAGATTTTCTTCAAAGAGCAACTATAAAATGACAACTGACTTTTCAACAAAAACAATAAAAAATAAATATAATGAGTGATATCTTTAAAATACTAAAAAGAAAATAAATGCCAACCGAGAATGTTACATCCAGTGAAAATATCCTTCAAAAATTAAGGTTAAATATTTAAGTGAACAATACAGGATCATTGATATAGGCCCTATGCCGTACAACAGATCTCTAGAATTAATTCATCTCATACAACTGAAACTTTACACCAACTGAACAACTCCCCATTGCCCCCTCCCTCCAGCCTCTGGTAACCACTATTCTATCCTCTTCTATGAGTTTGGCTATTTTAGGCATCTTATATAAATGGAACCATGGAGTATTTGTCCTCCTGTGACTCGCTTATTTCACTTTGCATAATGTCCTCAAGGTTCAACCATGTAATGGCATCAAATGCCATTGCACTAAACTGTCCGGTTAAAGGTAAAGACTGACATGCTAGATAAAAAACTAACCAAGACCCAACCATATCCATGTGGTGCTGAAAAAAGACATATCTATAGCATATTTAGTTATGCTTATACAAGGATAAATGCAGTATGTATATATAATATATAAATTATATATATAATATATAAGACCCTTGACCCAGGGTCCTGTATCAACACAAAGCAGAGGTTTGATCCATCTGAGGAGCAGAAGAAAACTCTCTCCCTCTTAAGACCCATCTCAGATTCCCAACAGAGTTTGGCTGCCATGGGGCAGCGGCAGGACGTTGAGAAGGCTGCACCCCAGGCTCTCTCTGGTGGCCAGGGGAATGACCCAAGCAGAGGGCCCATGGAGTGGTGGCAACCCAGCCTCTGTGCAATCTTGGTTTAAGCGCCACCTCTGTAGAGGTCCCTTTGAAATAGCTGTCTGTCCCTTCACACAGCTCACTAGCATCCCTACAATGACATGGCACAATCTTGGCTATTTACCTGTTGCTCATTTACTGTCCGTAGCCTCTGCTGGAACATAAGATGCACAGGGCAGAGACTTCATCTGAGACAAACAACGCTGGCACCCAGGGCGTGCTCTGAAACCACCTGCTGAATGAGGGACAGAGATGGGCTGTCACTGATAATAACAGAAGGGCCATTTAAGTGCCTACTGTGTGGCAAGCATTGGGTTTGGCCCATAATCCGCACAACACCCCCATGAGAGAGATACTATTATTATTTGGATTTATAGATGACATGGTGGGACATGGAGAGCGGGGACTGGTGCTCAGATCTCTCTGACTCGGCAGCCCTGCAGGAGCAGTCCCAGGCTTCGCTGCCTCCCAGAGAGAAACTGGGGTTCATCATCACCCCACAGAGTCACCGAGACTTTGGCCAGGCCCCACACCCCACTCTCTGGCCATGTGAGGTGGCTTGGGCAGCTCCGGAGGAGGTCCAGGCCAGCCCACTCGGGTTCTGGGCTCCTTCCCTGCCTCAGCTGCCTCCCGAGCGAGCAGACAAGGCCGCCCGTTCCCATTAGAAGCCCGGCCGGGGCAGCCCCAAGACCAGCCTCCCCAGTGGCCCTGCCTCTGATGGGCCGTGAGTCTTGATCTCTGCAGCCCCCTCAATCACACTAACAGACAGCCTCGCGCTGTGGCATTTAGGGCACACTTAGCAGCCCCGCATTTACAAACCAAATAAACTCGTCTTTAATGAGAATACTTTTCCTTCCATTATTTTATGGGCAGCTGGTTAGAGACGCTTAGCAAAAATCATTTAAAATAGCAACAAGGCCACAGTCAGTGAGGGGGAACGATGAGGGTGTGGGCCGTGAGCACCATTAACATTGAAATGGAACGTTTCAGGGGCAAAAGCCAGGGCCTGGCTGGGCAGCGCTCGAGAAAAGGCTACACCAGCTGCCCCGGGTGCCTGTGGGGGGCTGTGGGGGATCTAAGACCAAAGGCGCCAGCAGGTGCAAATCTGAGAGAGGCGCATAACCCAGGGAGGGCAGGGCTGGAGGGAGAACAGCCCACGCTGGGGTCCAGCTGGGGAGAGAGGCCCCAGAAGGGGAAGGGACTGAAAGCCTCATCTCTGAGCTAAGACCTGGGAGAGGCCAGAAGGAGAAGCAACGGCTTAGAGGTCCCCTTCTGTGGCAGGCGGGGTCCCGTGGCAGGCAGGGTCCCACGGCAGGGCACCTAGGGTCACATGTTAGTGACAGACTTCTGAACCGTGACGTGGGTCATAACGTGATGGTGGTGGGAGCCAGCACCCACACGTCCACTCCTCTGCACCAGGCTCTGTTGTAAGCATTCCACGGGTAATCACTCACTGAGGGCCCACAACCACCCGCTGAGGCAGGGATTGTGAAGATTTCTCTCTTACCAAGGAGGAAACTGAGGACCAGAGAAGTGTGAAGTTCCCACTCCAAAGGCGTGGGAAGGTATAAAGACGATCTTGAACCTCTAAGCCCTGTCCTGCCTCAGTCATATCCTGAGGGCCCCACAGAGACCATACCCCCCACAATGACACACAGGCAAAGCTGGGAGCTGTGGTCCCAAATTCCACATGACCTTATGCGGTACTCGTCCTTTGGCAGCTGGGGACAGACTGTCCGACGGCCAGAGCTGAGATCTTGGCCCCAGACACCCCTGACCTGTCCTCTCCACGCCCCAGCCCCAGAAGCAGCACTCAGAACAGAAGTGAGAGGAGAGGAGAGCGGGAGCAGTCCTGGGCAGGCAGCACAGGGGCTAGCACGGCAGGACAGGTGCTGAGCCGAGGAGGGACAGAGCTGAAGCCCACGGGATGGGAGCCCAAGGCCGCCCTCTGGCCCAGCCACCACTTCTTCACAGCCCTAGTGTCCTCAGGCCACAGATCCCCATGTGAAAGCACCACCCACCCTCAAGGTGCAGCCAAGAAAGGAGGTAGGCGCATTGGTCCCTATGAAGTGAGCTGGCCACAGAACACTTCACAGTGACTTTCAATACCTGGAGAGTGGAGCTCTGCACACTTCTGAAGGAAGTTTGTGCGACCCAGAAACAGCTTACCCACACAGACGGTGACTGTGGATCAAAGGCAACCAGCAAACATTCGGAACATTAAAGAATTGGGGAATTAAAGTACCTATGAGCACTTCTGGATAAAAACCACGCAGATAAAATGCATCTGGCCAACAGATGAAGCGAAAAAAGAAACTCGGAGTGAAGAAGCCACAGTGAGTGAGTGAATGAACGAATGCATATGTAAATACACACATACATGAAATAAACGAGCTCTGAATCCACCCGAACACAGAACCAAGACTTAAATAGCCCGAGGAACCATGTCTGCGCTAGAACGTCAACGCCATAAACTGACAAAGTAAAAACAACATGAGCAACAAAACTTAAGCAAGGGACAAGGAAAAAGGGATGAAAGTGTAAAAACTAGAATCCCTGCATTTTTCCAGGCGGGAAGTTAGTCTTCCCTGTCGAAAATCAAAAAAAAAAAAAAATGTATCTTAAGAAATAATGACTCCAGGCTTTTAATGGTTTTTGTAATTTATGTCCTTATTCTTAGAGAGATCATTTAGAAACAAGTATCTCTTGTGGTTAAAAAAATGATCTGCAGTTCAGCAAGTCTTTCAATTTTACATCAGTTTCTTTTTCTTCCGTTAAATTCAAGTAGACTTAAATTCATTAATTTGTATTTTTGAAAGCATGATGAAATAATTCCATTCTTATGCAAGTATTTCTGTCTAAGAATCTGCCTCTGTATATTCTACATCTATTGTGGATGCTACCATCTATCAGTCACTCATCTGTGTGCATGCCTAAAGAGTTTTCTGGAAAGATGGTCAGCTGGGGCAGAGCATATTTTTCAAAGATGGCTTCAGTAATGTCTTCCATCCTAAATGCTCTTTGGCACGGTGACCTTGTTCTTCCCTCAGCAAGGGGTAGAATCTAACTTCCTTCCCCTTGAATTGGGGCTGGCCTCAGCAACTCCCTTGTAATAGACAGAATAGAGTGCGACCCAAGGGGGTCAGAATAAGCCTGGCGGCCTCTGCCAGCGTCTATTGGAACACTCCTTCTCCAGATCCTCCCTTTGGGGCACTGCCTCTCTGCACCCAGCCTCCGTGCTGAGAGCCTCAGCCACACGAGAGGCGCTCAGGTTGTTGGTCTTTACGTCCTCA
Source organism: Diceros bicornis minor (assembly GCF_020826845.1). Taxonomy (NCBI): domain Eukaryota; kingdom Metazoa; phylum Chordata; class Mammalia; order Perissodactyla; family Rhinocerotidae; genus Diceros; species Diceros bicornis. The sequence continues at coordinate 3,271,003 of NC_080764.1, forward strand.
CAGCCAGGCACCAAACATCTGAGCAAAGGCACCTCCAGAAGATTCCAGGGCTCAGCCAATTAAGCCACCCCCAGCCAAATGAGTCTTCCCAACTGAGGCCCCAGACATTGTGGAGAAGTGACACATGCCCCAGTCCAAATTCCGGGCCCACAGAATCCGTAAGCATGACACAGTAGTAGTTGTTTTCTGCTGCTCTGTGCGGGGCTGTTTGTTACATAACAGCAGATAACCAGAAATCACCAACCGTGGTGTTACTTCCGAGCGGTGGGATTTTAGGTCGTTTGTTGCTTGCTCCTTTACACATTACTTGAATTTTTTTTTAATGAGTAGCTACCGCTTTAGGAAAACAACAACGCCGTTACTTACTGACAATGCCCTTTCTGCTGCATTATGCTGTGATTAGAGAGCGGGTTTCGCCTACAGGTACATCTCTGCAAATCCATGTTTTCATACCTTGATGTTATTTAAAACCAGGTTTAGCAGCGTGAGATCGCCATCTCCTTGGGGCGGGCTGCCCAGGGCCAGGGAGAGGAACCCGTAATCAGATCCTCCATAGATGCCGCTGACGAGGACAAATTACCCAGTTTGGCAGTGCATGCGGCCTGATTCTCCAGATAATCGTGTGTGTTCCAAACCACTTTGTACTATGCTCAGTTGGACAAATGCTTCCTGCCTCTGCCAGTGTGGGTGAAGGGCTTAATTCCCTGAAAAATCAGCTTGGCGGGCTGGCGTACGTCAATGCCCTTCCAAGGAAAAGCTGTCCTGGCTTCTGTTAGTCAAGAGCTGCTCTGTCACTCAGCACTGGAATATCACCCTAATTAAAAACCTCTCTGCTCCAAATAGCTCCCTTACTTAAGGCTGTTTCTTTCCCTAATCACAGAAAAGCTGTTATAAAGTCACTTTTTATATAAGACCCATATGTCTGCACTCTAGCCTGTTAATGGGACCAACCCAGAAAGAAAACACTAAATGACATAAATCTGCGAGTTCTTAGAGGGAAGAAAAATACCATCAAAGTGTGTTTACAAATATGTTTATTAATGGTTCAGGTGCATTAAAGAGATGTGCAATAATCATTAGGAAATTGGATAAATGAATTCAAAATAAAGGAACCAAATGTAAATGGACTTACTTGATGTTTCAAGGCATTTTTCCACAGGCTGGAAAAATTGTCAGGAGCAGAAAGCACCAAGGCTAAAATCTAGATGGCAGATTGCCTGAAAGCACGGGCTACAGAGTCAGATGTCCTGAGTTCATGCAGACCGCTCCTCCTCCCAGCTGCATGAGCTTGGGCAGTTCCACAACCTTCTTACCAAGGGACGGAATCCTAGGACTATGTTGATGATGTTGAGGAGACTGAAGAACTGGACAGGAGGGGAGAGTTGTGGATCAGACCCCGTGACCTTGAAGAGTCATTCACTCACTCTTCAAACATGGCAGATGCCCGATAGTGTAGGGACAGGGCAGGAGCCAGAGCTGGATTTGAGCTGTCCTGTTTTAGAGTCGAGAGATCCGAGACTCCGATTGGGAGGATTATAAATGGCAGAGCGAGGACTGGAGCTCAGCCCCTGCGACCTCATGGTCTGCCTCTTTCACACGTCAAGGAGCCCCTCTTGTCTACCTACCCGGACCCAGGAGATGTCTGAACGGTGACGTGACCCGGTCAGTGGTGTGCCTGGGACACAAGTAGAACACGCTGTAGTGACTTAGTTGAGCTTCCGGTCCCAAGGTTTGTTTTTTTCCACAAAAACTATAAGAACCAAACCAAACAAATAAACTCTTAAAACCCTGAATGAACCCATGTTGTTAAACCCCTCTGGAAAACAGTTTAAAAAGAAAAAGGCTGCATTGATTTCCCTCTTCATTTGCACAAGCTGCAGAGCCTGATTCCTTTATTTTCATCGGGGAACAAGTTGAAACAGCCCTCCAAATTAAGGAAATAACTTTACAAACTCAAGTTTTATGTTTTCTTATTTTAGAAATATTCATTGCCTCACTGTGTCTCTCCTATGTACTTATATAAAAACATTTTTCTCTCCTATTTGCCAATTTTTAACGATTTTTCTTTCCTCCTACTTACAACAAAGCAATCATTTCAAATTAATTAAGTTTTCATTAAAATGTATTATTGTAACGTCCCAGGTACCGAGTAGTGATTTTGTTTCTGGGAGAAGAAGCCTGCAAGAAAAACACTATAAATTTTGCAAGTAGACAATTTCAACTCAATTCCCTCCTCCAGCATCTAGCACAGGGAGTTTGCACACAGTAGGTTCCAAATAAATGCTTGAGAGCAGAATGAATAGCAATGATAATTATTAGTGTCATTAATAAAGAGAGTACATTTGTAGCGGATTTTCAAAAGTGCGCAGCTATTTTGCATACATTATTTCATTTCGTTCCAACCATCCTCTAACACAGACCCGAACACTAAGAAAACCAAGAGCCAGGATGTGAAGTTATTCGCTAAAGAACACACAGTATGAGGCAGAGCTGCCGCTTGACCCTGGGTCTTTTCCACGCCAAATGCCCTTGAGTGCGAAGTATGTAGGAGGAGGGTGGGGTCTTGGTACCAGGAGAAGTTAAAGGGGTCTCCTTGGTCAAGATCTCCCCACACTTACTCCCAGACCTTGTTAATTCTCAGTTTGGAGCACAGTTATTTTCTTTCCAACACCAATGAGCTTGATTCAAAATCACAGCCATTTTAATGTTTTAAGAATATCAAGGAGCTTAGAAAATTTGAACACTGGAGGAAAAAAAAATTTCAAGTTATTTAGAAAAAAGAAAATTGACCTTGATTTCGAGAGCCATTAAACCTTCTGCTATTTGCTCCTCTTTAGTAATGCTACTTGAGCCACACTGATGGGCGCCAGGTACCATGATGGGAAATGGTGGGTTGAGTGAAACCTATAAATGTTTTTCAGACACTTGGTGTCATGGTGGGAAAAAAAGAAAGGACTAATTTGGATGATTGAAGGGAATTGTAAATGTTCTTGACTTGGCATCTTACAGACTTGGTCTTGAACCATCTTGGGTGAGAAATCTGTGTGCTGGGAGCATTTATGTGGCATGCAACCCAGCAGCTTGGTCAGTAGGGTAGACAGAGGAAGCCAATCTGGGTTCTTTAGTACAAAAATTAAATAAATTCCTATTTTGTTCATTATTGAATTTTATGATCTTCTTACTCTGGATGCCTATCGTAATTTTCCACCTCATTCTCCTCTCCAGGCAGAGCGGGTGCTCACATCCTCCCATCCCATCCTATTTCCTGTGCTGAATGTCTCTGCCAGTGGCCCTGTCTTGTGGACTCTCAGAGTCCCACCAGCTGGGCAAAGGGCCATCCCTACCTAACCAGCATGGAGGTGAAACACTCCATAAGAGACACCTTGGAAATGCCAAACCTGGCCTGCCTGCCCCTGGCCCTTTGCTTGGGCCATGTCCTCCAACTAGAACACAGAGCAGCGTGGCGGGAGGCAGAGAGCCATGGCAGACGGATCATGTTCCTTGGATCCAGCAGCTGTGGGTTCAAATCTTGCTGGGGCATACTTGTCTCACCGTAGGTATGGCAATTAGTTCTCTGACCCTCACTGGTAACAGCCGTAAGAAAGCCACATTACAGGGTCTAGGCAATGCAAAGAAGTGGCATCCATGTAGGGGACATCCTTGAAAGCATGTGCCAACTCATAAGGACTCCCTTAGATGACAGCTGGTCCACACCAGTAGGACAGAGGCAGTCATTCTGTAAATGCGTCACTGCCCCCACTGAACTGAGGTGGGCCGCTGACCCTTCTCCAGGAGTGTGGAATTGGGTCCAAGAACAGTTCGCGTCTTCCAGGGGCTGGACTTGTACTGTCAGGATCGGGAGATGCAGGAGGCTGCAGGGGCACATGACTTCAGACAGGAGGAGAATGAAAGCCGATGTGCACAAGAAGTGGAGAGAGAGTCCGGGCGTTTCTCTGGACCCGACACTGGCCCCTTCCCAAGGTCCAGTCCACGTGCCTGCCCCACGTCACACAGGATGCTCAAGAATCCCCAGAACCAGCCCCTACTTCTCATTTTCACCGCCCAGAGTTTGTTTCTGTTATTTGCAAGCAAATGGCTTTAGTTAATGCCATAAAGAGGGCAGCCATCGGAGCTCCTGTCTCACTACGGGGTCTCAGCAAACACCACCTCCTTTCTCCCTGCCGTCCATGGAGTCAGATCCGTTCAGCAAGTGAGCTCTCGGCCTAAAGTGAGCTATCGCTCCGGATCAAGACTGCCAGGGGCCTCCGGAACCCACGTGGTGCCCTACTGGGCTTTGGAGAAACTGAATTCTCTTTAGAGCAGACTCCAAGGTCCTTGCAAACATGTGCAAATTACTCCAAGAGAACCGCAGCCTGAGCAGGAGTGAGCAGGGAGAGGCGAGAGAGGAGCCCCCCAGGCATCAGGGGGAGGCTCAGGCGGCTAGAACCTTCGTGAGCCACAGGTCACCTGGCAGAGCTCCCTCCTCCCTCGCCTGCTGCCGCCCAGGGCCAGGGGCATTCCACAGCACCAGCTCTGCCTCCGCTGTGCCCTTGGCATGTCTTTGGCCAGGCTCCGGCCAGTGCTTGCCCGCTGTGTCCAGAGCAGCCAGGTCGGGATGCTGGGCATCAAAGCCGAGGTTAGAGCCCAGGGCCCTGGCCCTTCCCTGGACAGTGCTGGGTGTAGGGACACTGCGCATCCTTTGAAGCAACAGCTCGTTGGCTAGGATGAAACCCACAGAATTTACGCTCCTCGATTCCTGATGACATTATTTAAATTGCCTCTGATTTATCACTAACTCAATATGCATTGTCATTTTTAAGTAATTACAGAAAACTCTGTAATCTAAGTGTTATTACATCAAGAGCACAACTCCAAATAAATACTGCCTCTGCCTTCAGTCAACTCGGTAATGTGGATCGATAGTACTGATTTTTTTGATCGTGAACATGGTGAGAGTCCTCGAAGCCCCATTACTGTGGCTGGGGCATAAATCCTCCATTAGAGAATGAGAGCCTGGTGGCAGCCCCTCCCTCACACACTTATATAGGCACAAATCTTCCTGCAGATCCCATAGGTCATCCTTTGGGCTGATGCCCTTTGGGGTCAGCAAGGGTGCAGAGTCCTGCAGGATGGGTTCAGGCACAGCCCATGCCCAGGTTGCACAAAGTCAGCTTTCTCCCAGGCACCTTCATCAAACATTTCGTTTATGTAAATACATCACATGCCCAGCATGTGCTAGGTCCCCTGAGGGACACCAGGAAAGAAGATGTGACCAAGGCCATGTTCTAAGTCCCCCTGAAGAATCCAACACAGATGTTTAAATCATGAGATGGTTTGAGGTATGGTTCTTCTCTACTTTCCACTGGCTGGGCAGCCCCAGGACAGACCTAACCTCTCTGAGCCTCGGGTCACCCTTGGCAAATCAAGACTAATACGTATCCCATCTACTTCACACTGCGTCTGGTCAAGGTGATAACTGAGTTGACTGATAAGAAGCATTTTTAGGCTGTGAAGTCCTGGACAAGAATGAGGAGCTGATATTATTACAGAAGGACAGTGACTTACAGGAAACACAGTCATCCTCTAAGGATCAGAGGAGAGAGAAAAATTCTTCATAGGAATATACACTGTTCCATTCACCTTCTTGTAAATGAAGACAGAACTCATAAAATATTTAATATAAACACTAAATAACAAAATATGCTCCATTTCCCTAAAAAAGATCATTAAAAGAAGGAAACAGAAGGTGGGACAGTACATGGTATGTAGTACATGCTCAAAAACATTTGTTGCATGAAGAAATGAGAAAAGAGACACAGAGAGGGGAGGCTCTATGAGCCCAATAAGAAGCTGATGGAGAGAGACAGGAGGAACCAGAGAAAGATACACCATGAAGGAGAGAGAGCCAAGTGGGACCACATGTGGGATTGGCATCCCTGGGTGTGACTGAGAACAACTGGAAAGCTGCTCTGGGGGGAGAAAAACACAGACAAAAAAAATGGGGTGAGAGGAGAGAAGCCAACTCTTCACCCACAACATGGGAATGTTCTAACCCTCAGAAAGATAAGACGACACAATCAATAATCAGAACAAGAAATGACTCCAGATGAAATTTTAATTGCATGGAACAATTTGTCTAAGATTAAAATAATTATGTTTAGGATGCTAAAGAAATAACAGAGGTGAATGAGGGAGAGTGTGATTTTAAAAGCACAAGAAACTACAGAAAAATAAAACAGGCATATAAGCAATAACGACAGATGTTTATTTAAAAAAAATTAGAAAACTAGGAAAATTTTTTAAAGTTCTTAAAATAGAATATGTGATAAAAGGAACACATTTTTAGGTAGAACAGAGTTAAAGAGAGAATTAGTGAATTGGAGAGACTATTGAGGAACTCACCTAGAATACCACACAGAGAGACAAGTGGTTTACTGAGATATACAGATATGGATGTGTATGCACACACACACATACATACACACACACACACAGACACTGCATTTCATGGGTTCCATATGCATTTTTTCACACTTGAACATATCTGAAATTGGAACACATGCTACAGTTGAAGGTTAGTTACAACAACTCTTAGTCTAGATTGGAGATGACTCCAGAGAGAATTGGCATTTGTCCTGCCAGGCATCTTGAAGTTAAAATTTATGGTTAAAATTTGAATTCAAACTGTAAACCCAGTGTGTATAGACCTGTGGTTTGCAATCTTGGGGGACTGTGCCAGTTTTTCCTTGCTACCCTTTTCTCCATGTTGGGTGTGTTTCTCATTTACTCTGACAGCCAGGCTGCAGCCCTTTGGGGTCCCAGCTTTATGCAGGGGTCTCCGATCAGACTCCTTACCTTTGGCTGTTTCTTTCTTAGTGGCACATGAAAAAATGGCTTCTCCTTCCATCGATGTCATCTTAGGTCAGCTGAGGTGTGTTTATCTACACACCCACACACACTCACACACAAGCAGGTCAGAGGTGGAGAATGGTCAAGGAGTTCCTATAGCTATTGAATAAGCATTCCAGAAGAAGAAAAGAGAGATGCACTCTCTGGAATACCAATAGTTTAAATTTTTTACAGATTTATAGAAAAACAGGAGTCCTCAGTTCAAAATTGTGGTGTAAGTACAAAGCAGGATAAACAAAGAAAAGTCCACATGTAGATACACAGTAGTGAAACTGCACAGCAGCAGGATGAAAAGAAAATCTTAAATGCTACCAGAGAGAAAAGATAGATACCTACAAAAAATCAAGAATTAGACTGACAGAGGATTTATCAACAACAATAGAGATCAGAACAAAATGGAGTAAAAGCTTCAAAACGCTAAGGGAAAATAATCACTAACCTACATCTGACACCAAGATAAACAGTTACCCAGGAAGAAGAGAAGACAAAAACTTGCAAGAACTAAAAGAATTTTACCGCCAGAGACTATTACCACAAGAACTATGAAACAATCCTTTCAAGAGGACATGTACACCCAGAGAGAGCTCACGCACACCAGAAATACAAGTAAGCTTAAATACCGATGAATTTAATTAAAGGTTGACTTGTGAAATAATGGCAGCAGGTTTGGAGGTTTTAAAGGCAAAATTAAATTGCAGATACATTGCAGGTAAAGTGTACTGAGGTCCACGTCATGTTGAGGAAAAGATGAAAATATGAGCATCCCCCTGTAGCAAGTCTTTCCCAGAACACTTCTTGCGTTTAATAAACTAACTTCATGGAACTTAAATAGCTCTCAAGGCAATATTTTCAGCTATTATTTATGTGAGAACCACTTATATTGGTGTCCCTAAAGCTCAATTCAGTATTTTAAACAAAACAATATATGGGAGGTTTCCTGTTATGTTCCAAACACAACTGGCAGAATGTCGGAATCACATGGGTAAACCTTTTGACAGCCTGCCAAGTGCCAAGGGCAGGGATGTACACCTGGGATGTTGCTGGTCCCAAAAGAAGCATCATTCCATGAGGACCATGCTGAAGCAGTGTTAAATATTAACTTCAAATTTTACCATAACATGATGGAAAGCTTCAAAAGAAGAAGGAAAAAACAGCCTGCTGTCTCCTAAAGCTCCATACAAATAAATTTATGACAGTGAACATCAAGGCAAAAAGTAAGACCGTGTTTTGCAGTTGTTTCATCCAAAAGTAGGGGTCAGCTCCCTGAAGATTTGTCAAGCCCCCTTCCTTGGGAATCCCTACCGTAGCCTCCACATGGTGGAGAATTCCTGCAGGTCTCCTGAGTCTGACGACTTGCCCCACACGACCCTTTCTCAGTCAGCTCCTCTGCCTTGCCCGGCCACAACCAGAACCCACACAACTGCCCTCTCTCCCCACCCCTCTTCTTCTCGACTGACTTTGAGCTTCAAGTCTCCACTTCATTTGGGGAGGAATTTGCCTTGAGGTTTACTAAAAATTTTAGTCTGCATTTTTCTAACAAGTGTATTTATTTCTATGTGTTATTTGCCATGCTATGTGGCAAATATAATGTTTGCAGAATGGCATATAAACTAGATATATTGCTGCCTGCAAACCAGCCGTTTGTCAACAACCATAACAAGTGTTGGTGATCTGGAAGTGATGCTGAAACATCTTATATCCTAATACGCTAGGCTTTTAGTTTTACATAGGTACTTTTCTATGTTTTAGATACACTCTAGGAAATTGGTTGAGAGTTTGGGTTGATGTGTAATGCTTTATAAATTTTTCCCTTTTCAAATAATGGGAAATAAACTCCTTGTTAGCACATTTACATAGAACTGACTTTCAGGAGTTCATGGATGAGTGGCATGAAGAAAGAGATGCCTATACTAAATAATTGCAGTTCACTAGAAATAATGTACAGTTAAATATTTATGTTTAAAAATATAAAGAAAAACCACTAAAATCATATAATTATAATATGTAACCTCCAAACCAACAAAGAAAAAAGAAATTTAGGAAGTACTATTAATCCAGTAGAAGGCAGAAAAAAGAAATGAAAAGGATGACAAACAAGGAAACATAGAATAAGCTGGGCATAAGTCTAAACATATAAGTAGTCACAGTAAATGCAAAAGGATTAAAATCAAGGACTAAAAACCCAAAAATATTATATTGTATTTTTCAATGTAGCAAATTCCTGATTACAAGAAACACATCTGAAGGCAAATCATACAGAAAAGTTGAAAGTAACAGGATGGAAAAAATATACAAGAGATACTATTTAAAAGAAAAGGGTGTAGCAAGACACAGGAAATATAATTTAAGGCTAATAGCTTTACTAGAGATTAAAAAAGAAAATCACATAGTAAAAAGCAGAATAAACCAAAAATACACGTAGGAGAATTTTCCACATCCACAATTATTATGAGAGATTTTTTTAATTTATAAGAAATTAACATATAAAACAAGTAAAAGTTAATAAGGATTTGAAAGTTTTATGAAATGACATAGGAACTAAAACAGCCAAAATAATTGTGGGGGAAAAAAAAACCAAAGTTGAAGGAGTCTCACCAATTTCAAGACTTACTATAAAGCTACGGTAATCAAGATAATGTCGTATTGGCGAAAGGATGGATAGATACACAGATCAATGGAACAGAATAGAGTCCAAAAGAGACCCACATCAATATGGTGAATTGATTTTTGACAAAGGCGCAAAGGAAAGTCAATGGATAAAAGGTAGCCTTTCCAACAATTGGACATCCATATGCCAGGGAAGAGAGACAGAGAGAGAGAGAGGACTTGACCCAAAGCTTGCACCTTTTACAAAATTTAACTCAAAATGGATCATAGGCTTAAATGTAAACAATAAAACTTCTCGAGGAAAGCAGAGGAGAAAGTCTTTGTGACCTTGGGTTAGGCAAAGAATGTTCAGTTACAACACCAAGAGCACAATCCATTACAGAAAAAATACATAAATCAGACTTCGCAAAAATTAAAAACTTTTGCTCTGGGCAAGACACGTTTAGGAGAATGAAAAGATAAGCACAGAATTGGGGAAAATATTTGCAAATCACATATCCCATGAAAGACTTGTATCTGCAATAGATGAAGAAGAACTGTCAAAACTCTGCAATAGGAAAACAACACCCCAATTAAAAAATAAGCAAAAAGTTTGAGCAGACATTTCACCAAAGAAGATATCTGGATGGCAAATGAGCATATGAACAGGTGCTCAGCACCTCTGGTCATTAGGGAGGCGCAAATTAAAGCCACAATGAGACACCACTTCACACCCGTGAGAAGGGCTGAAGCTAAAACAAAACCAATAACAAAAAAAAAAACTACAATAGCAAGCCGCAGTTAGGAGACAGACAAAGCAACTGGATTGCTCAGTCATTGCTGGTGGGAATGCAAAATGGCACAGTGACTACAGAAAAAAGGCTGTTTCTTATAAAGTTCAATATACAGTCACCAAATGGCCCAGTAATCTAATTCCTTTGTGTTAGACAAAATGACAATTTACAGTCACACAAAAATCTGAATGTGAGGGCCGGCCCCGTGGCTTGGTGGTTAAGTGAGCGCGCTCCGATGCTTGTGGCCCGGGTTCGGATCCCGGGCGCGCACCGAGGCACCACTTCTCTGTCCATCCTGAGGCCGAGTCCCACATACAGCAACTAGAAGGATGTGCAGCTATGGCATACAACTATCTACTGGGGCTTTGGGGGGAAAAAATAAATAAATAAAATCTTAAAAAAAAAAAAAAATCTGAATGTGAGTATTTATGGCAGCCCCAAACTGGAAACAATTCAAATGTCCTTCAGCAGGTGAGCAGATTAAGAAACAGACAGACAAAGGCCATTTCTTTAACCTGATCAAGACTCTGAGAAACCTCCAGCAAACTCAAGAAGCCATTTCATGAAGTCAACAACCATCTGTACAATGGAATACGAGTCCGAAATAAAAAGCAGCGAGTTCCTGATTCACACCAACATATGCGTGACTCACAAATATGCTCTGCTAAGTACAGGCGCTGACTCAAGAGGCTACACAGCACTCCACCTCTGTGACTTTCTGAGAGAGCAAATCTAGGGATGGAGACAGGCCAGTGTGGTCAGAACTGGGGGCAGGGAGAGGAGGTGATCACAGAAGGACAGCACGCGGGAGCCTGGAGGCCGCGCAGCTCTACCATATCGTCATCGTAATGTTTCAATGACCATCCACTTGTCAAAACACACAGTTCTATGCAACAAAAAGTCAATTTTACTGTATGTAATTTTTTTTTATTTTTTAACAACCTTTCTTCCTTTTTTTTTTTTTTTGAGGAAGATTGGCCCTGCCCTAACATCTGTTGTCAATCTTCCTCTTTTTTGTTTTTTCTCCCCAAAGCTCCAGGACATAGTTGTGTATCATAGTTGTGGAGTTGTAGCTCTTCTATGTGGGACGCCACCTCAGCGTGGCTTGATGAGTGGTGAGTAGGTCCACGCCCAGGATCCGAACTGGTGAACACCGTGCCCCTGAAACGGAATGTGGAAATTTAACCGCTATGTCACGGGGCTGGCCCCATAATTTTTTTAATTTAAGAAAAGACAGAAATATATTCGACTCAGACACCCAAATTGGAAAAGATAGTACAAGAGAAAATTAGAAAGCAATCTTACATAAACATGTACACAGAAATCAAAAACAATACCAGCAATTCACGTGTAGCACTGTATAACATATCATTACCAGGTAGGGTTTTTCATGGGAATTCTAAAACAGGTCAACACAAGAAAATCTATTATTGTGATATACAAAAGTAACAGAATAAAAAAGAACATACGTAATCGCCTAAATCGACACAAAAATGACATTTGATAAAATTCAATACCCATCTGCCATAAAAATGCCTAGCAAAGAATATAAGGCAGCTTCTTTTGGTGATCAAGACTTTCGGAAACCTGCAGCCCGCTAGAGAGCCATTTCACTACAGTCAGCAGACAGAAGAGGATGCCTGGTTCTGTCTTGGACCAGAAATCTCAATAAGCAAGAAAAACAAAAAGCAAGGGAAACTAATGAAATATAAACATTAGATTAGGAAGGAAGGGACAAAAATTTTCATAATTTAGGAAGCATATCATTTTTTTAATATAACAGCTTTGTTGAGATATAACTCTTATAGCATACATTCACTTGGTAGAGTGTACAATTCCACGGTTGTTAGTATATTCAGAGTTGGAAAACCATCACCACAACCACTTTTAGGATATTTTCACCATGACAAAAAGAAACCCAGTCCCCACTAGCTGTCATTCCCATCACCCCAACTTCTGCCCCCAACCCCTGTCCTAGGCAAACACTAACCAATTTTCTGCCTCTATAGATTTGCCTATTCTGGACATTTTGTTGAAACAGAATCATACAATATGTGGCCCTTTGTGTCTGACTTCTTTCACTGAGCATAATGTTTTCAAGGTTCATCATATTGTAGTGTGTGTCAGCACTTCATTTCTTTTTATTTCCAAACAATATTCCATTTTATGGACATACTACATTTTATTTATCCATTCATCAATTAATGGACATTTAGATTGTTTCCACTCTGGCTATTATGAATAATGCTGCTATCAGCATGTGTGTATGAGTTGCTATGTGGACACATGTTTTCAGTGTTTCTGGGGGATATACCTGGAAGTGGAATTGCTGGGTCATGTGGCAATTCTTTGTCTATCCTCTGAGAAACTGCCTGTCTTAGTCAGTTCGGGCTGCTTTAACAAAATATCGGGTGGCTGAAACAGCAGAAATTATTTCTCACAGTGCTGCAGGCTGGGAAGTCCAAGATCAGGGTGCCGGCATGGTCAGGTTCTGGTAAGGAACCTCTTCCTGGTTTGCAGATGGCCACCTTCTCACCGTGTCCTCATATGGTGGAGAGAGAGATCGTCTCTCTCATGTCTCTTATTATAAGGGCACTAATCCCACCATGAGTACTCCACCCCCATGACCTAATCACCTCCCAAAAGCCCCACCTCCAAATACCATCACATCAGGAATTAGGGCTTCAACATGTGAATCTGGAGGGGATACCACATTCAGTCCATAGCAGTGACAGACTGTTTACTGAAGAAGCTACTCCATTTTACAATCCCATTAGCAGTGTGAGGATTCCGATTTCTCCACATTATCTCCAACACTTATAATTTTCTATCTTTTTTATTATAACCATCTAGGGGTTTGAAGGAGTCACTCACTGTGATTTTGACTTGTGTTTTTCTGATGGCTAATGATGTTGAGCAGCTTTTCATGCACTTATTGGCCATTTGTTTATTTTCTTTGGAGAAATGTCTATTCAAATACTTGCCCATTTTTAATTGGACTATTTATCTTTGTACTATTGAGTTAAAAGTTCTTTATGTATTCTAGATACAAGTCTCTTCTCAGGTATATGATTTTCAAATATTTTCTCTCACTCTGTGGGCTGTCTATCACTTTCTCAGTGGTGTCCTTTGCAGCACAAAACTTTTTGATTTTGACAAAGTCCAACTAATCTTTTGTTGTTGTTGTTGCTTGTGCTTTGATGTAATATCTAAGAAACCATTACCTATCTAGTCTAGGATCATGAAGTTTTATACCTATGTTTTTCCTAAGAGTTTCATAGTTTTGGCTCTTACATTTAAGAGCTAAACGTTTATATTGCATATGTTACATTTTGAGCTAATTTCTTATATATGTTGTGAGGTAGGGGGTTTAACTTCATTGTTTTGCGTATGGATATCCAGTTGTCTCAGCACCACTTGTTGAAAAGATTATTTTTTCCCGCATTGAATTGTCTTGGCATCCTCTTCAGAAATCAATTGACCATTGATATATGGGTTTATTTCTGGACTTTCTAATCTATTCCACAGATCCACCTGTCTATCCTTATGCCAGTACCACACTGTTTTGATTATAGCATTATTGTTGCAAGTTTTGACATTGTAGAGTGTGAGTCCTACATCTTTGTTGTTGTTTTTCAAGACAGTTTTGGCTATTCTGGGCTTCTTGATTTTACAAATGAGTTTTAGGATCAACTTGTCTATAGCTGCAAGAAAGGCAGCAGGGATCATAATAGGAGTTGTGTTGAACATGTAGATCAACTTGGGGAGTATTGCCATCTTAACAATATTAATGTTCCCAACCCATCAACATGGGATGTGTTTCCAGTTATCTAGGTCTTTTTAAATTTTTTTTTTTTTTTTTTTTTTTGTGAGGCGATCAGCCCTGAGCTAACATCCGCCAATCCTCCTCTTTTTTTTTTTTTTTTTTGCTGAGGAAGACGGCCCTGGGCTAACATCTGTGCCCATCTTCCTCCACTTTACATGGGACGCCGCCACAGCATGGCTTACCAAGCAGTGCGTCGGTGCGCGCCTGGGATCCGAACCAGCGAACCCCGGGCGGCCGCAGCGGAGCGCGCGCACTTAACCGCTTGCGCCACTGGGCTGGCCCCGGTCTTTTTAAATTTTTCAACAGTGTTTTGTAGTTTTCAGAGTATGCATTTTGCATTTCTTTTCTTAAAATTATTTCTAAATATTTTATTCTTTTTGATAATATTTTAAATGGAATTATTTTCTTAGTTTCATTTTTCGATTGTTCTTTGCGAGAGTATGGAAATAAAAATGATTTTATATATTGAACTTGCATCCTGCAACCTTAGTGAACATACTTATTAGTTTAATGGGTTTGGGGGCATTCCTTATGGTTTTCTGTGTCCAAGGTCACATCATCTGCAAATAAAGATAGTTTTAATTCTTTCTTTCCAATCTGGACACCTTCAATTTCTTTGTTTTACCTAATTGCCCTGCCAAGGACTTCCAGTGCAATGTTGACTAGACGTGGCAAGAGTGAACGTCCTCATCTTGCTCCTAAACTCAGGAGGAAAGCACTTCATCCTTCACTATGGTGTCAGTTGTGGCTTTTTCATAGGTGCCTTTTATGAGGTTGAGGAATTCTTCTAATCCTAGTTTGTTGAGTTTTTTTAAATTATTCAAAGGTGTTGAATTTTGTCAAAGGCTTTTCTTGTCTCTATTGAGATGATTTTGTGGTTTTTGCTTTTTATCTTTTATTCTATTGACATAGTGTATTACATTAATTGATTTTCAGATGCTAAGCCAACTTTTCATTCTTGGGACAAATACCATTTGGTCATGTTCTCTGCTTTTATATGTTGCTTAACTTGGTTTCCTAGTATTTTGTTAGGATTTCCATGTCTATATTTGTAATATATATTAGACTGTAGTTTATTTTTCTTTTGATGTCTTTGTTTGGTTTTGGTGTCGGGGTAATACTGGCCTCATAGAATGTGTTGGAATGCATTCTCTTCTCTTACATTTTTTGAAAGAGACAGATTAACATAAAAACTCACACTAAAAGCATAATTACCTCAATTTCTATTACCTGATACATCACACCTGGCTTTGAACAAAAAATTTAAAGGCATGCTAAAAGGCAAGTAAAAACACAGAATGAGAGTCAGATATGACAGAGATTTTTAAATAATAAGATAAAGAAATTAAAATAACTGTGATTAGTAGGTTAAAGGCCCTAATGGGAAAAGTAGACCACACGCAAAAACAGATGGGTAATGTAAGCAGAGAGATGGAAACTCTAAGATAGAACCAAAAGGAAATGCTAGAAATCAAATGCACTGTAATAGAAACAAAGAATACCTTTGATGGGCTTATCAGTAGACTGGACACAGCTGAGGAAAGAATCAGTGAGGTTGAAGATATGTAAATGGAAACTTGCCAATCTGAAATGCAAAGAGAAGAAAGGATGAAAAAAAGAACAGAACATCCAAGAAGTATGGGACGGTATCAGAAGGTGTAACATACGTGTAATGGGAATACCAAAAGGAGGAGAAAGAAAGAAGCAGAATACCTGAAACAATAATGGCTGAGGATTTTCCAAAATTAATAGCAGTCACCAAACCACAGATCCAGCAATCTCAGAGAATGTAGACCAGGAAAAATAGCAAAAAAAAAAAAAACACTACACTTAGGCATATCATATTTACACTACAAAAAAAAAAGATAGAGAGAGAGAGGGAGAAAATTCTGAAAGAAGCCAAAGGATAAACACACCTTACCTATAAAAGAACACAAATAAGAATTACATTGAACTTCTCATCCAAAACCAAGCAAGCAAGAAAAATGTGAAGTGAAATATTTAACGTGTTGAAAGAAAAAAACGTTAACCTAGAATTCTGTACACAGAGAAATTATCCTTCATAAATGAGGGAGAAATAAAGACTTCCTCAGACAAACACACACTTAGAGAACTTGTTGCCAGTAGACCTACCTTGCAAGAAATACTAAAATAAGTTCTTGTCAGAGAAGGAAAATTATATGGGCCATATATGCAGATCAAAAATAAAGAAAAATCTTCAGAGAAGGAATAAATGAAAGCAAAATAAAATCTTTTATTTTTCTTAATCTTACCTGATCGAATAAATGGCTGTTCAAAGTAATAATAGCTATAATGATTGGGTGATTATTGCATGTGGATAAGTAAAATTGATGACAGTAAGTTTATAAGGGATGGAAGGGAGTAATTGAGAGCATTCTGTTAAAAGTTACCTGAATTACCCATGAAATGATTTATTGTTATTGAAAGAAGACTTAAATAGTTGTAAATGTACATTACAAACTCCAGGGCAACCACCTCAGAAGTTTAAAAAAGAAGTAGAATTGCTGTACTAAGAGGGGAGAGAAAACAGAATCATATAAAATGCTCAATTAAAACCAGAGAAAGCAGAAAAGGAGAGGAGAAAAAAGCCACAAAGTACAAGTGCAACTAACTGAAAACAGCTAAACATGGTAGATATTAATCCAACTATATCACTAATCATTTCAAATGTGAATGATCTAAATACATCAATTAAAAGAGACTTTTACAGTGTTAAGAAAAAAAAAGGCCCAACTACATGTTGTCTACAAGAAATTCACTTTAAATAAAAAGACACAAATAGGTTGCAAGTAATGAGATGGAAAAAGATATCTCATGCTAACACCAATCAAAAGAAAGCTGGAGAAACTATATTAATTTCAGACAAAGCAGACTTCAGAATAAGGAAACTCCTAGGGGCACTACTTAATGATAAAGGGGTCAATTTTCCAAGAAGACATAACAATGATTAACAAGTATGCATCTAACAACAAAGCATCAAAATACATGAAGCAAAAACTCATAGAACTGGTAGAAGAAATAGATAAATCCACTATCATAGAAAATCGGTAAGGATATAGTTGAACTGAACAGCACCATCACTCAACTGGATCTAATTGACATTTATAGAATACATCATCCAACAACAGCAGAATGCACATTCTATTCAATCTCACATAAAAAAGTCACCAAAAGAGATCCCATGCTGGGCAATAAAACACACCTTAAGAAATTTAAAAGAATAGAAGTCATACAACGTTTGTTCTCGGACTACAATGGAATCAAACAAAAATCAATAACAGAAAGACAGTTGAAAAATCTCAAAATATTTAGGGATTAAATACCTTTTATTCAACACCTGGGTCATCTTCTTCATAGAAGAAGTCTCAAGAGAAATTTTAAAATATTTTTAACTAAGTGAAAATGAAAATATAACTTATCAAAATTTGTGGGATTCAATGAAAGCAATGCTTAGAGGAAAATTTATAGTGTTGAATGTATATATTAGAAAAGAAGAAAAATCTAAAATCAATAATCTAAGCTTCCACCTAAAGAAACTAAAGAATTAAGAACAATATAACATAAAGCAAGTGAAAGACAATAAATAATAACATTTAGAGCAGATATGAGTGAAATTGAAAATAGAAAATCAATAGAAAAAGTCAATGAAATCAAAAGCTAGTTCTTTGAAAAGATCATTAAAATTGATATACCCCTAGCCAGGCTAACAAAGAAAAAAAGAGGACACACAAATTAGTGATATCAATAATGAAAGAGAAGTCATCACAGCTGATCCCATGGACATAAAAGAATAATAAAAGAATATTATGAACAACTCTATGCCCACAAATTTGAAAACATGGATGAAATGGACCAGTTCTTTGAAGGATAAAATCTATCAAAACTCACACAAGGGGAAATAGACAATCTGAATCTAAGTCTATTAAATAAATTGAATCAGTAATTAATAAAATTCCAGAAAAGAAAGCACCGGGCCCAGATGATTTCTTTGGTGAATTCTACCATACATATAAGCAAGAAATGATACCAATTCTCTTCAACTTCTTCCAGAAAATAGATGCAGAAGGATGATTTCTCAACTCATTCTATAAGGTTACCATTGCACTAATGCTAAAACCAGATAAAGACATTATAAGAAAGGAAAACTACAGGCCAATATTCATCATGAACAAAGATGCAAAAATCCTCAACAAAATATTAGCAAATTCAATCCAACAATGTGTAAAAAGGATTATACACCACAATCAAGTGGGGTTTATCCCAGGTATACATTCAATTAATGTAAGCCATCATATCAACAGGGTAAAAGAAAAGATCACATGATCATATCAACAGATACAGAAAATGCTTTTGACAAAATCCAACACCCATCCATGATAAAAACTCTCAGCAAACTAAGAGTAGAAGAGAATGACTTCAACTTGGTAAAGTACATCTACAAAATACATACAGCTGACATCATACTTAAGGTTGAGAAACTAGATGCTTACCCCCTAAGATCAGGAACTAGGCAAGCATGTTCCCTCTCACCACTCCTATTTAACATTGTACTAGAAGTACTAACCAATGCAATAAGACAAGAAAGAAGCCAATCTGAAAAGGTCGCACACTGTGTGACTCCAACTATAGGACATTTGGAAAAGGCAAAACTATCCAGACAGTAAAAAAAAAAAATCAATGGTTGCCAGAGTTTGGAGGAAAGAGAGGAAAGGTGAATAGGCAAAGCACAGAGGAGTTTTAGGGCAGTGAAACTAGCCTGTATGAGACATAACAGTGGATCCATGTCGTTACACATTTGTCCAAACCCACAGAATGTACAACATAGAGCAAACCTTTGCATAAACCATGGACGTTAGTTAGTAATGATGCATCAATACTGGTTCATCAATTGTAACAAATGTACCTCCCTAATGCAAGAAGATAAAAACAGGGAAAATGGAGAGGTATATGGCAACTTCCTGTATTATTTGCTCAGCTTTTCTGTAAAGCTAAAACGATTCTAAAAAATGTCTATTAATTTTTTTTAAAAGAACATATATGCAGAACACATAAGACAACGTGATTAAATTGGGAAGTGTGCTATGTTCATGCGAGGGAAGGGTCACCATCAGGAAGATGTCATTTCTCCAAAGTCAGTGCAGACTTTCAGCACAGTTCCAATCAAACCTCAACACAGTGCTTTGTGAAACCTGATACACTTACCCTAGAATTCGTCTGGAAGAGCAAAGGCTCAGAACTGCCTAAGAAAATAATGAATTAGAAAATAGGAGGACAGGGTTTGTCCCACCAAAGGACAGAGCAATCAAAGGAGGGCAATATTAGCATGAGGACAGAAAAATACACCAGTGGAACGGGACACACAACACAGAAACAGACCCACATAGCATGAAAACCTGAAGTTAACAGAGTGACGTTAGCATCGGTAGGCAGGGCCCCTATCCCACCCCGGTACCTGGGAGTAAATAAAGAGCTGAGCCGTCGCAGGGACGAGATCCCAGCTCCAAACTCCCAGTCTCCGAGAGTGGAGTAAGGCAATGCTGGACTCTGAGTGCCCCTGCTTCCAGCCAGAGACTCGGGAAACCTTCTCCAGAGGAAGAAAGCGAGACCCCAGGCTTAAAATTATTTCTACCATTTTCCATATACAACGCCCAACATCCTGTCAAGATCCGCCAAGCACACAGCAGGGCAAGGCACACATCAGTAGGGAAGAGATGAATTCTTCTGTAAACGTTTCTGGAATGAGTGTTCAGGTA
Organism: Diceros bicornis minor; assembly: GCF_020826845.1. Classification (NCBI taxonomy): domain Eukaryota; kingdom Metazoa; phylum Chordata; class Mammalia; order Perissodactyla; family Rhinocerotidae; genus Diceros; species Diceros bicornis. The sequence continues at coordinate 3,290,892 of NC_080764.1, forward strand.
CAAGAAATAAAACAAAATTTGAACCCTGATGTAGTCCTGCAGAGTACAGGGCTGGGGGCTTGGCTAAAATATTTTATGGCAGTAACAGGTGGTTTTCATAAATTCAGATGACATATTCTCAGCCGAGCCTGCTGGGAAGTCAGGCTGGAAGGTGTGTGCTGAGCAGGACTCTCAGACCCCCTGCTTCCTGGCTGGGAACGCACAGGGGCCAGCGGTGATGGTGGCAGATTGCACTGCTGTGTTTGAAGTAAGAGCCACCGTGTTGTCAACAGTCTCGTAATGGCTTTTTAGATCACCAATCACATCACATTGAAACTCCAGCATAAATGCTTTATATGATGGAAGAAAATCTCCTTTAAGAAGCCACACTCCAGAGTCCAATATCTTCTTCTGGGTAGTGTTTTCATGTATCACCAACCCCACCGGGCTGCACTCTCCACAGAGCATGGAATACTGCCTAGAAACCCACAGCGTGCGGCCTGCATTCAGTAACCAGCCCTAACATGTGAAACAGGTCGTCGTCGATAACACCCAGGAGGGGCTGCACCCAGCACAGCCCCCACCTCACACAACACATGCAAATCCATTGCTATTGGATCAAAGAAAACTGCAAAACTTTTCAAAAGGAAATATGGGAGAATGTCAGGACCTCAAGGCAGAGATTTCTTAACAACACATGCACACACACACAAGCCCACAAACTAGAAAGGAAGAGAATTTTGTTCATCAAAAAGATAGCACAAAGGTGCGTCACAGCCTGGGGGAAACTATGTCAGCTATCATAACTGACCAGGTATCGGTACCTGGAAAATATGAAGATAAATGCAGGCAAGTCACAGAAGAGAAAATGTGAATGGCCACTGCACCAGTCCGAGTTCTCCAGAGAAACAGAACCAATAGGAGATATAGCTCATTTATTTTAAGGAATGGCTCACGCAAGGGTGTGAGGCCTGCTGGCAGGCCAGCAGGCTGGAGACTCAGGCAAGAACTGATGGTGCCGTCTTGAGGCAGAATTTCTTCTTTTCTTGGAAACCTCAGCATTTGCTCCTAAGGCCTTCAACTGATTGGATGAGGTCCACCCACACCATCAAGGGTCACTTCCTTTACTTAAGTCTGCTGATGGTGGGTGTCAGCCGTGTCTGTAGAATACCTTCACAGCAACACCTAGGCTAGGGTTAGATTAAATACTGGGTACTACAGCCTAGCCAAGTTGATACAGGAAACTAACCATCACAGACATTAAACGTGAAAAGATGCCTACGGTCCCTAACAATCAGAGAAGTCCCTAAGCCCACCATGACATTCCACCAGGTTGGCAGAGGGGTCAGTGTGACCACACCACATGTTGTTGAGGGTGTGGAGTGATCAGACCTTGCATTGGTGGCTGATGGCAAAGAAAATGGGCCAAGACCTTGGAGAGCCCCCCAGGCAGCAGGGCGCTGAGGTTTAGCTCTTAGAATAGGATGGCCATGGTTTTGTGTCTTGGCTCTGCAACTTCTCAGCCGTGTGACCTCAGGCCAGGTACTTAGCCTCCGTGTACTTTTATTGTCTTGTCTGTAAAATGGGATAGTAGAGTCTGTGCATCTTAGGGCTGTTGTGAGGGCTGATGAGACAATGTAAGGAGGCCCCAGGATGTGTGAGCTGTGACCCCTTGGCAGTGTCCAGCAAAGAGGCACACACCTTATGACACAGCCAATCCATTCCCAGGTGCTCCCCACCGCTGAGCTCTGCCACATAAACTGACGGAGAGGAGGACGGCCATGTGCATGGCAGCCGCGTCTGCAATAGCTAAAAACGAGAAGCGACCTAAATATCCGCCAGAGCAGGAATGCAGGCGGAAGTCATGCTTAACACGGCACAGCAGTTAAAACGAATGAACCACTGGAATCGATTTTGAAAAAACTATAGAACACGTAGGTTCCATTCACATGTTTTAAATACACAGACAACACTGGATACTGTTTGCGTACAAATATATAAAAATAATGCATAAAAGTAAAAGAATAAAAGCAATGTGTGCCAAGCTCAGGCTAGCGGTCACTTCTGCAAATAGACGGAGCGGGAAGGTCCGCGGAGGAGTAGAAAGGGTCGTGGAGGGTCAGGCGCAACAGGGATCTTTGTTCTTTCGAAAAGAAACACACACAAGTATCTAAAGCCAGTACTGCATAAGGGTAAAATCTTTTAAATCTGGCTGGTAAATATATAGATGTTTAGCAAATTTTCCATACTTCTCTGCATTAGGGGTTGGCCAACTTCCTGTAAATGCCTTTTTCTGCCATCATAGTGGAAAAGCAGCCACAGGCAAGACCTAAACTAATGGGCATGGCTGTGTTCCAATAAAACTTTATTTACAAAGACAGCCAGGCAGGTCCGGCCCAAGGCCGCAGTTTGCCAACCCCTAGTCCAAATGACTGAATTACCTCAGTTTTTCCGCTCTCTTCAGCCAGGTCTCTGCTCTGAGGCACACTGTGGAATGACAAATGGACCCAGGGGAAAGAGGCCACTAGCCGTCCCTGGGCATCACACAGAGTGGACACAGAGCAGAGGACAGGGCCGCCGGGACCCACCCACTCACCCCTCCACGCCAGGCTCCCCCCCCCCCCCCGGTGGCCGGACCCACCTCCTCCAGTGCTTTCCCACTTGCTCTCAAGCGTTCTCGGCTCCAACACCTTTGGCTCAGACCTGCAGAGTTTTCAAAGTTCTTCACTTTGAAGATGACAGAACTTTCCTGTTTTCCCCTACAAAGTCCTCAAAGCAGAAGATGCGCGAGTTACCCTCCAAATCTTGGAAACAGAGAATCACCGATTTCTGGGCCGTCCAGAGGCCATTGTTTTATCCCAGGCCGCAGACCTGCACCCTCCTCGCTCCTGACTGTGGGGAATAACCCTCATGTCCACTTGCCTCCGGGCCCCTTCACCGAGCATTGGGACAGCCCCAAGCAGACCCCAAGTACCGCCAACAAAGCCCCTGACCACGGGCTGGACACACGCACGCGTCAGCTCCCGGCGAGCAGAACCCAGCCCACACCCACAGGATGAGGCCTGCCCTTCACACAGCAGGAACAGCAGTGCACAACACTGGGAAAGCAGTGCACAACAACAGGTGAGGGAAGGGGTCTTTGCAGAGGCAGGAGGGGATGGGTGGGATGGCAGCTCCCAGGCTGGAGGATCCCTGCTGAGGCCTGAGCTGAGACGGGAAGCAGGCGGTGTCTCGATTACAGAGCCACACGACTCTGGAATGACAAGCAGTCAGGGGTGAGGGCTCAGAGCAGCAAGAATCTCAACACAGGCAGGTTCACTGGCCTGTCATCCACCAAATGTACTGACAGTAAAACTTGACATCACCAGAGTTTCTGGAACCAACATTTATTTGTTCTGTGCTCCGGCTTTGGGGCCAATCCACGTTTGCGTGGCACCACGTGCATGGACAAATGGCAACCCAAAGCACGGTAGCCTGAGGGGAAGGGGATGGGAGTCCCCTCCAGGTCCAGAAGCCTTGAGCACAGCCCACCCAGCCCTGGGGCTCGTGGGGTGGCCACACTGTCAACGTGCTGGTTAAAACCAGGAGGCCGCGGAAGGACGAATGGAGACGTGGGATGGGACCCCGCGCCTCCCTGCAGGTAACCGACCTCCGGGCCTCCGGGCCCTCCGTGAAACGGCAGCCGCCCTGGCCCGCCCCCTGCACTTGTGATGTGGTGTCGGGTGGTTTCCTGTGCGAAAATGCGTAAGGGTGAGACTGGAGAAGGCTTACCGCCACCACATCACTCCAGAGGAACACGCGGATGGTTGAGGAAGCTCCAGGGTCGCGATGCCTGGGCCATCCTGATCCCATCTGTCCTGAAGACGGGTGGCCCACGAGGAGAGTCTCACCCCCTCTGTGCACAGGGAAGGAGATGAAGAGGGAGGGTGAGGAGAGTATCTTTTTGAGCACTTATAATGTTTGAGGAACCAAGCGTGGGGCTTCACCTACATCATTCCTTCTGATCCTCACAACAGTTGGAGGGTATTATTAACCCCATTCTACAGACGAGAACTCTGAGACTCAGGAAGGTGGAGTAACTGTCCAAGGTCACACAGTAACTAGCTGGTGGAAGCCAGGTCCACCTGTCCCCTCTCAAGGACATGGTCTTGCCATCATACCAATGATCCGCCACAACGTGCATCAGGGACGTTCATGAACACTGGGCTTGGCCTGACCCGGTCTCCCCAAGACCCATCAGTGTCCTCAGACTGTGCCCACACATCCCTGCGAACCTCAGAGCCGCCAAGGAGCCACCACCTGAGCTCTCCCAAGAAGCCGCCCACCCCTCCTGCCCCCACCCCCCCCCCCTCGCCCCTGCTTGTGGTCTGCGGCTCCTCTGTGGCCCCAGAGCTGGCTCAGGTGTTGAGTCACCTGGCTCCTGGAGGGCACATGGCAGACCCAGGAGCCCAGCTCAGTGACTGACCCGGGTCCAGGAGAGCAGAGAGCAGTGGGGACCATGATGAGCCAGAGACCGCTGGCCCTTTTCAGGGGGACAGCCTACTTATTTCCAGTGGAATGTTGTCCCATGGATGTCCAGGCCAAGTATGGCCAAATTTCTTAATTTTTCAAAGAAAAATCAAAAGAACAGAAATACAGAGTTCAGAGGAATCCTCTCAGGGTTTAGAAGTTGGTTTGAGGTTTCATTAAAACACTTAGCAAGGCCTGCTTGCAGGTGGAGGGCAGCCCGGGTGGCTTCCACTGTGAACAATACAAAGGGTGCAGTGCAGAATGGAGTGCTGGCTGTGCCTGAGCAAGCCGTACCTGAAGCCGCACTCTAAAGGATACTTCACCCAGGAAACATGCTCCAGGGAGGCAGGCAGATGCTGGCAGTGCCCAAGTGGGGCCTAGTGCACAGGCGGGACCTGACTTGGGTTCTCAAGAGTAGGGATGCCTCCAGATCTGTCTGTGTCTACACCATTAGCATGTGGGCCTCACATGACAGGGGCTCAATGAATGTCAGCCAATGAATGAACCCTCTCACCTACCCTTGTATTCTGTTTTATATCTTCTAACAAAACTTTTCCCTAGGCCTCCAACCTGCTTTCCAGCATCACATTCAATTTGAAGGGCAAAGCTCCAGTTTCTAGAGAAGACTCTGTGGGAAGCTCTCCTGGCTGGACAGAGGAGAATGGTGCTTCCAGATAAAGCCAGTAATTACCGCAGGGCTTTTGGGCCCCATGGCCCTGGAGGAATCCTTCAGTTAAGCAGCAGGTGAGCGTAGCTCCCTGAGGTGGCCCTGGGACACCAGCGGTGACAGGCAGCCTAGAGTCAGGTTCTCAAACTCATGTGCACATCAGCATCACCCAGACGGCCAGGGCACAGACCACAGGGCCACCCCAGAGCTTCAGATTCGCAGGTCTGGGTGGAGCCTGAGAATCTGCATTGCTAACAAGTTCCGGGGTGCTGTGCTGCTGGTCGGGGGACAGCCCTCTGGGAGGCATGGCCTAGAATGGGAAGATGGCAGCTGAAGCCTCATCCTACTGAGCCCTCTGGTCACAGGGGCCCTACAGGAAGTGGAGGGCAGGTCCCCACCGGATGGCTGACCAACTGTGCTCCTGGAAAAGTCACCTCCTGAGACCCCTGAGGCTTCCTCAAGGACCCAAGAATAGTGTCCCTGCCCACCCTGCAAAGCCAGTAGGACAGACTCAGCAAAATGGCCACATGGGCTTCTGTGGACTGTTCTGTGTGGACCAGGCTTCACCTGATGCCCCAGAAGCACTGCCCGGCCCCTGCGCCCCACCCCCACAGCCCCCGCCTACCCTCCAACCCCCTGCATTCTCGAAGGGTACCTCTGGAAGCTTCCCTCTGGGCTCCGTGTATCCACGGCCCTGATAACACCCTCCTGTGCTACACCCGCACCCCGCAGCCCCATCCACACCCCTTCACTCAGGCGGTCTGCGGACCAAAGGGCCTGCTCCATCCTTGCCGCCCACCAGGCGGGGGCTGTGAAGGATGCAGAAACCAGCAAAGAGAGAGTCCCGCCCTCCTGGAGGTGACCCTGCAGCGGCAGAGAGAACATGCCCAGAAGTGCCTGTGAGGTGGGCAGGGGAGACGTGACGAAGGGGAAGGAAGAGCACACGTGTGTGCCCCCCATGTGTGTTAGAGTATACACCTACTGTGCATCAGTGTGTTGGTGTATGCACCTACTGTGCATTTGTATGTCAGTGTGTGCATCTACTGCGTGTCGGTGTGTGTGCCTAGTGTGTGTATGCGTTCCTACGGTGTCAGTGTGTGCACCTGTGCACCAACATACGTGCACCTACTGTGTGTTAGTATGTGTATCTACCGCTTGTCAGTGTTTGCGCTTACTGTGCATCAGTGGCTGGCTGCCCATCTTAGAGCCTTGATCCCACCAAATCCCTGCAATTATTATTGCTACTCCAGTTTGGAGACGGGGAGATGGAGGGGCCCAGGGAGAATAAGTGAGTTGCCGAGCACAAACGGAGGAGATGGGGCAGGAGCCGGTCTGTCTGATACCCAAATGCATGTCCACTTCCTTCCTCCTCCTTTGCCCCCTCCTATAGATACGGTTCCCTAAGATACTCGGCCCACGTCTCCAGAATCCTGACTCCCCACTCTCAGGTCTGAGCCAACAGATTCGGAGGGGACCTGACCGCGTCCCCGAGAGCCCAGAACCTCTGTGCCCACAGCCCAAAGAACACCCCCAGCCTCACCAACCACCTCCTTTCTTGAGCACCCTATCTGGAGTGGGTTGAGTGGTAGCCCCGAAAAAGATGCGTCCACGTCCTAATCCCCAGAATCTGTGAATGTGACCCTATTTGGAAAGCAAGTCTTTGCAGATGTAAATAGGTCCTGGATTATCCAGGTGGGCCCTAAATCCAACAACGTGTCCCTACAAGAAACAGAAGAGGAGGAGACGCAGATTCAGAGGGAGAAGGCCACAGGAAGACAGGGGCAGGGAGTGGAGTGATGCAGCCACCAGCCGAGGGTTCCGCAGCCCCGGGAACCTGGAAGAGGTGGGAAGGCCCTCCCCTGGAGCCTCCAGAGGGAGCACGGCGCTGCTGACACCTTGATTTTGGACTTCCAGCCCCCAGAACTGTGAGAGAATGGATTTCTGTCGTTTTAAGCCCTCCAGTCTGTGGTAATGTGTTACAGCAGCCCCAGCAGACTGAGACACCTTCCCCTCCATGGCTGTAACGCAGGATTTGGGCTCAGACAGATCCGAGCTCCAATCTCTGCTCTTGGACTCACCGCCTCTGTGATCCTGGGAGCCACTCGACTTCTCCAGGCCTCCGAGCAATGGAGACAAGACGGCCTGGCTCTCATTGTGACGACTGGAAGAGATGATGGTCAAGAACGGTTAGCACGTGGCATGTGCGGGTCAGGCCAGCACAGGAGAGTAAGGCAAGAAGGCACAGGACCCACTGTAACAGGCCCGGCCGCCAGGAGGCAGCAGTGAGCCCAGCGTCGAGAAGAACACCAGCCAGGAGTCATGGGTACGAGCGTCCTACGGCTGCTCTAACAAGCGACCACAAACTCAGTGACTTCAGCACCACAAACGGATCGTCTTGCAGCTCTGGAGGTCTGGGTCTCACCTGGGTCTCACCAAAGTCAAGGTGCAGGTGGGGCTGGTTCCTCCTGGAGGCTCCAGGGGAGAGGTTGTTTCCCGGCCTTTTCCAGCCTCCTGGTCCGTGGCCCCTTCCGCCATCCTCACAGCCAGCGGTGCAGCACCCTCAGCTCTCTCTGGCTCTCTGACCTCTGCTTTCCTCCTCACATCTTCTCCGACTCTGACCTCCCACTCCCTCCCAGGAGGACCCTTGTGATACCCTTGGCCCTACTGAGATAACCCAGGACCATCCCTTCTTTTCAAGATCCTTAGCTGATCACATCTGCAGAGTCCTTTTTGCCATGTAAGGCGACATAGTCACAGTTTCTGGGGATTAGGACGTGAGCATCTTCGGGGGCCCTTATTCTGCCCACCACACATGGGCTCCTCCACCACTGTGCCCCTAACCGATGCATGGTCCTGGGCAAACCACTTCGCCTCTCTGCTTCGGTGGTGAAGACCAGGGCCACGTAAGCGCAGACGAGCGGCACCTCCTCCAGCCTTGGGCGTAGTGAGCAGGTGATGCCCGAGTGGGGTCCAGGAGGATGATGGGAGGTGAGCCCAAGCAAGGGGAGGGGTTAGTGTTCCAGACAGAGGGAACAGCACCAGCAAAGCCCAGAGACGTGACATGGCCTCCATGCTTCTCATTCCAGCAGAAATGAGGATGCCCACGGTTTCCTGGGGGTTTCAGATCTGTGTCAGTCCTAACCACTGGCTCAGGAAGCAGGAGTTCCCACAGAGAACATTAGGTGGCTGGAGGTGATTCGACACAGAAGGGGGCAGAGGTAATGCATGGTCGAGGGGAAAGTCCAGGGAGCCATGAGCCCCCTCCAGAACCCCCACGAGGGGAGCTCGGCACTTCCCAAGAGCCGGTCCCAAGCTGCCCCCACAGAGCAGCCCCTCTGACGGTCTTTTGAAGTGTCAACACAGCCCAGATACGGCCATCAGCTCTGAAGCCAACCTCAACCTGACATGCTGGCCAAGCTCCGTGTGAGTCATTTCTAAAAGGACTTCAGAGTTGCCCAGAGTCCCCCATTGGGCTACAAGATATGGTAAAATGATGGGAGATAGGAGGCCTCATTAGAAGGCGGATCCAAAGGCATCCATACCCTTGAGGACTCAAGTCAGGACCCACCCGTGCACACAGGCTTGCGTGGCATTTGCCTGCCTCCTTGGAGCACCTTTCCTTGGCAGAACGTTCTTTAGAGAGATGACACCTTCAGGTATGGCTTGCTCTGGCAGGGTGCCACTCTGTTCTGCACAGCACCCCTCGTATTGTTCACAGTGGAGGCCACACGAGCTGCTCTCCACCAGCAAACAGGCCTTGCTAAGTGTTTAACAAAATCTCAAACCAATTTCTAAACTCTGAGGGCATTTATCTGAACTCTGTGTTTCTGTTTATTTGGTGGGTTTTCTTTAATTTTATTTTCTTTTTTTCATTGTGGTAAAACAACAACATAAAATTTACCATCTTAACCATTTTTAAGTGTACAGTTCAGCAGTATTAAGTACATTCACATTGTGCACAGCCATCACCACCATCCATCTCAGAACTCTCTTCATCTTGTAAAACTGAAACTCTGTCCCTATTAACAACTCCATGTTCTACCCTGACCCAGCTCCTACTAACCACCACTCTACTTTCTGTCTCTATGATTTTGACTACTCTAGGGACACTGTTAGACCTGGTGACAGCACGGGTGTCCCTGGAGAGGTGGCTTCTCACTCTGGGCCTCCTGCCACCTCTGGGAGGGGTTGGCTGGTAGGTCCCTGGGGGTCTCTCTGGTTCTGCCATGTGAGACCTGGTTCCTGAAAAGCATTTGCACCCTTCTCCTTCTTTGTATGTCCCCAGGTCAGTCCCATAATGAATACAGGTGACACCAAAGGCGGGGAGAAGTACGGAGGCAGCAGCCCCTGGAGTCAGGTGGGGTTACGAGGAGTTATTTGTCATATAACAGCAGCCCTGGGGGCTGTGGGGGCATGGAAAAGGGTCCCGTGGTCTGCCCCGGCTGGAGGGGTCCCTGGACACAGGGTGACACGAGCTGAGGCTGAAGGCTGAGGAGGAGCCGCCCAGCAGGGAGCCCACTGGAGCTCGGGGTGGGGGGAGCTCCCAGGGCGGGCTGCTCTGGCCAGCACCCCCAAACCCAGGACTCAGAGAACTCAGCGAGGGGGGCCCACCGTGGCAGGAAGGATGCTGCTCCAAGCCTGGGCATGCAGCCTGGCCATGTCACCAACGCCCTCTGCCCTCTTAGGGAGCCGCTTGACCTGCTCATCTCTAGCGAGCCCAGGGAGAGCGGGATGATGCTCCATGGTCCTGGAGGCCCCTTGAGGGTCTCACATTCCTGATATGCAAACTCTTCTTTGCCTCCGTGAAAATCATGACCCCCGCCAATGCGTCACAGATACACTGAGCATTCAGTCCCACGGAGGAGGGAAGCTCACACAGCGCCTCCAGGCAAGCGCTGGCTGCGTGCTGGGTGATGGAGCCTCCCCTCCTCCCTAGATGCTGCTAAGCCACCCCGCGCACGTCTTGCTTCTCCCACCAGCCCCAGGCTGGGTCTTGGCCCCCACGGGGCCTTCCACCAACAGGCACGAGTCAGGGGAATGACAGACGGATGGCCCTGCATTTCAGAGGACAAACTTAAATAAAACAAATCCTTCTACGGGAAATAAAACCTCAAACACATTTTTAATGAACGGGCATTAATGTCTCCCCTGGCAATGGGCAACGTGAATCTCTTAGCAAAGTTTCAGCGATAATTCAGGCGCATTTTCCTACCCTGTGCGGCAACGATCCTCTGCGGATTCCCCCGGAATAATCGGCCCATTCCAGTTGTTAGGACGTGGTCTTTAAAACTGAGTTATTCCTGAACGTCTCGGAAAATAGGGGTCGTTCATCTCACCAATTATGAAATACCTCAGACACCGTTTGCTCTCGAAAAGAAAGATGGATCGTCCAAGATAATGGCAAGACGGCCGCCCATGCTCCCTGAGACCCTTCTCTCGAGTTTTTCATCATTTTGCAAGTAACATTTGGGCAGGATTTAAGTACTCTGTGGTGGGGAAAGGGTGCAGCCAGACGCCCCTGTCAGGGAGGGGAGTGATTGAAGGGGCTCCGCGAGGCTCTGCGGGAGGAGAGCACCCAGATTTACGGGCTGCATAAGCGGGGTTTGAGGCCCCGCTGGGCCCCTCGCTCATCCCCTCTCAATCCTCCAGCACCTCCGCTGTGCCGGTCTGCTGTGGGGGCTACAGACGGGAGGTAGGAAGCCCTCTCCAGAGTTCGCCCAGGAGAGGCCAACACTGAAAAGGTGTAAGCAGTGCTCGGTGGGCACCCAGAGGCCTGGCCTGGACTCTGCCTGGAGGGAGGGCGAGGCCGATGCCGGGAAGCCGTCCTTGCAGATCCGACTTGAGCTGAGGCTGCAGGAGGCACAGGAGCCGTGCGAGCACACAAAGGGGCAGCTGTCCAGACAGAAGAGACTTTTCCCAAGCTTGGGGCCTGACGGGGGGCATCTTCCAGCAGCTGCGTGCACCTGGCCCTGGCAGGGACACGGGGCAGGCGAGGCCTTGTGAGGCCGGTGACGGGGCCAGGCACAGAGGGGCTGGTCCGCCTTGGGAGGGAGCACAGCACAGGCTCTATCCCGAGGACAGTGGGGTCCTGTGGTGATTTCAAACCGGAGGTGGCACAGCCGGGTTCTCCGTGGCCGCTGCGAGGAGGCTGGCTGGAGGCCAGGAGACCACAGTGCAGGCTGCGGGCCCTGGGCACGGACCAGACAGAGTCAGTGGGGATGAGGGAGGAATCGAGTCCTGCGTGCTCCTGTTGTTCACGTCACGGGCCTTGTGGCTGCAAAGCTCAGAGCTGGAAGGGGCCCTGTGGTGGGTTGAATATTGTCCCCCAAAATCCATGTCTATCTGGAACCTCAGAAGGTGACTTTATTTGGGAATAGGGTTTTCAGCTGTAATCAAGATGAGATCATCCTGGATGAGGGTGGCCCTAAATCCAATGACCGGTGTCCTTATAAGAGACAGAAGAGGGGACATGCACACAGGGTGGAGGCCACGTGAAAACGGAGGCAGCGATTGCAGTGACCCGGCCTCAAGCTGAGGTAACAACCCGTGGAGCTAGAAGGGGCCGGAAGGACCCTCGGCTGGAGCCTCCAGGGGGAGCGCAGCCCTGGAGACACATGGATTTTGGACTTCTGGCCTCCAGAATGCGGAGAGTATAAAGTTCTGTTGTTTTAAGCCATCTGGTTTGTGGTCATTTGTTATGGCAGCCGCAAAAAACTAATACCCTGGGGGCCGGCCCAGTGGCGCAAGCGGTTAAGTGCGCGCGCTCCGCTGTGGTGGCCCGGGGTTCGCCGGTTCGGATCCCAGGCGCGCACTGACGCACCACTTGTCAAGCCATGCTGTGGCGGCGTCCCATATAAAGTAGAGAAAGATGGGCACGGATGTTAGCCCAGGGCCCGTCTTCCTCAGCAAAAAGAGAAGGATTGGCAGATGTTAGCTCAGGGCAGATCTTCCTCACAAAAAAAAAAAACTAATACCCTGAAGACATGTAGTTCCAGCTCCTTCCGCACTCAGGATGCCGTCCCAGCCTTCCCCTGACAGGTTGTCGTCTGCCTCCATGGTAGGGGTCCCGCCAGCTGTTTAGGGGTCTGGCTAACACGTGGATGCCTGAGATTCGAGAAAGTTCTCTTCAGAGCTCCGGAATTGACCTCTGGGTGTCTCCCTGTGGACCTGGCTCGGCTCCCGCACCCACCAGCTCCCTCTCCCCACAGCTGCCTTGCAGACCCCGGCTCGGCCTGCCTGATCCTGGGATGTCCTCCTCAGCACTGAGCACCCCCAGCCCCTATTGGCGCTGGTGACAGAGTGCCTGACCCTCACTCACCTGGGATCCCCTTTGAAGAGGCTCCGGTCCCCAGTGGGAACTTTCTCAGAAAGGTTTGGTGATTGGTTGAGAGCCAGCAAAGCCCCTCTGCGTCCCCCCATCAGCCCCCTAAGACAGCAGGGCCACCACTGTCACCCCACCCCACACCAGCAGGCACCCTAGCCAGTCCTGTCCCCTTGGCAAGATGGGACAGAGGGAGCAGGTCGGGAGCCAGGGGTTGGGAAGGGGGTCCTCACGCCGACTCTGCAGCATCTCACTGTGTGGCTCTGGGACTGTCCCCTGCTTCTGTGTGACTCAGTTTCCCCAGTGAGCCAGGTGATGGAAGAGGCTGTAAGGTTCTAGCCTCCTGTGTCTTAAGTTACAAATGAGTTCCCTAGATATTCATTGATTTCATGTATTTATCACCAAAATGTCATTGAAGTTCTAAGGGCAGGGACAGTGGTCTGCTCGTCTTTATGTGTAGTCAGTCTGCTCCACGCGCACACGTCATTGTGCTCCACGTGCACGCGTCATCGTGCTCCACGTGCACATGTCATCATGGTCCACGTGCATGTGACATTGTGGTCTACCTGCACATGTCATTGCACTGTAAGTGTACATCTTTGTACGTACCTGTCATTGACAGATGACAATGGAATAAATGTGTGGGCAAATCAAGCCAGAATGAGAGTGACTGGGGAGCAGCTATGTCCCCAGCACCTGCACAGGGGAACACGGGACCTCCCTCAGTAAGGGTTTGCTGGTGACTGCCTCCAGCCCTCCTTTCCCACCCATTGGACACTGGAGTTCCCTAGCCGGTCCCCCTCTCCATCGCCGGACACAGCCATCCTCCCAGGGCCCCGTGCAATGACTCCACATTCCTGAGGGATCTAGCAGCCCACCGCATCTCCACAGGGCCTTCCCAGGGCACCCTCCCTCAGCATGTCCTCAGCTGAACTCATGGTCCTCTCCCCCCCCGAAGCTCCTCGTCTCAGTGACAGCCGCCGCCACCCACCCATTCCACAAGCCAGAGGTCACCCTGGCCCCTCTATCCCTCATCCCCGAATGCCCTTTGTCACCTTCCCCATCTGTTGTCTTCTCTGGGTCCCTGCTTCCAGGACTTCCCATGTTTCTCAGGGAAGCTCACTGGTATTAGGGGCAGCCCCGCCCACTAATAGTCAGGTGACCCGTCCCCTTTCCACATGCCCCCTGGAGGACCCGTCCTGCCTCAGCAGAGGCCACTGAAGCCTGGTCCTGCTTCCCTTCCTCCTCTCCTGGGCAGCAGCCCCTACTCTGGCCAGCCTGGATCCCTCGGGGCAGTTCTTCCAAAGGCATGCAAATCCCATCATGGGACTGCCCTCCTCGAACCCCTCCAAAGCCTCCTGGGGCTCTCAGGGGAAGATGTAACCTTTAACCTGGCAGCCAGCCCTGCATGGTCAAGCCCCTCCAGCCTTACCTGCCTCATGCTCCCCTTTTCTGTCTGTGGTGGTCCATTCCAACCACCATTCAGTTCCTAATCCCACCCCATTGTCTCCAGCCTCAGGGCAGTTACACACACTATGCTTTTAGCCTGGAATATTCTTCTCTCAACGATGGGCCTCCTCAGCCTCCCTGATGATGTCCCACCCCCCTTCTCACAGCCCTGGCCCAGGGTGGATGGTACATTTGCATGTGTGACTCCTTGATTAAATTAGCCTCCCCCATCAGGGAGGTGCGGGAGCCCACACGAGGGCCAGAACCCAACCTGTTCAGGTCACCATGGCGGGGCAGGGCCACCCACTTTGGGCAAGGCTGCCCTTGGGTTCTGTCATCCCCATGAGACAAAATATGCAGGAGAGCAGGAGGTAGGGACTAAAAGGGCCCCGTGCCCTCTGTTCCCTGTGGGATGCAGTTGACCAAGGGGGCATCAGAGCATCCAACTCTATCCAGACACCTCCTGAAGGTAGAGCTCAAACCGCCAGCGCTGGGTTCCTCTCTCTGTGCCGGGGGCAGCCGCATGGTTTCTGGAGCTTCGCGAGCTCTGCCACGCTGTGTTCCAGCAAGAGAACAGGAGCCCTCCCCGCAGGGAGAAGGGACCTCGGAGAGAAGCAGCCGCAGCCACCCCCGTGGTGAAGCCAAGAATAAATTATTTGGGACTCAAGGGGACACTTCCTCCCTCACTGATCTGAGATCATCTAAGTATCAAAAGGAGTTCACAGCAGGAACGGAGAGCACAGGCTGTAACGGGAAGGCTTCCCATCTGCTCAGACTCTTTCACGGCACCTGTTCCCATAGGAAGGAGCCATCCACGGCCAGTGCCAGGGTTCAGGCCACAGGGAGGTTTATTGTTTGTTTGTTTGTTTGTTTGTTTGTTTGTTTTTGAATCTCCTCTATAGCAGGGGCATCTGGAGAACTGGTGAGTAAGCAAGTGGGAGAATCTAGTCCACATGACACATTGTACAGACGAGGACACCCAGGTCCAGGTGATGGCATGAAGTGGACGTGGCCGCACAGGGTCAGTTGACTCACCGGAACCAGAGTGAGCTGGCGGAGCCCGGCGTGGCTGCCTGAGGTGGCATGATTCCAGCCAGGCCCGGAGGACAGGGGATGAGACCCCGGCAGGTGTGGGTACCGCAGGACGGCAGCCAGCAGGGTGGAGGAGGGGGCAGCGCCTGGTTGGGCGGCGGCGGTTACTTCCATCCTCAGCCCCCGGCTGCCTGGGCTGCTCCTGCCAAGGCTGAAATCAAGTGTGTGCGAGAACTAATGCACGCCCTCTAATTGTAATCAATTAATTTGAAAACTCTGCAGTGATGGAAAAATGGTGTTCTTTTCCTCAAAGAGCCCAGCCAACATGTTCTCAACACCACCCCCCTGCCGTCGTTGAATCTTTCCTGCACCCCGTTATCTGGTGGGGGTCTCAGGAAGAGGGTCTGAGCACAGAGGGAGTGTTTCCTTCACCCCCTCCCTCCTGCTTTACTGTAAATCTGTGCAACATCTCCATGTTCCTGACATTTCTAATGCAAACGGGAGAAGCTTCAAGGTTGTTCTATCAGATCATTGCCACCTGATAGGACACTGAGCATCCATCAGACCTGGTCACGTCTAGTTAGCGGCGTTGCTGCATGCACACCGTCTGGGCTGGGAGCAATCTAGAGGACATTGATTGCCCTGACCTCACCCCCATTGCTGTCTCTATTACCCAGAGCGAGGCATTGGGAGGAAAGTGAAGGATTCCGTCACTTGCATGGACTCCCCCCAACCCCGCATTCAGCTGAACACGAGGACTGTCAACTCCCCTCCTCAATACTGCGTCCCACTGCGGCCTCCTTGGCCCTCCGCATTGTCAGTGGAGCCGCCCTGATTCAGGCCTCTCTGCAAACACTGTGGGAAGCTGGTGGCCCACATCCACTCCTGCTCCTCCCATCCTCCAGCAAGCCTGATGGTGTTACCACTGGCTCCAGCAGCCCCATCAGCCACCCTCTACCTAAAACTCTGTGACAGAGACCTGAGTCTTAGATGCCCAGAAGGATGAACACGGTGTCGTGTAACTAGGAGAGCCTGCCTGCCCGCTGGACAGTCACATCCCCAGGAGCAGGGACCCCCCGCGGACTGGGCCTGTGACCCTCAGTTCCGCCTCCCGCCATCCAGCACGGCCACCTCTCAGATCTTGCTCTGAGCACAGGTAGGCTCCAGGGTCCTGAAAGCATCCTGCAAATAGTGTCTACATCGTGCTGTCTGGGCTACTACGGAAGGTGATTGCATTTGGGGTGGAGTGGTCCTAGAACCTACTTAGTTTTGCCCAACTGTATTTAGGGCAGTCATTGGAAACCAAGCTGCAGCCAACACACGATGCAGCAGCCAATGACCAGTGAGGCTCACGTCTCACAGAATGTGATCAATGACAAGCCCCAGAGGCTGCAGCCTGGGGCAGTGGGGTTGTGAGACGCAGGAAGCACCTCCCACAGCGCCGAGGCAGGACACCAGGCTTTACCTGCCAAACAACACGAGCAGGTTCAATCCTTCCTCAGCTGCTGTGGAAGCAGAGAGGCACACACGTGCTCCGGACGGGCCAGCCCAAGAAGCAGGAGGCTGTACACTCTGCAGAGCAGGTGCCGGAGGGGTGCAAGCCCTTCAGCTTCAGCATGGCATAGGGTCCAATAAAATCTAGGAGCAGCCAAAGATTCGGGGGTGAAAGTGTGAACTTGGGACCCTGTGGAGGATTCAGGGAATTTTCACCATCAGCATCAAGGCTCTGGTCAACCTTCAGAATGTGGCTGGTCCACGGTGATGTCAGAGAGCGTGGGAAAGCAGACAGCCCAGGGGAGAACCAGCTGGGATTCAGAGTCAGGATGGGGAAAGGGAACCGGGACCAAGATGCAGAACCGTTCCTGGAGCCTCATCAATTCTTTAACGCGGAGGGATAGCAGCAGCGCTTGGAACATCGTTGAGGCTGTCATAAATATAATTACATCAAGTTGCTGCTAAAAACTGTATTTACTTCATTCAGGTGTGGGTGAGTCACTGCGGCAAATCCTCGTTGCCGTCTTTATAAAGGCCGCGTCAAAGGAACCCTACTCACTGTTATGAGTACTCACATGGAGAGCCACTACAGTTCTGTTCCCCAGCGTGGGAAGGTCAGGGTTTTGGGACTTGCTGAATAGACATAAATAAGATCAATTCCTACAGCCGCGCCGTGCTTTACCTTGGATTGTCTATAAATTCCTTACATTGAATACATTTTCAATATTCAGCCTCACTAGTAATCAACGAAATGTAAATTTAAATAACAATTAAAGCAGTTTTTAAATGGCAAGGGAAAGACAGTGGATTCCCCTCCTCCTTTGACAAAAGCATAGAAGAGAAAAAGAAAGAGAAAGATATCTGCAGGCCTGAACCTCAATGTGTGCGGAAGGATAACAGCTGCAATACAAGTCAAACCGAAGCATGGACAGGGGCCCAGAAAGATGGCCTGAGGGGACAGATGTCGGGAGGAAAAGACAAAACCACAGTGAAAACTCTACCCGGGTTTCAGACAAGAAGAATGAGACGTGTGACAGAAGCACCTGTGGGCCAAGTGTGCAGGTACCAGAGTAGGGAAGGCAGGACGGAACCAGGGATTCTAATCAGAAGCCATATGTGCAGGATGCAGTTTCTTAAAGAGTTGGACAGAGGAGAGAGGCTGTGCTGTGAATTAAGTGATGACTTGTGTGGTGAGGGAGAAGTAAAACCAATAACACAACCACAAACACAAGCTGTGTCATCAGGAGACTCTGCTGGCTTGTAACACGCGCCAAATACCTCACTGTGCTTTGGAAAAATTCTAAGTTTAATAGAGGAATCAGTTCTATGAATAAGAGCTCAAAGTAGAGATAAAAACAAAGAGATGGAACCAAAAGTGACAGAGTTCAGGAAAAAAGTACGAGGAAAACATAAAACCATACCTGAAATGTAAACCCAGCTGAACACAATGCTAATATTGACGAGAACACAGTAACAGAAATGAATGACAGGATTGAGAAAGGCAAGCAGCATGAAATGGAAATCCACAAAGGACTGAGGAGGATGAAGGGAAAACAGGATATGGGAAACGAAGGGCATCCAACATACACAGAATTGGTGTCTTGGAAGAAGAAGACAAAGTTAATGTAACAGAAAAAAATGTTAATATCATTCAAGAACAATTTTCACAAGTAAGAAGGACTCGTGTCTACAAATTGAGAGGTACATGTCTCAGGGAAAAAATTGGCAAGTGATACTAGTAAAGTTGCTGGATTTTAAAGATAAAGAAAGAATTCTTTCGGCAGCCAAGTAAAAATAAATCAAATCACATAAAAAGGAAAACCATTAATCTGGCCTCAGATGTTACCATGACAACACTCAAGGCTGGAATCCAGAAGATTAATGCCCACAAAGTCCTCAAAAAGGAAATTGTAACCCAAGAGTCTCACAGCCAGCCAATCTGTCTTTCAAACACAAAGATAAAAGACAAATATGTTTTGAGAATTCAAAATATAGAGGAAAATCTTTAAAATGAGCTCATCCTGAAGAAACTACCAGAATACAACTTTGGCCAAACCAGAGACAAATGGAGAAAGTGTAGCAAAAAACCGGTGGTGAGTGTGTTATTACGTTTAACTATCAAAGGAAGACTAAAACAAATATGATGTAACAGTTACCAGAGAAAATGTACATGTTACATTTGAGAACAGTTTAGAAATATTTTAACTATCAAAGACTGGAAGAGGAAGGACATGGGTGTTCAAGAGGTGGTGATGTAAGGACACAGATTTCCTCCTCTATCATAACCAGAGACAAAATACATTTACATCCGATAACTCAATTACTGGATGTGTAAGTACATATAAAGTATAAGGGGGAACGCTGAGATTCTGAAAGGAAACCAGTCAAAGTGAGGAACAGAGGCAGTTGAGACGTACTTGTTCTGTAATTGTTTGCCATGTGCAGTCAATAAAGGATTGAATAGAACATATGAAGGCAGAGCTATAAGATGGCCACTGCAACAAACTTTAGTCCTTCCAAAAAATGAAAATAGACAAAACAGAGTACAAGACACAGAGAACCTACAGTGAAAGATGTTCCTACAACACAATCAAAAATGGAAAAGGTAAAATAGAACAAGCCTCAAACATATCTGCACTTCACTATAGGGGTAAACCAGATCAGGAAGGAAAACCCAGCTACCCACGGGCTGCGTCCCGAGATTACTCCAGAACACAGCGACTCAGAGAGGTTAAAGTTGGAAGCCTACAGACAAACGCAGAAAAAAAGCAGGGACAACAATCAACATATAGGGTTTATTTGGGGGCAAAAGGCACTACACAAAACAAAAAAGGCACTTTATAAAGAGAAAGGGTGCAGTCCGCAAAGAAGTCTGGCAGTTATGGATACGAATGCACCGTAATGGAGAATCAACACACACAGAGCAGAAGCTCAGAGCAGACCAGAAGCAGCAGCAGGGGTACATTAGGGTAGGAAGTGTTCATGCATATCTCTCAGTCCATGCCAGATCAAGGTGGAAAAATAAGCAAGAACACAGAAGCTTAAGAATATAATTGATATGGTCCACAGGCTTCAATGATGGTCTAGTGGTTAAGATTTGGAGCTCTCACTGCCATTGCCTGGCTTCATTTCCCAGTCAGGGAACCGCACCCCCAGTCTGTTGGTTGTCATCCTGTGGCGGCTGTGTGTTGCTGCGATGCTGAAAGCTATGCCCCCAGGATTTCAAATACCATCAGGGTCACCCACGGTGGACAGGTTTCAGCAGAGCTTCCAGACTAAGATGGACTAGGAAGAAGGACCTAGCCACCCACTTTCAAAACAATTGGCCATGAATAGCAGTGGAGCATTGTCTGATAGAGCGCCAGAAGGTGAGAGGATGGCGGAAAAGACCGAGCAGGGTTCTGCTCTGCTGTCCACTAGGAGTCGGAAGTGACTCGATGGCACAAACAAGAATAGGCTTCAAGGGAGCAGGAGAATGTAGGGAAGCACATGGAATAACTGGTGAGCGCCAACTGCCTCGGCCATGTGAAGTGAAGCACAAAACCCAGATCCACAAAAGAAAACAAATTTGATTACATAAAAGATTATTTTCATCTTTATGTCAAGAAGTATACATAAATTAAATCAAAAGACAAATTACAATCTAGAGAAAAGGTTTGAAATTTGTCATAGACAAAGTGTTTTTTTTAAAAAAAAAAATAAAAAAGAGTTTTCCAGATGAATAAGAACACCAATAGTACAACCGAAAAATTATCCAAGGATATGAACTCAGTTTACGGAAAAGGAAATACAGATGGTAGTAAGCATATAAAAAACATTCAACCTTACACGCACACGCACACACACTTCTGGAATTAAAATTACAATGAGATACAATTCCAGTTGGATACCGTCGTTTTCAGTCAGATGCTATCACATTTTGACAGAATGTTGACAAGCACTGTGCTTAGCAGACAGAGCCATGGGCACTTGTATGAAATGCTGGTATGTGTGAGTCAGGGTTTGGCCTGGAAAATGGAAAAAACTCCAGGTGCTTCAATCAAGAGGGGATTTAATGCAGACAATTACAAGCTTACAAAACTGTCGGGAAGAGTAAAGGTCAGAGAAGTTTCTGGAGTGTTCAGGAATCCGAGGAGAGCAGAGCTGCAGGGAACTACCACTGCAGAGCTCAGCTGTGTGTGCACGGGATTTACAGAAGCCGTATGTGAAAGCCACTGGCAAAATTCACCTCCACCTTCTCAAAGCCCACATCTCATACCATCACCAGACATCAACTTCTCCTCCTGTCAGGTTTCTGAATTTCATCCCAGTGGCTCTCACTGGCAGAGCTCCTGCTGGCAAAGGATTTGGGGGAGTGTAGTTTCCCAGCTCTGCCCACTGCAATGCAGAGGGGCATACGGAAGCGGGAAGGGATAGTGGGGAGACAATATCAACAGATAATCCAGAAAAATGGCTAAGTGGGACAATCTCTCTGGATAAAAACATCCACCACGTTTACCCTTTGACCCAGTAATTACACCAGCAGGCATTCACCCTACAGGTATTTAGCATATGTGCAAAATAACACACCAATAACCAAGATCCTATTTATAACACTTTTTGTGATGTCAAAAGATTGAAATACCATAAAAGCCCATTAAGCTAGGACTGGTCAAATCTGTGGTGATGCGTTTCCGTAATGGAATAGTAGGCGTCCATCAAGAACAATGAGGCAGGTCTACATGCTGGTTTCGGTTCCATCTCCAAGACACACTGTCAAGTGAATGAAGCAAAATGGTGTGTGCAATGCGCTACCATTTGTGTGGAAGGTACACAGTTGTGTAAAATATTAAAATAACAATGTAGATATAGGCTTGTTTATGCATGCATTTACTTTCCAAGATTTACAAATAAGTGTAGTCACCTCTGGGGAGGAGAACTGGGGACAGGGCTGGTCGGGGGGACGCCCTACTCTGTATGCACTCATTGCTTCCTCATGTATTGACTAATCACAAATAATACATTGTATCAGTCAAGGTTCAATCAGAGAAGTAGAACCAATGGGTACAGAGGTGTAGACTGAGATGGAGATGGGTATGGCATTAGAGATGGAAGTAGTGATGGCGATGGAGAAGGAGGACACAGAAGAGAAGGACGAGGAGAAAGAATAGATGGAGATGATGATGGAGAAGATGGAGATGGAGATGGAGAAGATGGAGATGGAGATGGTGACGGCAATAGAGATGGAGATGGATTTGTTACAGGGATTTGACCTCACGCAATTGTGGAACCTGGTTAAGCAGTCTCCCAAGAAAGCTTCAAGTCCACAGGGCAGACAGCATAAAGGGAAGACGGCTATAAGTCAGGGGAGCAAGGACAAGCTGGAGCCCACAGCGTGAGCTGGAGCCCACGAGGATGGATTGAACCCAGATCCTTCTGGCTGCCCCTGACCTTGGTGGTGTGAGTGTCCTCAGACGCCAGGCCCTTCGTCAGGGACTTGAACACACACACCTGGAGGAGGACCTGGGGAGAACAAGGAGCAGTCTTAGGCCTGCCCCGCAGCCCTGAGATGGGCCGGCAGGTAAGTGACAACGTGCATGAGCCCCCAACAGCTGCTGCTTCACAACTCCCTCCCCGGCTCACGTGCAACCCCTCCTGTGGCAGCTCTGACCAGCAACCAGAGGGAAGGGAATTCTGGGAAGTGTAGTTCACCTGGCCAAGTTGACACGTCACAAAACCATCACACTTTTAAGAAGAATAATGTGGTCACATTTTATATCCACTTTAAAAACCCCGAGAAGTGAGTCTTAATCCTGGCAAGAGTTCAATAAAATCGACGCAGTCATGTGCTGTTGGTGGCAGCATAGACTAGTGCAGGCTTATGAGCAGCGGTTCAGATACACAAGTCCAGAGGCCTGGAGCCTGACACCGCTTCCAAGAAATTGGGCAAAAAATAACCGTAGTCCAAAATGGGGTGGGGGTGAAGTGACGCTCCATCGCGCCACTGTAACGCCACCTCTAACACAAACAAGTAAGACTAAATCTCCAAAAAAAAATTTACCGGATGTGTATAGTCTTACTGTTCACAACTATCTCGCAGTTTAATTTTGCAAGCTCCAGCAACATGAAAAATGCTTGCAAGATTAAGTGAAATAAAGCAGGATACCAAAATGCCTGTATGCTTTGTATCTATGTTGTTAGACAAATTACGTGTACAAGAGGCCAGCTTACAACACCCCGTGGAGATGGCCCTCCACGGCCAAGGGGCCCTGACAGCTTCCCAAATACCAGACCTTTACTGGGAAGCAGGTGCCTGTGGCTGCCATTTATCAACCCCTTCTCTACGTGAAATGCTTCACACGTGTCGTCAATAATGCTTCAGCAGCCCAGAAAGCCAGGCGCTAGCATTCCTTCTTCAGCCTTGAGAAACAGGAGGTTCTGGCAGTTTAAGCCACGTGGCGAGTTTCGCAACTCTTATGCAGCAGACCCAGGCCTCGAGGCCGACGCCCTCCCCTCCTGCTACACCAGGCCACAGTTTCTCAGTCCTCCTGGATATGTAAAACAGGGTAAGCAGGTGCCTGCTGACTGCTTTTTTCAGATGAATTTTTCATCCTATTCAAGGCAGAGGTGTGGCGGGGGTTTCTATTCCCTGACTATGTTCATTCGTGTTACATGGAAGTGATTTCCAAATTGATTTAGGAATCTTACTCTGGGGTGCTGGGTCCCAGGAGGGTGGATATGCTTCCAGCTTGGCTTCTAAGTGATTCTGATGTATTTTAGAGTGGAACCGACTACAGGAAAGAAGCTTTGCAGCAGAGCCTGCGGAAGGATGGCACTCCAGGAGGAGGAGGATTAACCCAATAGGCTGGAAAGAGTTCGGCATGTTTTTACATTCCCTCGCGGAAACGACGCCCAGAAGATCATAGGAGGGGGGCGATGAACACGGTGCCCTCCGCTGTCTTGTAGCGACGGCCTCCCCTTTCGTTCTCTTCCTCCCACAAAGAAGAGCACGGTGCTGGTCTGATTGTCAAACTCAGTGGCATGGATGGGGCTGAAGAATAGCAGATCTTCTTCAAGAACAGCTGCACAGTCTCCCTCCTGATGTCCGTGATCCTTTGCGATGTGACTTTGCAGCTCGTCTCATCGGGAAGGGCAGTCTACTTCACCCTCTGATCTGGGCTGGACTGACAACATGTGTGGACTCGTAGGATGCAGTGGAAGGGATGTGACAATGCGCCAGGCCCAGCCTGGGCCCCAAGAGGTCACTTGTCCTCATGGCCAGGCACACAGCTGGGGCTCGCCTGCTGGACAAAGAGAGACACACAGCCAGTCACCCACTGTTCCAGCTGACAGCGTGCCAACCCTCAAGAGCAGAGCCACCTCGCTGACCTAAGGCTGACCACAAGTACATGAGGGTCGGAGCCAAGGCCGGAAGACCCTCCCAGCTGAGTCCAGCCCAAATGGCTGACCCTCCAAATCATGAGCTAAACGTTGGGGTGTTGTTTTAAGCCTCTAAGTTATGGGGTGGTTTGACACCAGCAAAAACCAACTGATTCGTGTGGACTTACTAACGTGTGGGGTCTCTGTCTCCTGAAGAGCACTCACCCGTTCTCGCTCTGCCTTTTCCTGCCCTGCTCTCTGCCAGGCGGAGGTGAGCAGCAGAGCCCACGCTGCCCTGAGGGACAGGCTGACCATATCCTCCACGCTCTCCTCCCGCACAGGGGGGAGTGCCTGAGGGCCAGCCTCAGCACAGCTGCAGCCATATCCACACTCAACACACCCACAGGCAGGCCACTGCCCCGCGTTCACCCACCACCCACAGACCAGATGGTGGGTGATAAGATGGCAAGATTCACGTGGTGGCTGAAGGGAGACAGGGCTCCTGTCTAAGCCTCGAGCCTCAGCTTCATGCTCCACACAGCCAGTCCAGGACAGCCTGGCCTGGGGCATCAGCAGTGAACGCATTTGTTGCGTTTCCCATTTGGCTGGTAGTGCCAAGTCATCTCAGAGCTGAGGGCCGATCCCAGCACAGGAGGGGGGCAATCCTGGTTCCTGGCCACGGTTCCCTCAAACACCATCAAAATCCTCACTTGATCCCTTAGAAAAAATTCAACCCTATTCACACGTGGCTGGGAGACTCTCTTAAGGGAATAATCAGAGAAGCACAGTAAGACTAATATTCAAGGGTGTTCCCCACAGCCTATCACTGTGGAAAAACAAAACAGGGGCAGGTTGTTGAATAAACGACAGCGCCTGCGAGGATGGAAGATCACTGGGGCAGCAGCACTCGCCTTCCAGACTTTCTCATCAGGTTGCTTGGTCTCAGCCACACGAGCCACTCGGGGCCCCCCGTGAAAAGGGGTGCAGGGCCAGGGAGCCCGTGGACTCAGTTCCTCACTCGTCAAGTCACAAATAGTCCCTGAGTGCCTTTGTGCGCCAGATGCCACTGCGGGGCTGAGAGGACCAGCTTCCCAGAACGAGCTGCAGCAAGGCGACCGTGGGCTGTGCGCCAGGAGAGAACCGGGCTAGGGCGGCTCAGAGGAGCCGGTCTGCTCTCTCATCCTTCACTCCTGCACACTCCCCGCGCCCATCAACACACCACCCTGCCCTTCCCTCACCGCCTGGCACCCCTGCCTCCGGGAAGCCATCCCTGGCCACCCCCTCTCTCCAGTCCTGTCATCCCTCACCCCTGTCCTTGGAGCATGGTGTCCATGCCGGCCACTGTAGCTGCCTCCTTGGCCTCAGCAGACCTGCCCCAGCTTCCCACTTCTCCACCAGGACAGAGCCTGAGCCCTCACTCCTCTGCTCTCTCCTCATCTCTGTCCCCTTCTGCCCACAAATGTGCTCACATGGCCCTTGCCCTGCCAGCCAGCCTTCCCAATCACCTTCGGGGTTGGTTCATTTTATGTGTCAGCTTGGCCAGGCTAAGGGCCCAGATATTTGGTCAAACACCAGTTAGATGTGGCTGTGAAGGTATTTCATACATGTGATTAACAGTTGCAATCAACTGACTTTGAGTAAAGCAGATTACTCTCCATAATGTGGGTGGGCCTCATCCAATCAGTTGAAGGCTTTAAGAGAAAAAGACTGAGATCCCCTAAGGAAGAGGGACTTCTGCCTGAGAAAGTCTTCAGAGCCAAGACACTGCAACTCAGCTCCTCCCTGGGTCTCCAGCATGCCAGGCCCCCTGCAGATTGCAGACTTGCAGACCCCCCATAATCACGAGAGCCAGTGACTTAAAATCAATCTCTCTCTCCTCCCCCTGTATATGCGTGGGAGTATACATCTGTGTATATACATATATATATAACCTCCTATTGGTTCTGGTTCTCTGGAGAACCTGACTGATACACCAGCCTCAACCCCCCAATCCGGCTCCTTCCCCAGGACTCACTCCAGTCACCGCAGGCCTCCATGTTGCCGTGTCCACAGGCAGCTCTCTGGGCTCATCTTGCAGGATCTGGTACACACTTGACCCTGCTGAGCACTTGGTCCTCCTGTGGAGCAGTCCTCCGTCACGGTCATCCTGCTGCCTCTCTGGCAGGGGCTTCTCCGCCTGTTTGAACTTGGCCAACGGTTTCCTTCAACCTCCCCTGGGTGCTGTGGTCCCCAGGGCCCCATCCTCAAGCCTGCAACTTTGCCCTGTGTGTGTGTCCTCGGGAGAGACTCATGACGAGCCTAAGCTCATAACCCTGATGACTGGCGGGGGCTCACTCACTCGAGTCTCGTGACAACCGTATGAAGTGAGAACAGTAATCATCCCTATTTGACACATCAGGAAACTGAGCACGGGGTGACGTAACCTGCCCGGGCCCACACACCTGATCAGCAGCACCGCCTGGGTCCAAAGCCAGGCCCCTGGTCTCAGAGTCCTCCGTCCCCATCACTCACCACAACTGCCTTGGCACCAGGCTCCCAGGCCCCTCCCCAGGCCTGAGCTTCCCCCCAAGTGCCATCTCCTGGTTTCCGCGGTCCACCACACATCCCACCCAGCTCACACTCAGGCCCCTAAAACTTCACCACCTCCCGGGACCCCCCCCAATCCAGCACCACCTTCTGCCCAGTCTCCCAGGCCAGGAATGTCATCCTCGGCAGCCCCCTTCCTTACCCAGCACACCCTCGGTCACCATGTGTGACCCCCATCTGCCCAAGGGGCTGCTCGGCATCCCCGTCCCCAGTCCTGGGCCGGCACCTGCAGCGCCCTTGGGCCTGGGGCTGGGACGGAGAAATAAGGCCGCTGGTCCGATGGCTGCTGCTGCTGCTGCTGGAGAGGTTTTTAATCATCAAATAATTTTTATTCTTCAAACACAAGGAAGTTATGTATAAAACAGTTTTGCTTTAGTTTGAAATTCTTATTTTCAAAGCTTACCTTGAAAAAGTTTTCATTATCAGACTGAATGCGGGATTTGTTGAAAAAAATTGATAGTATCTCGCTTCCGGGCTTTCTCTTTTAAACCAATCAATAAATCGTTTCTGATGGCTTTAACGTAGATTAACCAACTAAGCAAGTCAAGTCGGGGTTTAGTCAGCTTCTTGGAAAGGAGAGATTTTCCACACGGAAGTCTAGGAAAGTGACAGAGCTCTGCCAGCTGTGGTGGTCTCGGCTCTTCACAGACGCCTGGATGAGGTCCAGGGTGGCCTGTCCCTGCTTGTCCGAGACCCCCTTGCACATCACCCACGTGAGGCCAGAGTTGGAGGGTCAGCCACCACCACCGTCAGGGACGCCACTTTCCGGAGAGTTTATTACAGATCTCTGCCCTGCGCTCCAGGGTTTGGGGAAGAGGAGGGAGGGCGAGGCAGGAGGGAAGGAGAGCAGGAGAGAGATGGAAAGAGGGAAACCCAGGGAACGTGTCAGAGCAGGAGGACGGGAGCCACCGGCGAGCTCCTGCTGTGCCCAGTCCCGGCCCGCTGGGGCAGGTGCCACCGCAAAGGAGGTGGTGCCACCACGAGCTGGCTGGTCCCAATGCTCCAGCACCCACAGTGCTCGCTGGTGGACGCTAACACCTTGTCACACACATACCACACAGCACACACACCTCACACACACACACTACCCACCACACACACCATACACACCACACACACACACCATACAAACACACACCACACACACACACATACCATACACACCACACACACACCATACAAACACACACACACCACACACACACCATACAAACACACACCACACACACACACCACACGTACCACACACATACACCACACACTACACATCACACATACCATACACCACACACACACACACCATACAAACACATGTCACACACACACAACACATACACACACACCATACACATCACACACATACCTCACACACACACATGCTACACAACACACATCACACACACACCGCACACACACACACACACACACTACACACACACCACACATATCACACACACAACAGACCAGACACTCACCACACGTCACACACATTACACACACCAGATATTTACATAAACACCACACACACATCCCAGACACATCACACACCACACACACACATAAGCAGACACCACACACACACAACACACACACAAACATCACACACACACTCACAGACACAAACCATACACACACCACACACACATAAACTCATACTTGAGCACCCCCAACAACATCAGCACAACCTCTCTTTGTAACAACTGGGGATTTAACTCATTGAGACGCCCCTGTGAGCCATGAGCTCCTTCCTGAAGCTGGGCTGTGGCACTGGCTTGGTGAGGTCTCGGACGGTGGCTGCCTCCTGAGGTGGCCCAGCACTGCCACGCCGGATGTCCCTCCGACAGGGGCAGGTGGAAATGTCCTCATGGAAGTTCTTTGCTCCAACCACATGAGAAGATCTAATAAAATCCTGCAAAAGACAGCCCACGGCCACTCCACCCCATCACCACTAGCAACCACACCAAGACAGGATCTCACCTGAAAGCTGTGAACCGCACAAAGTGGAGGCCAAAGAAAGACGTGGAAGGTTCTGGAGTGAGAGTCGCCATGTGACTGGGGCTCTTAGCCCCAGAAAGTCTATTGGGGAGTTGATGAAGTGCCGAGCTCTCTCACTAACACTCTCAGCTCAGAGGGGAGCAAACAACGTGGGCATGCCAGTGGTTTTCCTTCGTCAGACAACAGAGTGGTGGAAACCGATGCTGGGAGACATGCAGACCCACTAAACCTGACACGTGGCCGAGTCTGTCTGAGGCCAGTAAAGGCTTCAGTGTCGTACACGGAGTGAGGGAAGCCATCGAGAGCCCTGGGCACCCCTCACCCTGGTGCCAGACTTTAAATAAAATCTCAGAAGAGCGCCCTCCCACCCTCCCCCCAGCGAATGCCCTCAGGCTGCAAAAAAGCAGAGAAGACCCCAAGTGTCCCAGCCTCACGCCCTAGCTCAGGCAGCAGATAACCTGGTCCCTGCTGTGTCGGGAAGAGGTCAGGAAATCACCTGCCTTACAGCAGAACTGCCCAAGCACTAACAAGACCAAAAACAGCAAAGCACCCAGGCAAACATGCTCCAGAACAGAAAAGAAGTAACCGACCCAGAACACGGAGCCGACCTGGAGAAACTAACAAGTCATGGAAGAGAAGGAACGTCCTCGAGTGGCCTCATGCTATAGAACGGGTGTGATGAGACCATGAGTCAGAGAAAAGGAGTTAGAATGAAATTAAAACGGAGAGGACAGTGGTAAGAAAAGAGATTGAAGACCAACACCATGTCACTGCAGAACTAACGATACTACAAACGCCAAGGAACAGAACAGAAGACAGAAGAGAGAAGAGAGCAGAAGGGATTAGAGGGGAGGGGAAGAAAGAGAAACGTTTTCAAATGGCTGAGGAGGGGCCACTGATGTTATTGGAAGAACTCACGGAATTCCAGAAGAACTAACCATCAGACCTACCTCAGGGAGGAACAAACCTGGCTTGAACATCCCAGCTGAGGGCTCACAGATTGTCTCCACACAGAATCACCTGGAAGCACTTTGTTTGTTGTAGTAAAGTACACTTAACATAAAATGTATCATCTTAGCCATTTTTCAGTGTACAGTTCGATGGCAGTAAGTACATTCACACTCTTGTGCAACCGTCACCACCATGCATCTCGATAACTCTTCTCATCATCCCAAACTGAAACTCTGTCCCCTCAAAAAATAACTCCCCATTCCTCCCCTTCCCCCAGGCCCTGGCACCCAACATTCGACTTTCTGTCTCTATGAATTTGACTACTCTGGGGACCTCATATGAGTGGAATCCTACAGTATTTGTCTGTTTGTGGCTGGCTTATTTCCCTTCTTATAATGTCCTCAAGGTTCATCCACGTTGTAGCATGTGACAGAATTTCCTTCCTTTTAAGGCTGAATCATATTCCATTGTATGTATAGACCACATTTTGTATATCCACTCATCCATCGATGGACACTTGGGTTGTTCCCACTCTTGACTGCTGTAAATAATGCTGCCACGAACATGGGTGCACAATGTCTCTTTGAGACCCTGCTTTCAATTCTTCTGGGTATATACCCTGAAGTGGGATTGCTGGATCATATAGATCAAATAGATCTACAGATCAATAGAATTAATCATGGATCAAAGATTAAGAATGGATCAAATAGAATTAAAAATTCTATTTTTAATACTTTGAAGAACTACCAAACTGTTTTCCATAGTGGCTCACCTGGAAACTTTTACCCTAGTTCCCAGGTGACCTGGATGTGCACTGGAGTTTGGAGGTCGGTGCACCAGACTCCCACTTGATGTAACTCTGTTGTAAGGACTGGAATATTCTGTCTCTTCCTGTAAATTCAAAAAACCCCAGAGGCTCTAATTGGCCCCTCTCAGGTCAGATGACCATCCCTAGACCAATAAGCTCTGTCCAGAGGGCAGAGTTTCAAAGTAAAAACATGGCCACCAGGAGCCACACACAACAGAATGGAAGTTCCCATAAAAGAGGACCAGAGACCTCCCAATGGGTGTCTACAAGCTAGTAGATAGACTGTGTCAACACCTAAAAGCCTCAGGGAGGCACTGACGTGATTCAAACGAGGGGTTGTGGAGAAGGTTGAGGACCAGGATCCAGGTTCCCAGGGTACAGATTTCTGAAGGGAAGGGCCCAGACTTTGGGGTTATTGCCCAGAACTCAGATCCAACCCTGCCACTTGTAGCTGTGTGGCTGTGGTCTCCAAACTTCAGATGCTCCCTCTAGAAGACAGAATAATGAGATACATTTCTCGAGGCAGGGTATGCGGTGTCCCAGTGAGAGGTTGTCCCTGTTGGGAATTATGATTGCCTGCAGGGAACCTGAGAACAGTGGTGGAGATCACGGAAGCCCGCAGGCCAACAGTCTAGGGCTTGCTGAGTGGATCTCTGGTGCCATCAGGGACCCTGCTTCCTTATACCTTTCTGCTCACCTGTCCTTAGTGTTGTGAGTTGAACTGTGTCTCCCAAAAATGTATGTTGAAGTTCTGACTCCCAGTACCACAGAATGTGACTCTATTTGGAAATAGGGCCATTGCAGATGTAATTAGTTAAGATGAGGTCATGCTGGAATAGGGTGGGCACTAATCCAATACGACCGGTGTCCTTACAAGAAGAGAATAGACACAGACACACAGGGAGAAGGCCATGTGAGGACAGAGGCAGAGACGGGAGTGACGCAGCTTCAAGCCACGGAGCGCCAAGGATTGCTGGTGGCACCAGAGGCCAAGAGAGAGGCCTGGGGCAGATTCTACCCTAGAGCCTTCAGAGGGACCGCGGCCCTTCCAACACCCTGATTTCAGACTTCTGGCCTCCAGAACTGTGAGAGAAGAAGTGCCGTTCTTTTAGGCCACTGCTTGCGGTGCTTTCTTACGGAGCCCGGGGAACTCACACACTTCCCGTGTGTTTGTCCTCTGGTCACAAAATGGCAGTTCCTCCTCTAGCATCACGTCTGCTTTCGAGGCAGGAAGAAGGAGAAAGCAGAGGGGGAAAGTTATCTACCTGCTAGCTGAGCCTGCCTTCCTTTGGCAAAGCCTTCCTGAAAGCCCACCCAGCAGCCTCTCCCTACGCCCCGTGGGAGAGGACTTGGGTGGCGTGGCCTGAGTCACACGCGAGGCTGTGAAATCGAGTGGTTGTCGTTGCTTTCAAGCTGGACACATTCCCACCCCCAACAGATTCGGATTCTGCTGATGAGAAAGTGGGTAAAGTGGATCATTCGGAGGCAGACTAGCAGTGACGTCAGGAAGGGTGGATGATGTCCTGGTCCCGAATCGTGCCCTCCGTCTGGCGTCTCACTGCTTCCTTGAGGACACAAATCACTTCTCAAAAAATATATACGTAATATAATGTCTATCACTTATATGACATTTACTGTGGGTCAGGTACTACCCCAAGAGCTTTACCAATACAACTCATGTAGTTCTCACAACACATCTGTGAGAGGTAATCTCTTGTCCTATTTTACAGATGAGGAAACTGAGGCAAAGAGAGGTTAAAAAATTTGCCCAAGGTCATCCAGCTAGAAAGTGAAAGAGCTGGGATTTGAACCAAGGCTCCACCATCTCTCCACAGTGCTTAACCAGCTCTGCTAACACCATAACTGCTCAAAAATATCTATTTATTTGATTAACTGGCTTGAATAGGAAGAAAAATAAGTTCTAAAAGTCTCATTTGAGTCACTGGTTAAAAATGCACAAAAACATGTGGATCTGCTTTAACTAACCCCCAGCCAGCAGCGGCTGGGCAGAGTCAGGATTCTTTCCCATGAGGAAAGTTCCAGAGGCTGGTGCTCACTGCACATGCTGAGTCCCACGTGACGCAGATTGAATACTGACCCCTGGAAATTACAGAAATAGATCTTTATGTTATTGTCAAGAAAAGCTTCTAGGAAGCTCTTCCCAGTCATAAGGCAGAAGCAAACACCTACCCAAATTAACTGAATACTTACCTACTGCGTCAGTCACAACTTCTTAGCACCAAAGCCATGTGAACTTTGATTTGACAATCTTCATTTTTAGGCAACTCGCTCACCCCCCAAGCATTGTCACAAATCTGTAAATCCTGTTCTTATCAGCTCTAGCCCCATTCTGGTTTCCGGAATGCTCTTCATCAAGTTGGTTTATTATTAATTATTATTATTATTATTATTATTATTTTGAGTAAAATTTCCATGCCAGTTTTTTTCTGCCTGCTCATCAATGGCAATGAAACCCAAGAACTATACACTCTGACTTGGGATGAAAGAAAATAGCTCAGTTTTTCTACAATGATCATCCATATCCCGGCCCACCTCTGCGCTCGGCTAACCAGTCAGTCCCAAATTATGAGAGGGCCTCCAATTCCTTGTTCTGAACCCTCTGAGCTCAGCCCATGCTGGTTCTTGCTCCTGCCCGCACCTCGAGGCTCCTTGCCTGTTAGTCACTTCTATGACTTTTTTTCCTTTGTCCAGATCCCCTCCAGGCTCCCAGTAAACCTTTCATTTATTTATTCAGCAAATAATTAAGGAACACCTGCCATGAGGCTTGCACCATCGTAGGCACTAGAGTGAGCAAGAAAGACAAAGACCCAGCCTTCCAGGAGCAAGTGTTCTGACGTGTGTGCCAGACAACAAACCAGGAACAGGTCGATGAATAACATAAGTTTGGTTGATATAGGGCTAATAAATAAAGCAGGATAAAGGCTAAAGAGTTATTGGGCACAGTAGCCAGTCTCCAAGATGGCCCCCAGTGACCCTCACCTCCCAAACACATGCCCTGTGTGCTCCCCCTCCCACATCAATAGGGATGGCACGTGTGACCAATAGCACATTGCAGAAATGACAGAGAAAATGATGGAGGCTAGGTCGTAAATGACATTGCCGCTTCCTCCTTGCTCTCTAGCATCACTCAGTCTGGGGGAAGCCAGCTGTCACATCGTGAGGACTTTACAGCATCCCTATGGAGAGTTCCTGCCAACAACCAACCTCAAATTGCCAGCCAAGTGAGGGCGCCATCTGGGAAGTGAGTCCTTCAGCTCCAGTCAAGTCTTTGGTGACTACATCCTTGGCTGGTGTCTTCCACACAATTTCATAAAGGACCTTGAGACAGAGCTAAGCCATTCCCAAGCTCCTGACCCACAGAAACTGTGAGATTACAAAAGCTTACTGCTGTTTTAAGTTTAGGGGTCATTTGTTATACAGCAATAGATAATACATTGAGGGTGCTCTTTTAATTAGGTCTTGGTGAAAGCCTTCTCTAAGGACCTGACTTTTGAGCAGAGATATGAATGAAGTGAGAGAGAAGGCCATGTAAAGATGTGGAGAAAAGCATTCCAGAAGGAAGGAACTGAGTATGCGTAGGCACTGAGATGACATAACTTGGGCTTTTTAATGCTAGCAAGGAAGGCAGTCTGGCTAGAGTGGATGAGAAAAAAGGAGGGATACAGAGGCCGGATCAGGCAGGACCTTGTGAGCCACAACAGGGATTTTGTATTTTATTCTGGGCATAAGCGGAAGTTGTTGGAGCATCTTGAACAGAGGAGTGGCATATTAACTTTGGCTGGATGGAGAATTAACAATATAGGGGCAGGGAGGAGGATGGGAGGCCACTTAGAAGGCTGCTGCACCAGCCCAGTAAGAGGTGATGGTGGCTGGACTTGGTGGGTATATTGAGGGTAGAACCAACAGCACTGCTGTTAGAACAGATGTGGTGTATGAGAGGAGAGGAATTGAGGATCTCTCCTATGTTTTGGACTGAACAAGGAAGACTTAGGGAGAAGTGGGTCAATGGGGAGATGGAATTATGAGTTCAGTGTCTGACATTTTAGGTTTGAGATGACTTTTAGACATCCAAGAGAAGATACGCAAAGAGAAGATGAATGCACAAGTCTGGATCTCAAAGCAGAGGTCAGAGCTGGGGGTATAGGTGCCAGATGTATATCCAGTTATTTAAAGCCACAGCACTAAAGGAGGTGACCACAGGCATGCGCATGGATAAAGAAGAGCGGGGTGAGGAACTGGTCCCGGAGCACTCTAACATTTAGAGGGTGCAAATACGACAAAGGAGTCCTTAAGGAAATATAAAAATCCTCTCTGGAGGAAGATATCATCCTATGCCTCCAAATAGTTTCCAGAAAGGTTTTTGTTCAAATATAGTGACCTGAACACTAAAAAAGATAACCAGGCACATAAAAAGACAAGATACCAAGAATGAAAACCAGCAGAAACAACCGTTTATACCAACAGACCTATAGCAAATCCAGATGTTAGAATTATTAGTCATGGACTATAAAACAGCTATGCTTTCAATATCCAAGAAGAGAAAAGTCAAGCTGAAAATTTCATCAAGAAACTGGAAAACAAAACAAACAAACCAAAACCAGCAAACAAAAATAAGTATAGCAGATTTTAAAAGAAAAACAAAATTAAATTTTTAGAATTTGAAAGCAAACAAAAATTAAGAGCTCAATGACTCGACAGAAGGGTTTAACAGCAAAATAGACACAAATGAAGAAAAAACTAGTGAAATAGAAGAGAGAGCAACAGAAACTATCCAAAAGGAAGATGCGGAGAAAAAAGATGGAGCATGGCAAGTAGCAGATAAGAGACATAAGTGACATCAGGGAGAAGATGTAACATGCTGAACTGGAGTACCAGAAGGAGACAAGAGACAGTGGGGAGCAGAGGCAATATTCAAGATAAAGACTGAGAATTTTCTAGAACTGATGAAAGCATCAGAACACAAATTCTGGAAGCCCAACCAATTGCAAGTGGAACAAATAAAAAACAAATTATTGTTGTTAGTGCCATCGAGTGGATCCCAACTCCCAGCAACCTTACGGCCAGCAGAGCAGAGCTCTGCTTGGTCTGTTTGCGCCGTCCTCTCACCTGTCAGCTCTCTGTCAGACAATGCTCCACTGCTATGCAGGGCGTTTCATTTGCAAGTGGGTGGCCAGGTCCTTCTTTCTAGTCCTTCTGAACTGGAAGCTCTGCCAACACCTGTCCACCATGGGTGACCCTGCTGGTATTTGAAATACCAGGGGCC
Source organism: Diceros bicornis minor (assembly GCF_020826845.1). Taxonomy (NCBI): domain Eukaryota; kingdom Metazoa; phylum Chordata; class Mammalia; order Perissodactyla; family Rhinocerotidae; genus Diceros; species Diceros bicornis. The sequence goes on from NC_080764.1 coordinate 3,326,326, forward strand.
TCGCTTTCAGCATCACAGCAACACGCAGCCACCACAGTATGACAACCGACAGACGGGTGGTGTGGTTCCCTGACCAGGAAACAAGCCCAGACCTCAGAGGTGACAGCACCAAATCTTAACCACTAGACTGCCAAAAGAACAAACAGACCTAGCTATATCATAGGGAAACTGGAGAATTCCAAATAAAAAGAGAAAATCTTAAAAATAGATGGGTAAATAAAAGAGAGATTCCTTTCAAGGGAGAAATAGACTGCCGGCTGACTTCTCCAGAGCAAGTGTGGAAGCCCAAAGAATCTGACATAACATCAGTGTGCCAAAAGCTAACTGCCAACCTAGAAATCCACACCCAGCTAATACGTTCTACAATGAGAGGTGGGAGAGAAAGAGAGCTCTCAAACAAAAACAGATTTCACCAACAGCAAACCCACACAAACAGAAATTCTAAAGGGTGTTCATCAGACAGAGGAAAATGATCCAGATGCAAGGTATTATGATCAAGTTAGCAGTAAATAGAGGAATAAATCTAAATACACATTGACTGTGCAAAAAAATAATACAATGTCTGGTAAGTTTTTAAATACATAAGTATAAATTAAGATATAGAATTAAAATGCCCAGCAACTATAGCATATACGTCAGGAGGCGATAACCAGAGTTAAAGTGTCCTAGAATTCTCATATTTTCCCAGAAGGTGGATAAAAGTATTTATTAACATTAAGTTTGATGTGATGATGATGAATATTACAATTTCTAAGGTAACCACTAAAATAAAAGAGGGCATATTTCTAACCTAAAAGAGGAAAAAGTGGGATGATTGAAAAAAATCCATCAGTCCAAAAGAAAGCAAAAAAATGAGAAAAAGAACCTAGAACAGGTGTAACAAATATTTATCACATAGTAAAAATGGAAAACGTAATTCAAAAAACATCAGTAATCATATTAAATGTAAATGGATTGCTATGGACTGAATTGTGACACCCAAAATTCATATGTTTAAGCCCTAACCCCCAATGTGACTGTGTTTGGAAACAGGGCTTGTAGGAGGTAATTAAGCTTAAATGAGGTCATAAGGATGGGGTCCTGATCCCGTAGGATTGGCGGCCTTATAAGAAGAGGGGGAGAGAGCCATCTCTCTCTCTCCACGTGCACACATGGAAGAAGGTCCTCATGAGGCCACAGTGAGAAGACGGCCATTCACAGTCAGGGAGAGAGTTCACACCAGGAACCAAAGCTGCTGGAACCTTGATCTTGGGCTTCCAGCCTCCAGAACTGTGAGAAAATCGATTTCTGGTGTTTGAGCCGCCCAGTCTGTGGCATTTTATTGTGGCGGCCCAAGCTGACTAAGACGTGGACTTAGCGCTTCAATTAAAAGTCAAAGAGTGTCAGGCAGGATTTTTAAAAATCCATATGCTGTTTCTATGAGTCATATCTAGATATAAGAAAACAGAAAAGCTTGACGGAAAGAATGGGAAAAGATACATATGTAAACACTAATCAAAAGGAGGCTGCTATGTGAACATCAGTATCTGATCAATAAATTTTAGGGTAAAAAGATTACTAGAGACAAATACTGGCTGTTTATATTGATAAAAGCTTTAATTTACCAGGAATATATAATAATTCCTAAGTTTGCACCTAAAAACATGACCTCAAAATATATAAAGCAAAAATTGACAAATATACAAAAAATGGCAAATCTCTAACCACTATAATTGATACATGGAGCGGCAGTGGCTAGGGAGGGAGCAAGGACCCGGAAGCCTGAACCCAACGATTAACAAAGTAATGCAATAGAAAACTAGTGCATGTATGGAGGGTCACAAAGCCAAAAGTTAGTTCTTTGAAAAAAAACAAATACAATTGACGAATGTCTAGTGAGTCTAATGAAGAAAGAAGGACAGAGAGAGAGAGAACACCAAACAAATACTAGGACTGAAAAGGTGGTAACTATAGAAACTGCGGGCAAAATCTGCCTTTGTGATAAGAATTTTTGAAAATTTAGAGGAAAACGACTAATTTCTGGGAAAATACATCTTACCCAAATCACCTGAAGAAAATAGAGAAAATCAAAATTGTCCTATAAATAATAAAATTATCAAATCTGTAACATAAATCCTTCCCACAAAAAAAAATCTTTACTCTAGGTAAAGAGTTATTCAGTGGGAAGTTCTACCAACCACTGAACAAAGAAAGAACTCCAAATGTATCCAAATTCTTTCACATGAAAGAGAACAAAAGGAACATTTCTGAATTCATTTTATAAGACCAGCATACCTCTGATCCCAAACCTGACAAGGACAGTATGGAAAAAAAGAAAATGGAAGGCAAATATCGATTATGAACATAGACTAAAAAATTCTTTAAAAAACAATTCTGAATGACGTGTTAGCAAACTGCATTGATAATTATGTAAGAAGGAGAACAGATCCATAATGATCTCATCTGTTTATCCCCAGAATGCAAATTTATTTTAACATTAGAAAATTAATCGATATAATTTGCTGCAGTAACAGTTAAAGGAGAAAAGTCACGATCATCTCAAAACATAAAGAAACTGTTTGATAAAAAAAAATTCAATATTCACTTATGATTTTTGTAAAGAGAACTGAGTCAATTTAGAAATTGAATGAAAGGTCCTTAATCTGATAAGTTATATCTTCAAAAAACCTACACTAATATTCTTAATGATGACCTATTCAAAGCCTAGCTTAGAAATAGGGAATGGAACACACAAGCCTGTTACCACAACTTCCGACTGATATCTTATGGCAGGACTAGTCAGTGCATTAAGACAAGGAAAAGAAACAATGAATGTGAGAAATGGCAAAAAAAATAATAATAAACCTTTCATTATTTGCAGATGCTGTAATATATAGCTAACATAAAGGAGCTTACACTATGTAATTTGAGTTAATATAATAAGGCAGCAGGATATATAAATCAATATTAAAAATCAATTTTCTTTCTACATACCAGAAAATAATTTTTTACAGTTAACATATGTATGCCTTCCAGTTTCTAATATTAGTGGAGGAGATTATTTAGATTCATCATCTTGCTGAACGCAATTATAAACTCTGGGCAAAATGTGAAAAGCAACTTTTTGGAGTCACAGGAAAGCAAACAAAATTAGGCGGAAACAGATGGCGACAACATGTGGAAGAAGGCAGGGACACTGGGTGATGTTTCCATTACCCACTCTTCCTGGGGGCACGGCACACAGGGGATGGAGCTCCTGCAGAAAACCACGGTCTTAGTGAGTTGATGTTAGTTAGATGTCAGAGCCTCTGGAAATTGAAGGCAAAATGCCAGAAAAAGAAAGAATCAATATGCAATTGGAGTCCCAGAAAGAGAAAAGCAAAGAAATGAGAGATTAAAAAAACATACATTTGAAGAAATATTGGTTGAAAATTTTCTAAATTTGACTGAAAACATCAATGTACAGCTGCAAGAATCTCAAAAAATCCCAATCAAGATAAACACACACACACACACACAAACCCACACTTGTGCATCTCATAATCAGGCTGATGAAAAAAACAAACAGAAAAGTTTTAAGTCAGCCACAGACTTCTGGTGGGCACGAAAGAGGAACGGGTGTGGAATTTGCCTTCTCACCTTAAACAACTTGAAAACTGCTCAAAATATCAAAATACATAAGACAGCCATTTCATATGCTGGGGCAAAGGACAGTGCAGGACTGTAGTCCCCGAGACAAGGGAAGTAGATGAGGTAAGTCCTGAAATTGCCCTGGCTGTCTTGCGGCAGACCATAGCCGTCTTGATGAAGTGAGGAGAGAGAGGAGTCCGGGGAGGCTGCAGCAGCTGCAATTTGCAAGGCAGATTATGAGAGAAGAGGCAGCCAAGCAGAGAAGGAGCTGCAGAAACCTTCATAGGGTCTCCTAGAGACTTTGGCTGGTACTAATCTGTGCACACATATGGGAAAACAACAGAGAGCCAGTCTGCTGGGAGCTGTAAAGGGAAGAATTCCCGGATCTCACACAGGGATGGAAGATATCTTAATTCTCTCCTTCAAGAGTAGAAAGACTTTGGTGAACACCTGGAGTGATCAGTGAGGACCTTAGAAGGGCTGCACTGCAGTAGTAGGGCTCAGTTGTCCCTAGAGTAAGGGCGCCTCTAGAGTCCAGGAAGGAAGCTCAAACACAGCCTCAAAGATCAGCCTGATCCATGAGTGGTCTAACTGCCTGTGGAAACAAACTTCCATGCTCTGTAAAGGAAGACAACAAAACTGAAACAGTCAACAATGTAAACTTCAAGCTGCCTGGCCTCCAATCAAAGACTACAAACCATAAATGGAAAAAACAGCTCATAGGAAAACATCAGCCACTCAGACAAGGACTGAAAAACAACTATTGTAAGTATTTAAATTTGCTCAAATATTTAAAGGCAAACATGAACATAGGGGAACATGGAAAGCATCAAAAGAGCCAACATGAACATCTAGAACCAAAAAATACAATCTTAAAAAAGAAATTTCACCAGATAGGATTAGCAGTATATTAGACACTGGAGAACAAAGGATGAATTATTTCAAAAACATAGCAATAGAAACCACACAATATGAAGCAGGGAGGGAAAAAAAAGACTCAAAGGAAAAAAAAAGAAAGAAAACCTGAATAGAGCCTCAGTAAATTATGGGACAATGTTAAGCAGTTTAAAATGCATACAATTGGAGCCCCAGAAAGAGCAGAGACAGAGATGAGGGGAAAAGATAACTTAAAGAACTAAGTTTTTAAATTTTCCAAATTTGATGCAAACTATAAATCCACAAACACAAACAGCTCAAGCAAAAAATAAAGAAAACTGCACAAAGGCACAACATAACCAAAATTGCTGGAAGTCAGTGAAAAGAGAAAACCTTAAAAGCAGCCAGAGGGGGGAAAAGACGTTTATGTTTAGAGGAACAAAGAGAAGAAATACAGCAGACATGTCATCTGAAACCACACAAGCCAGAAGACATGGAACAACATCCTAAAAGTGCTGAAAGAAAAAATCTTCAGCCTAAAATTCTATACCCAGTGAGAAGTCCTGTAAAAACGAAGGTCGAATAAAAACTTTCTCAGATTAACAAAAACAACTGAGAGAATTTGTTGCCAGTAGACCTGCACTTAAAATAAATCTTCTTTAGTGGGATAATGATGCCAGGTAGAGACACGGATCCACACCAAGGAATGAAGAGCAGTGGAAATGGTAAATATGTGGGTAAAGACAAAAACCTTCTTTTCTAATTTTTAAAATTTCTTTAGGGCCAGCCCTGGTGGCCTAGTGGTTAAGTTCAGCATGCTCCACTTTGGCAGCCCAGGTTTGGCTCCCAGGTGTGGACCTACACCACTCGTCAGTGGCCATGCTGTGGCAGTGGATCATATACAAAAAGAGGAAGACTGGGAACAGATGTTAGCTCAGGATGAATCTTCCTCTGCAGAAAAAAAAAATCTTTAAAATAAAATTGACTGTTTAAAGGGGAAAAAAAACTCTGGGTGGAAAAGTAAAAATCAACAATATTCTGTCTATAACAACCTACTTTAAATATAGAGACACACAAGAAAAAGAAAAAGATTAAAAATAAAATAATGGAAAATGTATGCCATGCCAAACACTAAGCATAAGAAATATGGATATTACCAGGGATAAAGGGAGACATTTCATAATGATGAATGAATCAATTCATAAGAAGGCATAATAATTCTAAATGTAAATATACCTAATAACAGAACTTCAAAAAGCAAAAACTAACAGCCCTGAAAGGAGAAATAGGCAAAACCACAATCATAATTAGAGATTTCAACACTCTTCTCATAGTAATTAACAGAACATATAGACAGAATATCAGTAAGGATGTAAAAGACCCACTGACACTTATCTAACACTTCACCCAGCGGCAACAGAACATGCATTCTGTTCAAATACACATAAAACATTCACCAAGATATACCATAAGCTGTTTAAAAGAATTGAAATTATATTAAAACAGAAATTTTACAAAAACAGAATTAAATTAGAAACCAATAACAGCAAAAGGTATTTTGAGAATCCCCAAACATTTGAAAATTAAATGATACACAACCAAATAATCCGTGGGTCAAAGAAGAAATCCCAAGGGAAATTAGAAAACAATTTATGCTGAATAAAAATAAAAAAGAAATTATCAAAATTTGTAGGATGCAGCTAATGTAGTATATAGAGGAAAATTAAGACCTTTAAATGTTTACATTGGAAAATCAGAAAGGTCTAAAATCGATGATTTTATTTTTCACCTTAAGAAGCTAGAGGAAAAGACTATAAGCTGCAAAGTTATTAGAGGGAAGGCAATTAGAAAGTTAATTGTGGAAATAAAGTGGAAAAAAGACATAGAGAGAATCAACAAAATCAAAATCTTATTCTTAGAAACAATCTACTAAGTTGATCAACATCTAGTTACAGCTGAAGATCATGAGATAGAAGACATAAATTTGCCACCGGGAATGAAAGATGTGTGGCATCACTACAGATCTTACAATCATTAAAAGGATGATATGGAAATATTATGGAAAACTTTTATGACAATAAATTCGACTACTTGGATGAAATAGACAAATTCTTTGAAAGATTCAAATTACCAAAACTGACTCAAAAAGAAATGAAAAACTTTAATAGCCTTATTAACTATTAAAGAAATTAAATTCACAAAAGCCTATCCACAAAAATGTCTCCAGGCCCAGATGGCTTCACTGATAAATTGTCCTACACATTAGGAAAAAGTAAAACCAATTCTACACAATTACTTTCAGAAAATGGAGGAAGAGGGAATACTTCACAATTCATTTTATAAAGCCAGCATTACCAATTACTAAAACCTGATAGAAATATTATGAGAAAAGAAGACTACCAACAAATATTTCTCATGTGTATAGATGCAAACAACTTTAACAAAATCTTAGCAAGTCACATCCACCCACGTATAAAAGCTGGTGTGTTCCAGAAATGCAGGGTTGTATTAGCATTCAAAAAAATCAAGGTAATTCACCACACTAACAGAATATAGGAGGAAAACTATATGCTCTTCTCAATAGATGTAGAAAAAGCATATAGTACATTTAACATCCACATGTGTTAACAATTCTCCACAAACTAAGAATAGAAAGGAACATCTTCAAAATAATAAAAAAGCATCTACCAAAAACCTACAGTTCACATAATATCTAATAATAAAAGACCAAACACTTTGTCCCTAAGATTGAGAACAAGACAAGGATGTCTGCTTTCATAATTTCTGCTCAACATTGTCCTGAAGGTTCTAGCCGGCACCATGAGGCAAGAAATAGGAATAAAAGCATCCAGATTGGAAAAAAAAAGAAGCAAAACTGTCTTCAATCACACACAACAAGCTCATATCTGCTACGATTAACTGAAATTAATCACAGAATTACATGTTTGTGCTCAAACTATAAAAGTTCCAGGAAAATATCTTTGCAACCTTGAGACAGCAAAGATTTCTTAGATACGACACAAAACGCACAAAAACCAAAGGAGATATTGATAAATTGGACTTCATAAAATTCAAAACTTCCACTCTTCAAAAACATCAAGGAGAAAATAAAAAGGCAAGCCACAGACTATAAGATGATATTTGCAACCATATATCTTAACAAAGAGCTGGCATCCAGAACATAAAGAACTCCTACAACTCAATTACAAGAAGACAAGTCAAAATGGAAGAAAGATTTGAAAAGATCTTTCACAAAAAAAGGATAAAAATAGCCAATAAGAACATGAATGGATGCTTAACATTGCTTGTTGTCAGAGAAATGCAAATTAAAACCACAATCAGATACCACCCTACACCCACTAAAATGGCAAAAATATAATCCCAAATGGAGAGAAAGTGGAGTAACACACAATGCTGGTAGTAGCTTCAAATGCTACAGTCACTGTGAAATACCTTCGATAGTTAATCACAAACCTACCCCATGACTCAGACATTTTGCTCCTATTATTTACCTAAGAAAAATGAAAATATTTGCTAAGAGTGTTATCAAACCAAGTGGGCTCGCCTCCTGGTGAGTTAAATAAGACTCTACACCAGTGGAAGTTGTCTCACAAAGTGTATTTGCAGCACATAGGAGGCCATGAGGAATCATTTCCAAAGTCATGGCGTCCCCAAACAGAGGGAAGCAGGAACTTTTATTTGGTTGGGGAATGAATATTCAAAAGGGAGAGGCAGGTATTCACTTGCACAGGCTCAGTTGGAGAACATGCTTCCACATAATGAGGCCTAAGCTCCCCCTGGAGAGATCTTTGCATTAAAAATAAGGCAAAGGTGGGGCTGGCCCCATGGCTTAGCGGTTAAGTGCATGCGCTCTGCTACTGGCGGCCCGGGTTCAGATCCCCAGCACACACTGACGCACCACTTCTCCGGCCATGCTGAGGCCGCGTCCCACATACAGCAACTAGGAGGATGTGCAACTATGACATACAACTATCTACTGGGGCTTTGGGGGTAAAAAAAGGAGGAGGAATGGCGACAGATGTTAGCTCAGAGCCGGTCTTCCTCAGCAAAAAAAAAATAAATAAATAAGGCAAAGGTCATGGGCGTAGCTCTTGTGGTGAGGCTTGGTCAGTTTCAGGATGGCTGGTGGGTACATCTCCTTTGCGTACAAAAGGAAAAGAAACAACTTGGAAAATCAGTTAATTGCTTCCAAACCCAGCTTTGAGTCCCTCGAGGCACCTAGCTGGTGACAAGAGTTGTGTAAAAATGTTCATAACAGCTTTATTCATAAAAGGCAAACACTGAATACAACCCAATGACCATGAACTGGTGAATGGGTAAACAGATTGTGTATAAACACACATTGGAATACTACAGAAATGAATACCACAAAACAGTACCACAGAAATGAATGAACACACAACACACATGCAACAACACAATGAATCTGAAATCATCACACCGAATGGAAGAATCCAGTCACAGAAATGTGCCTACTGTATGATCCCATTTATATAAATGAACCAACAGAAGAAATCTCTAGTGATGGAAAGTAAATTAGTGGTGCATAGGGTTGGAGGTCAGGGTGGAGAGTGACCAAAAAGAGGCAGGAGGGGATTTGGGGTGATGGAAATATTCTGTATCTTCATTGCGGTGGCACACTGATGTGTACATTTGTCAAAATTTATCAACAGTCCACTTAAAGTGACTGTAATTTATTCTATTACAATATAACTTAATAAAGTTGCTTTCAAAATTAATAAAAGACTTGACCAGACACAGTACTAAAGAAGATATATGAGTGGCCAGTAATCATATGAAAAGATGCTCAACATCATTAGTCATCAGGGAAATACATACTAAAATCACAACCAATAGCACTTCACACTCACTTGGAAAGGCTAAAATTAACACGGCAGACAACAGCAAATGCAGTGAGATTAGGGAGTGATTGTGGTTCTCAAACACTGGCTGGTGAGGGTACAAATTGGTACAACCAGTTTGAAAATTCTTTTAAATTTTCTCATAAAGTTAAACAAATCCCCATCCTATGAACCGGATATTTCACTGCCAGATATTCACCCAAGAAAATGAAAATACACATCCACACAAAGACCAGACTGTCTATAGCAGCTTCATTCATAATTGCCAAAAACTAAAAACAACTCAAATAACCATCAACAGGCGGATGACAAATTCAAGGAATGACCACAGACACACAAAACAACATGGATAAATCTCACCAACATTATGTCGAATGAAGGAAGCCATACACTAAAGGGTAAATACTGTGTAATTCCATTTATACAGAGTTCTAAAACAGGCCAATCTAATCTACAGTGACAGAAATCCAAATAGTGGTTGCCTCAGCAAGAGGGATGGGACAATTGCCCGGAAAGAGGCACTAAGGGACTTTCCTGATTGAGATCTTGTTACCTGAGTGTATACATATGTCAAAGCCATTGGACTGTACTGTAAATTCTGTGTAATTTATTGTACACAAATTATACCTCAATGAGAAAAGCTCAGGAAAAGAATTTACCATAGCATCTAAAAATATGAAGAGAATAAATCTAAAAAGGTGTAAAAAATCTTTATTCAAGAAACTATAAAACATTTTTGAGACATCTTAAAGAACCTCTTAAAAACAGAGAAAATACAATTTGCACTGACTGGAGGACACAATATCATACAGATGTTAATGCTCCCCACATATAGATTCTATGTAATACCCATCAAAATCCCAAAAAGAATTTCTGTGGAACTTGGTGTGTTAGCTCTAAAGTGTATATGGAAGTTCAAAGGGCGAGAATAGCCAAGACATTGTTGACAAGCCAGTAAGATGTGAGAGCATTTGCTCTCCCAGACACCCAGACTCATTATAAATCCACTGTAATCATCCTAGAAACAGCCCATGGCTATGTGGACACTTGATTGAGAAGAAAGATTGTTCTGACGACCAGTGAAGGAGAGAAACGGTTCTGAGACAACTGGTTATCCATCCGGGAAAACATGATACTCGACTCTCCAGTCTCCTATGGAGGACGGACATTAATTCCAGGCAGACTGAGATCCAACTGTGCAAGTCAGAGCACTTCATAAAGCTTTTAAAAGATGATATAAGAGAACTTCTTCATGACCTTCAGATGGGGGAAGATTTTTGAACAGGATTCAAAATGCAATAACTGTAAAGGAAAAGTTGGATGAATTTGGCCACATAAAAATTAAGTATTTCTGTTCATCTGAAAACACCAGTAAAAGAATGAAAAGACAAGACAAGTAATGGCAGAAAATATTTGCAATGCATATAACTGACAAAGGTCTCATCTCTGAAATATATGAAGAACTTCTGCAAACTCAAACGACTGCAAATCCAGTTGAAAAATGAGCCAGACCCTCAAACAAGCACATCACAAAAGCAGATCTTCAACTGGTCAGTAAACCTAGAAAATGGTGGCCTCTTGGTCATGAAGGAAATGCACATTTTAAACCTCAATAAGAAATGACTATAAACTCACCAAGGGAGCTAGAATTACAATGGACAATGCAGAGCAATGGAGACTCTTACATGATGCTGTACAACCTGGAACAACAGGGAGGAGTTCCAAATCTTCCAAGAAATTTAAAGATGACCAAGGACTTCACTCCTAGGTGTAGACTCAACAGTAAATGTGCAGAAATGCACCAGGACCCAAATGTTCTTCAACAGCATCATGGATGAATGAATCTTGGTGTCTGGCGATGAAATGAATGGATTACAGGTGCATACAACATTATGCATTAATCTTTAAAAGCTAATGTTGGGTCAAGCAATTCAAACACAAAAATTCGTACTCTGTTTCATTTGCATAAATATTTAGAACATACAAAACTCAACTATATTATTTGAAGATACCTACCTGCCTATTTGAGGATGGCAAAGCGATGATGAGGCAAGGAAGTGATTGCATAAAGGTCGGAATGACGGTCACCTTTGGGGAGGACAGGGCTGGGGATGGGAGGGGTCACTTGGCTGGAAGTGGGAAATGGGCATTAGTTGAAGGTGCTGTAGAGCCAAGGGAGGGTTTCTTTCTGATACGGGAGCTGTTTTGGCCCATTTCTGTGCTGGCCATCACGGTCCAAAGAGCAAGGAGAAGATGGTGACGCAAGAGGGAGCCCCAGAGGAGACCACAGGGTGGAAGACTGTGCACAGTGTGGGGTGGACCTCAGGCGCCCAGGCAACTCATCCAACAGAACATGGAGGCTGATAGATACTCGGAGGGAAGATGAGGGATTGCCTGTCTCAGAGAAATAAGAAACAAAACCAGCGGCTCCATCATGCCAGGGCTTCTGGAACCACCTGGGTCTCTCAACACCCCTGGGCTGGGCCCAAGACCAGGTCAGCCAGGTCCCCTCCACCTTCCTGCCCAGGCTTTGTCTGCTGAGGTGCTGATGGCCAGTGTCTCACCTGGGAGCTGTAGGAGTCCGCACAGAGAAGCCACGGGGACACTGAGTTGTTTAACACCCACGCTGCCACGGCGTCAAGCCAGGGGCTTGGGGCTGTCACCTGACTACAGAAATCAGTCCCCGAAGAAAAACGTTTAACAGAACATCATCTGTGCTGCAAAAAAAAACAAGACTCAAAAGAATTCTGGGAAAACAAAACTCTCCAAGTGGTCAACAATCACGTTGAAAACATTACAATAATGCTGCGTGTGTCTCATCAGGCAGTGTAGCTGCAATGACGGGAAGGGGGAAGCAGTTTATTCTGAAAACCCCAAATTCAAGTTCTTATATACAAAATTTGCCTATGGATCTGTATGATAAAATTGCAGGATTTGGCAAATCCCAGCTGCTGCACTCCTAGCTGTTTTCAGCTTCTGTGAAGAAGTCGAGTGAGAGCCCCAGAACCGCTCCTCGCGGCAGAGCGCGCCAGCCCCCGGGGGTTCCGTCCAGAGTTGAGGCGCTAAAATACGCACAGATCCTCGCTTTGCAGATTTATTGAAGCAAAGCCACTGGCTTCAAAAACAGCTTACTTCACTGACATTTTTGAGCTCTGAAATGAACTTATTTGAAAACTGCAAGAACCACGTGAAAATATGGTAACGTTTAATGATAAAGTTTATGGATTCAAAGCAATGCGATCAACTTCGGAACAGCGAAATCAGAAACGGCTCACCCGTGATGTTGGGCGGGAGGGCTCGTTTGAATCCTAAAGAAGAATTATTAGGACTCTGGAAGCAACATCTGTAGATGCTAAGGAAAGTGTCGTCTTTATTTTGAAATATTTGATATAAAAAGGTCAATTAGATTCGAAATCCATTTGCATTATCACAAAAAACCCCAACATTATATTTGTCAATGAAAAAAAAGACAGTTGTTAGATTAGAAGAATGAATGCTCCCTTGGAGTTCAATTTAGAGAGCCGGAACGATCCGAATTCTGGTTAATGGTGAGAAAGGAGGTTCTGCCTGGCGGAGAAACAACGATCAATGATCTTCGGCCATTTACTGGCCGCATTCGCTGCGGTTTCTTATCAGCAGTGGGTTAGCGTCTGCAATTAGAGGAGATAGCCCAGGCCGCTTCCGATATGAACCTGTTATTAAGAAAGTTCAGGAGCAAACTCTGTCTCTGATTTGAAATTTTTGAAAGGGTTGTATCTTGAAGCTTCACATAAATTCCATAGTCAATCTTTCCTACTACTTTGCATTTTTTTCTTACAACTGTAGGATATGAAAACAAGTGGCCGTTTTCACCAAGCCCAGTGTTTACAGCCCTGAATCCCTGCACTTTGCCCCAGCTCAGTGCAAAAATGTGGCATGTTCTGTGTCTGCCAGGACACGAATGGGGCTGGGAAGCTTTTCAATCATAGGCCCGGATCAGAAGGTGGGTGCTAGACACAGGGAGCCTGGCTGTAAAACCCCACTTCTCCCAGAGGCTGCCAGGCAAGCGACTAGGCCTCCCTGAGCCTCCGTTTCCTCATCTGTAAAATGGGACAAATAACCTAAGAGGGTTTTGTCAACATTAAACAGGCAAACCCTGACCCCAAATAGCTGCTCAGTCTGCATCCGAAACCACTTTGCAGAAGGAGGGCAGACGAGCCCAAAAGGCAGACGCAAGCCGCTGGCCGAGGGCCAGCGGGTGACTGGGAGGTCATGTGACCGGGCACTCAGGCGGCTACACTCGTCCCGAGCCTTGGGTGGGTCAGGGCAGAGGCTGGCCAAGACCCCCAGTCCAACCCCCCAGGCCAGGGATCTGCCCACCACACAGACCCCAGCGAGTGCCGGGAAGCAGCTGGGTCGAGGCCTGGTCTGAAATGACCCGTCAGGCAGACTGCCCCCAGCGTGCCCACACCCGACACACTGCTGTGCTGGGGGTTGGGGGGACACCCGAGGCCCACTGGCCCCCCTATCGCGCCAGCCTAGAGGGAAGGGCATGCTCTCACCTAGGAGCCATCGGCACAAGCAGGGTCTCTGGGAGCATCCCGGCTACGGGCACCAGGCTCCTGGGTATTCGAGGTACAGTGGGGCCAGCTGCTCAGAGCAAGAGGGTTCTGGGCAGCGATGACCTCTCCCTCAGGGCTCCTGACTCGCCGCCAGCTCTCCCTGCTCCGGCCAAAGCCAGCCCCACAGAGCCCGGGCCAGGCCACAGGGAACTCCAGGGTCCCTGCCAGGCCCACCGTGCACCCCCAGACACCTGCTGGTGTAGCCCAGCACCCTGGTTAGGACGTCTCCTTCAGAACTGCACTGTCCCCTCCAGGGCTGGGTGCACCCAGGCACCACAGAGAGGGGGGGAGCCGTCAGTGAGGATGGGCGAGGATGTGCCACAGTAACCGGCACCCAACAACAGAAACAGAAGTCCATCTCTGGCTCTCCACACGGCCACTGAGGGGAAGGTGGCAGGGCCCTGCTAATCGCAAACAGTGCAGGGGGCTCAAGGCAAGAGACGTTCTTCCACATCACGTAGGCAGAGGGCATCATTGTGGCCATAAGCCCAGCTGGGAGTGGCTGGGTCCCAGGATCAGACACTGACTCTATCTCACATTAACTTGCTGTGTGACACTGAAAACCCCTTCGACCTCTCTGGGCCACAGTTTCCATCTGGTATAGTGAGGGCCTGGGTCAGCACCCTCGGGTCCCGGCCCTGCATGACACTCTCTGGGTCTCTAACGGAATTCAAAGCCAGGCCCAGGGTCCCCAGGGAAGAGGGGCAGGGGCAGTCCCCCCGGCCTGTGACAAGTGACCACCAGGCGGCAACCAGAGCATTTTGGGTCCTGAGCCAGGGTTCTGGCAGCATGTGAAAGAAACATGTTCCTCCGGGGATGGCTTGATAACCAGCCTGAGTTTAATTAACAGCTGCCCAGAATTGGGGCTGAACCAGCAAAACCTGCAGGTGCACCGGCCCCGGGTTCTGGGGGCCGTGAGAGGCTTTGGCGTCAGGTTTGATTTTCTTTTCTGTTTTATCATCACAGCCATGTGGGGATCCCTGCCCATTGTGGCCACGCGAGCCACTGGAAGCAGGTCAAGGGGTCTGGGTCCTTTTAGAACTGCAGAGGCCCTCAGAGGGCTGCGGGCCCAGAGAACGTCCACCCCTCACTTAACACAGGGGAGGTCCAGGCCAGGGGCACACAGGCACCAGCAGCTCACTGGGACGGCTCTTAACTTCCCCTCAACACCAGCCAATCTGGCCGCCAAACCTCACAGGCTGACAATGGAAGGAGCTTTGGTCAAACAGATAAAGGCTCCAGCCAGGCTCAGCCCCTCCCAGCTCTGGGGCCTCAGGCTGTGGCCCAAGCTCTTTGAACCAAACATCACTGCATGAGTCAGCATGGGCTGCATAACAAATACCCCAGATGGGGCGGCTTAAACAATAGACATTTCTTCTCCCACAGTCTGGAGGCTGGAATCTGAGATCAAGGTGTTGGCAGGGCTAGTTCCTCCTGAGGCCTCTCTCCTTGGCTTGTAGACAGCCGTCTTCTCCCTGTGTCCTCACATGGTCGTCCTCCTGTGTGTGTCTGTGTCCTAATCTCCTCATCTCATAAGAACACCAGTCGTATAGGAGTAGGGCCCATCCTAGTGACCTCGTTTTACCTTAATCACCTCTTTAAAGGCCCATCTCCAAATACAGTCACATTCTGAGGTCCTGGGAATTAGGACTCCCACATATGAATTTTGGGGGGACACAATTCAGCCCCTAACACTCATAATCATAACATTTTACATGTCAGCTTGCCCCTCTGTAGAGCGGAGATGTAGACACATCCGTCTCACAGGGTCACGGTAAAGATCAGGGGACGTCTCGCGTGTGAAGCCCAGCACACAGGGCTCCAGACCGACTCACCCTCCTCCTTGATCTAAGCAGGAAAAGACTGCCAGCCGGCACGCTGCTGCAGGCAGGCCGGCTCCTCCCTGTGCAGGAAAACCCCTAGGACGGACACCTGCGCCCTCGTCACCAGCCCGGCTCCGCCCCTGCCATATCCCCTTCCTCCTTGCTCTTCTGCCTCTGCCGGGGCTCAGGGGAACCTCCTGACGGACCCACTTCTCTAAGCTGGAGGGGTTCCCTGATGTCCCCCAACAGTGACAACAGTAACCTCCACTGCTCATGGGGCTTTTACTCTGGGTTAAGAAGCTGCCATGTTCTCATCTCACCTCACAACAACTGGTGAGGCTGGCCAATATTATGATCCCCACTCTTTAGGTGAAGAAATGGAGGCACAGAGAGATCAACCCACTTACCCAAAGTCACACAGCAAAGGTGGGGCCAACCCAGCCTTGGTGCCCACTCGGCCACGTTGCCCATGAGCTCAGCACAGCAGCGGTAATTTGATGGAAAATATGAAAAATAACAACTTTATGATCAGCTAAAGCAAAGATGTTTCTCGTTTAGTTTAACTCCTGCCAAGCCCAGAGCTCCGGAGGGCTGGCTGACCACTGGGCTGACCCCCAGCTCGGCCTTCCCATGCCTGGGAGGGGAGAGGCACGGGCCAGGCCTTCCCAGAGGAAATGTGACCCTGCACCAGTTCAGGGCTCGAATGTGCAACCAATACCTCCCAGTACAAGGGACCAAGCCGGGCTCTGGGTGCCGGGAGAGCAGAGTCAATTACGGTACAGGGTCCCTTCCCTGGCAGCTCAGCCTGCAGTAGGATAAGGACAGCGTCTATCACATCACAGGAGTGTGACCAGGCCCAGCTCAGGGGGCTGCGAGGAGCCCCTGGAATAATCTTCAATACCCCCGTGGGCCGCGGGTTAGCCTCCTGCCTGCCGCCGGCGGGGTGCAGACAGTGGCCCTCAGCTCTGCCCCGCCGCCTTTTGGAGGCCAACTGAGCAATTTGTATCAAAAGTATTTTAAATGTGCGTACTTTTTATCCCAACATATCCACTTCTAAGAATTTACCCTGGAGAGCCTGTCCTGGATTTGCATACATATGGACCGATGAGGGAGTGGTCCCGGCAGTCTCTATAAGAGCCAAACAGGAGCAGCAATTGAAGCAGCACGTCCATAAGACGGATGCCGGCCGCCAGCGACACTCGGGCTGCGGACAACACCTGTGACATGAGAAAAGTTTAGCAGACGTTATAAGTGAAAAATGGAGACTTGAATCGTCTGCCATTAAGTTTTCATCGTAGGTGTATAGTGTGTGTGTGTGCACACGGGCATCGAAGAAAAATAAACCAGAAAAGAAGGTCAGCAAAAGGCTGGCTGTTGTCACTGGGTGTTGAAAATGCAAGTGGCTTTTTTTCTTTTGGGCGGCTTACCGTATCCTTCAGATCTCGCACAATGAGCAGGTATCCCCTTTGCACCCAGAAAACAAGTAGTTTAGGATATTCGTAGGGTCTAGTTTGTGGGACATATCACAACTTATTTCTAGGTGTCTGGGTCCAGCAGGCCCCAAGTGAAGCGTGTGTGCACGCCACCGTGTGCAGAAAACACAAGGATGACACCCAGATGACCACAGTGATAGCACACGTGTCACACCCACTGTGGGCGAGGCCCTGGTCTCAGCACGTTTATTCAACTCATTAATTCATTTCTTCCAGCACCCTCTGCGGAGGGGCCTTTATGATCCCTTGTTACAGATGAGGGGCCTGAAGCACAGAGGTGAGTCACTCAGCGCAGGTGACAGGCTGGCGGTCCCTCTCTCCACCTGGTCCGGATGAGGAGGAGATGCTGGCCCAAGGTGGCAGCAGCAACCTCGGGCCCAGCCATCTCCACTGGGGCTCAGGGCCAGGCAGAGACAGCGGACGACCCTGGTGAAGGGGCCGGGGTGACTGACTCCCTCCCCTGCAGGGCCGGGTGGGGCGCGTGGCAGTTCCACGGGTGAAGGACATGAGACCCTGTAGGGAGAAGCTGCAGTGCCGGCCACGCCCATCCACGTGGTCCCTGCAGCTGAGACCCTTCCTGCACGGACTGTGTCCCCCTCACCCTCACACGAACCTAAACCCTCCTGAAGATGGACGAGCAGGTGTGGCCTGTGCCAAAACACCGGATGATCCCCCCATTCACGTGAGTGGGGGTCAGGAGAGCCCGGGTGGCGGCCGCGGGGGCTGGCGGGAGAGTGCCGCCCTGTGCCTTCTGTATGGGCGGGCCTGGAGCAGAGGCCAGGGCGGGCGGCCCCGTCTGTCGAGAGGAGGAGTAGCTGGAAGACAAGGCCGAGCAGCGGGGAGGTGGCGGAGACCCACGACCTCCAGCAGGGGTCCCTTGGAGCAGAGACCCCCTTGCACCCCCACCACCACGGGCAGCTGTGATTATTGCCCTCACACGTTGCATGTGAGGAAACAGAAGCTCAGAGAGATGGTGCACGGGTGGGGCCCCCAGTGCAGATAGGAGTGGGGGTGGGTTTGCACATAGTAGGAGCAGAGGTGAAGGGGGCCGTGTCATTTGTCCACAGCCAACCTTGCACGAGGCTCACGGCTGGGCCTTGGCTCATGCAGCACCTCACCTTGTTACCTGGCATGATTATCCCCGTTTTCACATGAGAAACCTGAGGCTCAGGGAGGGTGAGTGACTTGCCCACGGTCACACAGCTCGCAAAAGGTAGAGCAGATGTCAGACGCAGGAAGGTGACAAGCCCAGCTCCCCCTGGCTCAGGCCCTGTGTGCATTTGCTCCTGCGCGGTGTGCAGAAAGCCATGAGCAGGACGAGGAGCAATGAGGCATCACTGAGCACAAGGCAAGGGGAGGCCAGCCTTGCCCTCACTGAGCCTGCAGATGATCTGGAGACAGACAGGGAGAAAAATGGTGACAATACAGCAAGACAAGGGCCAGGATGGGGAGCACATAGGGGACACCCAACCCAGACCTTGGGAGTGAAGGAAGGCTTCCTGGAGGAAGTGACATGTCATGCCAGATAGAAAGAGTAAGAGGGTGCAGCTAGGTATATCAGTCAGTCTTTGCTTCGTAACAAATGGCTCTGAAACTCAGACACCTCCCACCAGAGGAATTTACTCTCATGCTCCCGGGTCTACAGGTCACCTGCAGATGGGCTAACCAGGCTGGGCTTGGAGGGCGGTCCTGCTGCGGTCAGCTGGTCCTCGCTGCAGGCTGGGTCCAGGACTGTTTCTGCAGGCATCTGGCAATGGGGCCACGAGCACAGAGGGTGAGTTCAACCACATGAATACACGTCAGGTCTGCTGGCCTCCCGTTCCTGAGTGGGAGAAGCAGGGAGGGACTGGGAAGACTGTTCCAGAGTGTTCCAGAGCATTCCAGGCAGCAGAACCAGCAAGGGTAGAATCTGAGACTAGAGAGAGCACAGAAGCAGGTGAGGCCCAGAGCATGTGAGAGTGGTCCGGAGAGGTTGGGGGGAGCCAGACCCCTTGAGAGCAGCATCCTTGCCCTTGGCCTCTCTTCTAAGAGCGGGGAGAGCTATCCTGGAGGGAGGATTTGGGAGCAAAGAGCCCAGTGGACTGTTCCACATGGTCTCTGGGCCAGAGAGACCCAAACAGCAGAAAGACCTCTCTGTATGAGTCCCTTTCTCCAACACCATCTTTAGCACACCTAAAACTCCTTCAGCACTCTGCTCTATGCCCGAGGGGCAGCGGGGTGGGGCCTGGGGGCCTGATGGGGCTGCTCCTTGAGCCTGGTTTCCAGGGCAACGCTATGGGGGTCTCACAGAAAGAGTCATTTCTGCGTATATGAGAAGCCAGGCACAGAGCACCTTCTCTCCTCTCTACACCAAGAATGACAAGATCAGTATTGACACGTACGTGTTCTCTGCATCTTCCCAGCAAATTCCCAGCCCTCCCCACTTCAAAAACCTCACACACACCCCTCGTGGCAGAGTGTGAACTGGTAATTAACTCCCCAAACCTCCAGTGGAAACCAGTCCTCCTTGATTCTTGTCAAGTTCCTTTAATTATGTATTTGCAATTGGCCTGCTCACAAACCTGTCGGAGATGTGAGGTATGCAAGATAAGGCCTGCCTTCTACCATACTAGCTTTAAAAAAAATTTTAATGAGCCTTGAATTTCAGCAAAGAAATGAACTTTATAAAACACACTCATGCTTAGAGGTTGGAGAGTCCCACCTCCCCTGAGAAGCCCTCCCTGACCAGCCAACCCCATCCTAATGTTCCTTTCTCTGGGCTTCAAGAACCTACCGTCTGCATCACTGGTCCAGGGTCCCACCTCTCCCTGTGCACACACCCCTTGCAGTGTGACTCGGCAGCTCCTCCCAAGAGATGGAGTCTGATCTCCTCCTTGAATATGGGCGGGCCCCATGACTTGCTTTAGCCAAAAGATTTCAGCAAAAGTGACGTCAACCCACTCTGAGCCTGGCCTCAAGGGGTCCTGCAGGCCTCCCCTCCCTGCCCAGCTGCCATGCAAATAGCTCAGGCCAGCCTGCTGGAGGACAAGAGACCAGATGGAGCAGAAGCAAGCTGTCCCAGGCAGCCAGACCTCAGCTGGCCCACCCTCTGACCCCAGTGTAGGAATGAGGCCAGCTCAGCCCCGCCCAGCCTGGCCCAGGTCACCCAGCAGACCTGTAGACACAGAGAAATAAGAAGCGATTGTCGTTTTGAGTTATTAAACTGTGGGGTCGCTTGTTACATGCTGAGAGCTAACTGATACAGACACTATAAGCTCAGTTTATCAGCTGTGAAATGGAGATGACCACACCCACTCCAGCCCAGGTCAGTCACCGAGTCCATATAGCAGTCACTTAAATCCCTCCAAGTCCATCACCAGGACATGGCTTTCAGTGAGTCTCGAGTCTCCAGCCCAGGCCCATCTTACCCACCTCCACTCTGAAAGGACACGAGGCAGAGCTTTCCAGAGCACACAGCCGGCCATGACCCCCTACACGTCGAGTTACCCCAGGAGCACCTTGGGCCCTGGATGAGGCCCTGCCTCTTATGCAGGACCTTGGGCCCTTCCTGCTCCGGGCCCCCCACCCACACCACCTGACCACACGTGCCACCCAGAGCTTCCTGTTACTCAAACTCATCCTCCCTTTCCTTGCTCTGTGCCCCTCACACACCCTGTTCCCTCTGCCTGGAATGCATTCCTCCCAACCCTCCAGCTCCTCACAAGCTCCTACTGCATCTTCAGGAACTGTCTTCTCTAATAGCCCTTGGCCACTGCCAGCCCCTCCACTGCGTCCCCAGTGGGCGGCTGTGCTGCTCAGTGGTCAGGAGTACAGGTAAGCCCCCCAGGTTGGAACCCTGCCTCTGCTACTGACCAGCTGGGTGACCTCAGGGCCATCACCTAACTGCTCTGAGCCTCAGTTTCCCATCCCTACAAGGGGATGGGATTTTGGAACCTTTCCTGCAGTGCTGTCACAAGAGTGGGTCGTCCATGTGAAGGACAGTGCTGGCACTGAGGTGGCACACACCTGATGGGGTGAAGGAGAAACGCCAAGACTGAGAGCCCCTGGCCCTGCTCACCCCTCCTGGCCCAGATCTTAGTCGGCTTCAGGGTCCCTCACCGACCCATCGATTTCTAAATTTGGCGCCCAAAAGCACGAGCGTCCGATACTGGCCTTTCAGCCACAGGACTGGACTGGGGAAGATTTGGGGGCCTAGACCATCACCCCTCTGCCCAATCGACCGGCCCCAGCAGGCCGCCTGTCTCGCTTTCCTCCTGGACATTTGGAGCTGCATAGACACAACCTCTGATCTGTCTTTGCAAGGTAATTAGTCCATGACCCTGCAATCTTTGCTTTTTGAAATTCATCCAGAACTCTCGCGACCCGCTGGGCTTCGTTTCAGATGCCCGTGCTCTTTCATCTTCCAGGCTGCCTTCATTAATTCTCACACCCGGGTTTGGGCGCCGTGGCCCACCTCTCCTCCCAGGGCCGTCTGCTGTCTCAGCCTTGCAAATTGATCGGCATCTCCTTCTCCCTGGCATTTGCACAACGGGAGATGCTCTGCTTGTCTGCAACCAGCCGATTTCTCCTTTCCCTTCAATTTGCAGAAAGCGTTAGCTCCCCAACAAAGGGAGGTGAGGGGGAGCGGGGGAGATTAATTGGCAGACCAGATGAGGGCCGTTCTGCCCCCAAATTGGGCAAAAGGCCGTGGAGAAGTCGCCATTTAATTGGTTACATGTGACCCTCTCCTTTTGTTTCTTATTTAATTCTAACTTTTCACATTCGAAATGGCATCGATATCAATTATAGCTGCCTCTTTCTGAGGCCCCTCTCACCCTGGAAAGGGCAGGTCCATTTCTCAAAGGTGGGAAGACAGAGCTGCAGGGAGTGGCAGCCGAGAGCAACCTGGGAGAGTCTGCATCCCAAAGTCCAGCCCTGGCTCCTGGCCATGGGGAAACTGAGGCCCAGAGAGATAAAGCCTTGATCAGGATCTCAGCACCCGAGAAGGCCTAGGGCGGCACCCTGATTCTGGCCACAGAATTGTCCAGTGCATCTTGCCTTACATCTGCCTGTCACAGGGAGAAAGAAAGAACCAAAGAAAGGGCGGAGGACTCGAGGAGGAGGGACCCAGCACTCTGTTGTTATTTTCAAATCCTCCGGCATTCCTCGGGATTTCTGGAAGGATCCTCTCTTGACATTTCTGAAGGATTCAGAATTGCCACCAAGGGCACCCGACCTGTCCCACTGCTCTTTCAGGAGGAGGATGTTGAAATGACCATGAAGCCTGAGGCCAGGCTGGGCAGAGGGGCTCGGGAGCTGAGCCCTGATCTCCCATCGCTCATCAGCAGTAAAGGAATGGGCACTGAGGTCCTGTTCGCGGTCTCCGGGCCTGAGTGGGCGCCGTGTAAGCGGGATCAATGGGCACTCCAGCCGCTACAGATACTCCCTGCTGCCACCCAGCACGGCCTCCCCGCGGGTCCCCTGCCACTCAGGGCACATTAGAGAGAGGATGTGAATGCAGAAAAGACCTTACGGTGGGTGTCTTCATCAGCACAAGCTGCTATGACAGAATGCTGTAGACCTGGGGGCATTCTGTCCCCAGAAACAAGCATTTATTTCTTGGTTGTGGAGGCTGGGAGGTCCCAGTTCAAGGTGCCGGCAGACCCAGTGCCTGGGGGTGAGGGCCCACTTCCTGGTTGCAGACAATCCTCTTCTGGCTCTGTCCTCTCATGGTGGAGAGATCATCTGTCTGGTGTAAGGGCACTAATCCCTTCAGGAGGGCTCCACGCTCATGACCTAAGTACCTCCCCAAACCCCGTCTTCTAACACCATCCCACTGGGGTTAGGCTTCAACATATGAATTTGGGGGGACACAAACATTCCATCCATAGCAGTGCCTGAAACACAGCTATGTTATCACAAAGCACCGCTGTTAGATCTCTTCTAGGCCACAGCAAAGCCAACGCAGGGCCCAGTCGTGATCCACCTCACCTTCACGGGGGGCGGGGGGGTGCCCTCCATGGTGAGTGGGTTCTGCGTGGGCACTAGCCCTGAGCTCACTCCTCTGGGAAAGCTGTGTCCCCTCTCAGGGAGGCAGTTCCTCAAGGCCCAGTGTGGAGGGGGGTCCAGACTCCCTCCCCTTGCCCACCCTTTATGACTTCACCCCTTTAACTCATGCTTCTCAAGCACCCGTGTCCAGGTGCTGGGTGTGTGGGGTCTTTGCCGCTGCGGATCCACTGGGGGTCTGATTACAGTTACCGGAAACCAACTCTGACTGATTTAAGTGAAAAGAATTCTCACTGAGGGATGTGAGGCATCGCAGGACTGTGCGACGCTGGAGAGGCGGGTCTGGGGCAGAGAGGCTCCCTAGATGAGGGGGCTCGGAGCCATTCAACCGCCTCCCCCAGGACCACCGCTGCAAGTAATCACTTGTCTATTGGGCACATATTTACCGCATCCCTTCCCTGTGTGTCCCAGACATTGAGGATTCAACAGGAATGAAGTGAATGAAAGGACAATGTCCATGCATTTCCTCCGCACTTGCTCCCGACCACTTAGGGTGCAACGTGCTGGTGCAGAGGATCTGATGGACTGAGCTTTGGGCACCTGCTCACCCCAGGCTCACCTCAGGGCAGCTGGCGCACACGGGGTCACCTTAATTAGACACATCCCTGGGGCCTAGAGCCTGAACTCCCAGCCTGTCTCTGGGATCTTCCTTCCCAACAGGCCCCATGGCCACCTGCCTAAAGTTTCAATCCTGACTTTTCCGGAAGCCTCCATCATTGGCTACAAAATATGGTCCTTTGAGCCGCCTGCTCTAATTGCAGGCAGCGATTACTCCCACAGTTTCAGGGCCAACAGCTGGGCTAAGTGGCTGTCCCCAAAACCCATTTCCTGCCTGGCTGGGTACGGAATGTTCTTTCCCTCTAAGTAAAATAAACAGGTCTGAACTCACTGGACTTTTCTATTTGCCGTCCACTAAAGCCTTCTAGCTCCTGGGTTTTTATACAACTAAGATTTATAGTATCTATTCTCCCCAGTGCAGAGTCCCCAGATAATGTTAATAGATGGCTAGTTTTGCCAATAAATCCCTCCGGCAGCAGAAATATCTATTTCAGATGAGTTCTCCAGAGCTAAATCCACATTCCAAGTTGTGGAGGGTACTTAGTCTGAAACGGCCCCTCTCCACAGGCAGGGGCACTTCTGCAGGGTCCAGCCTGTGTCCCCCACCTCTGCATCTTGGTACCCAGAGAGGTGCCAGGGCGAATGGGGGGTGGAGCAGCCACCTTGGCAAAAACACTCTTGAGCTGGGTAGACCAGATGGCCGGTCCTCAAGGAGCCTGAGATCATCTTAGAGACTTCTGCCCAGAGGACATAATTGATAAATACTCATCAGCCTGGCAATTGCTCAGTCCAAACACAACATCCTCCCCCTGAGGCTCATCCTCACCAGCCTCAGCACCACCCAGGCTGCAGTCTCAGAGACAGTGTGGACCCCACTCTCTCTCTGGACACCCACACCCAGGTGATCAGCTCTCTCTGCTCCCAGTCCCTCCCTCCCAGCCTCATCCCCTCCCCAGGGCTACCAACAGGGTCTCCTAATGGGTCTTCTTGCCTCAGACTCTCTCCACCATCCAGCCTCATTCTGTGGCCCAATCATTCTTCCTGAAGGACTGACCTTCCTGAGCAAAAACCCTCAGATTCTCTAGGCTCTCCATTCAAAGTGACACTGGTGATTGGCCAAAGGCATTTGAAAGGCCTCTCCTCTGGCATTCAAGGCCCTCTGAAGTGGGAACATAAGCCACCTTAGGACCCTAGGCCCTAGGCCCCCCACCAGTCCCCTGCACTCACCACACCTAGGTCAATTGGGGCCCTGTACCTTGGACATGCCCAGAACCCACATTGGCCCCCTGCTCCCTCAACCCTCTGTTGGGGGGGCCTTCTCGACTACACCCTGTCCCCCTGCTGAAGTCACCCCCAGGTTCCTGGGACCCAGCACAGATGCCACCATCTCCAGGCAGATTTCCTGGTCATCTGGTTCGCCAAGTGCCAACCAAGCACAATGCGCTATTCTCGTGCTGGGAAGAGGACGGTGCACAAAACCTCACGTCCCTCCTCCCCCCAGTTGCTCTGCTCCACCCAAGTGCAGTCTCTTCCCAACTGGCTTGGAACATCTTGGCCCCGCTGTCAGGACCCAGGACGTGTGCTCCCAGCGTGTGCTTGGCACCTCTGCCTCCCTGGCAGCACCCTGGCCGAGGGCCGCCTTGTTCCAGGGCCGCAGGAGAGTCCAGTAGAGGAGGCAGGGAGAGAAGCAGTCAGCCTCCACCTTTCTTTTCAGAAAAAATATAGTACGCTTCAAAACTGTTTACTCAGTATGACCTCAAAGAGAGAGAAATAAAAACATATACAGTCACGATAAAAGCTAACGTGTGCAGAGTGCTGCTCTGGGGCAGGCCCTGCATTGGTGCATCCATGCTGATTCTTGTGTGATCCTTGAGGAGCCCCCCGAGGCAGGTCCCGGCACTGGCCACACTGCAAATGAAGTGTCAGGCTGGGAAGACAGCAGTCCCCACCAAGGCCCCCGCCGGACTCGGGGCTGGTGCTGGGTGAGCTCAGGAACCCGCTGAGACCGAAACAGCCTCTCCCAAGAGGAGTGGGCTCCAGGGGGATGCGTTTCTCTCTGTGCACACACAAATGCAGAATTTCCTCGTGGCGCTGCCTGAATTTGCGTGCTGGCTCCACCGGGGACTGGATTTGCAATCTTGGGCAAGCTATTAAGTTCCTCCAAACCTTAGTTTTCTCGTCTGAAAACTGGGGTGATAACAGTCAATACTGGTTAATACGTGGTTTTTATGAAAAGCGGTATGAGGCAGACACAGGGCTTAGTATAATCCAGATTGACACAAACACTCAATGACATGTGAACTATCGCCGTCCTCCTTTCCTTCACTAAAACTCGTCTGTAGGAGGAAATCTCAACTCAATAATTGGAAAATAACTTCTTAAAGAAAACAGTTTTCTAGTCAAGGCTGGAGATAAAGGCAGGCACAGATTAGCTGTTATTTATTAATCATAAGAATTAATGACCCCCCTGTAGCCTGGTAGTCCGACTGCTCACTCACAGCCCTCCTGCTACTCCCAGCGTAGGGAACTGGGAACACTGGGAATGCTAGAGTGGGAAGGGGCCCACAGCGGCCTCTCCCCCACCTCCCCAGCATCTCCCAGTCCTGAACCCATCCAGACCCGCCCACGGCCCGGAGGGCATCTACAGCCTCCGCTCCACCAGCAGGCCTGGCTAGAGCTGGTCTCATGGCCACAGCCCCTGTCTCCTGCTGGCTGTGGGACAGGCCTGGATGCCCTCAGACCAAGTGGCCGGTCAGCTAACCCTCCCCAGCACCCTGCACCCCTCACGGCCTCTCAGGTGGGCAGGCTGGACCATGGGCTGGGCCCTGGCAGTTGCCTTCATGAACATTCATATACGAACACCCAGAGGTTAAGGCAACATCAGGAGTTATGTTTTGCCACAAAATCATTGTACTTTGTCTCAACGAGCCCTTGCGTTGTTCCTCCAAATCCCTGAGTTAAAATAACCTCTCCAGGTATCCTGTCTGGATGCGCCAGGTGCCTTCCTTCCCTCACCCCCTACTCTGAAGTACTCCTCCCACCTCCAGACCCCACCTCCCACTCATGTCTCCTTGATGTCTCTCTCTCTCTGATTATTCTCACCTTGACCCTCGTGGGATGTTCCCGGGCACACACTTTCCTTCTTGTGTGCTGTCTGTTCCCTCAAGAGAGTGTGAGCTCCATCAGGCAGAGTCCTCCTGGAATGAATTGGTAAGTGCAGTCACAAGCAACCAGTGCTAAATCGGGAAAGAAGGGGGTTTATTGGAGGACACTGGGCGGGTCCCAGCATCCAAGGGTGAGCTGGAGCAGCCCAGAGAGAGAAAGGAGCAGACAGGGCAGCTCTGAGGCTGGGGCAGAGCTGACCTCCGGTCTCAACACTGCCCAGACAGCCCAGCACCAGCACCCTGCCTCACCCGAGACTCACAGAAAAGAGTCTGGCCGGGTCGACTGGCACCCCAGGGCCACCCTTGGTCAGGAATGTGCACATTGACAGGGCAGGGTTTGCTGGGAAGATAATCTGATAGAAAAAAATAACAACGACCACAGTTAGTGGAATATCTGGGATTCAGTTGTTCTGAACCCTAGACCCATGTTCTTTCCGCGCACTTGCTATGATGGAAGGATGAGTGCATGAGTGGGTTGGATGGACAGACAGATGGATGAATGGACAGGCAGATGGTTGGATGGGCAGATGGACAGATAGACAGATGGACAGACAGATTGTCAGATGATGGAAGGAATGATGGATTGATTGGATGGAGGGTTGAATAGATTGAAGAGATGGCTAGATGGGAAGATGGGTGGATGAGAAGGATGGGTGAGTTTCCAGGTAGGTGGATGAAGGTGCTTGGCCCTGGATGAAGTCAGCCAGGATGCCAGTTGTTGACTTCAGACCCTGATTACGCAGATCAAGCAAAGATCTAATGGAGCAGGGGTTTTATAAAGAGTGGTGCTAGAGGTCACTAAGGAAATGTGGTCCCTGGAGAGGAACCCTTCGTTTTTTGTATGCCAACTCTTACAAAACACACACACAGAAAACCATGGTTACTCAGAATGTCAGAGCTAAAAGGGACCTTGAAGAACACCAAGCCCAGGACCCGCATTTTCTAGTTAGAAAACCCAGAGCCCAGAGAGGAGAGGGAAGTTGACCAAGGTCACACAGCTGGATGGAGACAGAGCCAGGTTGCAGACTTCTCAGCCAGGTCTTCTCCCACCTCATCATGCCGCCTCCCTAAGAGCTTCCAAAATTGAATGAGATGGAATATCTTCTATAGGCAGATGGAGGCTACTCATTGATACACACAAATCACATCTGTGCCTTCCAAAATATGAGATGTTAAATATGGCAGCACGAATGCCACAACGGGAATGGGGGAGGTCGGTGAAGCACAACCTTTGGCTCCCAGCAGAACAAACAAACCTGTGTCCACACGACCACCCATCTGAGGGCTGCTGTCACTGGAATCGAGACCAAGGGCCTCCCGCTGCCTCTGCCCCTGCAGCTCTCACCTCATGGGGGGGTCACAAGCAGGGGGTCACATGCAGAGGGGCAGGGCTTGGGCAAACAAGACCCCCCTCACCACTCTCGGTGAGTTTTCAGCGAGATTGTGTGCATGCCGTTGAGCCTGCACATATTCTGAGTGAAAGAAATGTAGACATGCCTCTCCTCTTTTGGGTCTTAGGGGATGACGCATCCAGGATCAGGGGCCGAGTTCCACACCCCTGCTGTCCAGCTGAGCAAGTTTGACCAGTGTCACAATGCAAAATTGGATTGTTAACCCTCCTCCCCACGTGCCCCCCAGGTCCTGGGGAGGGATGGAGGCCCCAGTGGAGGAGAGTTTGCAGCAGCACAGGGGAGATGTGGCCCCTCTCCTGAGCTGCCCCACTCAGGAGCCTCCCATGGCTCCAGGGCCTGCAGACCTCTGCCTCCTGCTCAAGTCCTCCCCATTCTGGCCCCACCCACTGCTGCAGCGCTACCCACCACGTGTCCCCCCAACTCCAACCACGTGAAACCGTGTAGTGTTACTACTGTATCCCCAAGACCTGCTGCTTCCACACCCTGCTGATGCAGTTTCGCCGCCCTTCTCCAAGAAGGCCCTTCTCCAAGTCTCTGCCTGAAGAAAACCCGCCTCTCTGGCAGGCCTGTATCCAAGGCCACCTGGGAGCACCTGGTCCATCTTATGGAAATGTGCACTTCCTCCACCGTCCTCACCCGTACCCCTCAGCCTGCAGGGTCCAGGAAGGACCCAGGTGCAGCACCTGGAACGCTGGCAGGGGTCCGACATGGGGTCTTGACCCTCCGTGAGAACAATGAGCTGTGCTGAAGGAGCCTGGGGCCCCAGCATGCAAAGCTGGGCTCTACGTTAACTTGTCCCCCTGTGAGCACCCCCGAGCCACCACACCACCAGCCAGAGGGCTAGTGGTCATCATCCTTGAACAGTGTGGTCCCCAGGTCAGGCCATTGAGCTCTCTCCTGGTCGGGGTCAGTCGTGGAGGCCTGGGAAGGTCACAGATCCCATGGAATGTGGGGCTTCCTCCTGCAGGCCTCGTCCTCTGATGGAGGGGCTGCCAGCGCCAAGAGACAGATGCTCCCCACGCCTATTCATCAGTGGGCACGTCCAACGCCCGGGACGAGCCCTCCATCCATTACGCGCCTACAGCAACTGCAGATGGAGGCGACATTTCTCTCCCCTCTTCCTCCACCCATCAATCATCCCATAAATGCTGCCAAACGTGCTCTTTGCCAGACGGCAGGCCAGGCTGCAGAAATAGATGAGGTCGCAGAGCCCGCGGCCAAGCTATGCTTCCCACCAGGCTGCCTCGGTCTCTGACAGGTCTCAACATCCCGGTGCAGATGATAAACCAAGTCCCCGCAAAGGTCTGCGGCCCTCATCTTCTCAGGAGAACCGACATGAAATAACGGGGAGCAGGATCAGGGCCACCTCTGGTTACATGGAGAGAGAGACAGAGACAGAAAGATGGAGAGAGGGAGAAAGAGAGAGAGAGACAGAGAGAAAGGGAGAGAGAAAAAGAGACAGAGAAAGGGAGAGAGGGAGACAGAGACAGAAAGACAGAGAGAGAGAAAGACAGAGAGAGACAGAGACAGAGAGATGGGGGTGGAAGGAATACAGCCTCGGGCATGCATGCTTCCTTCTCCTGGAGCTGGACAGTCCACTGCCCGCCAGGTCTGAGTGGGCCTCCGGGTCCCACAGCAGCCGTGTGCTCAGAGCCAGAATCCAATGTGTCCTAGAGTGTGACATGCGGATCTCAGCAAACCCCACCCTCAACTGAAACCACGGCCCTTTGGTCTGTCTCGAGCAGGGACTTCCCACATCAGGGGGTGGACCTCTGTGTCTTAAGGGACATCGGTCACTGGGAATCTCGGACAGGCCACCCCATTTATCTCAGCAGAGCATCTCCATCTGTCAGCTGCTCTTTACCCATCTGTGCTGAGAGATCAATAGATTAATTATTCATTTGTTTTTCGTCCATTCATTCCATACCACTTGCCGACCGTTTCCTCTGAGCCAGGGCCAAGGCAGCACTGGGGACTCACAGACCCACCAGACAAGACTTGGCCCTGGTTTCAGGTCTGGCTAGAGGAGGGATGGACGATGACAACTGGTGTGATCAGAGTCCTGGGCTCGTCCCAGGAGGGAACAAGCTGGCTCCCACCTGCCAGGTGGCCCCAGGTGGGTGAGCCCTCCAGGAGTGGGGTGCAGGTGGGTCCAGTTGCCAATTCCTCCATGAGCAGGAGACCCTCATTCCCTCCAGGAAGCCCCCCAAGAAGAAGAGTGGCCCCACATCTACCCCGCAGTGTCCAGGCAGAGAGAGGGGAAGCTGTTACTGGACTGAACGGTGGGGCATTGGTAAGGACCCCTGAGCACCCACCTCAGCCCCAGGGACCATCTGGTCAACAGCATCACAAGGCTCAACACCCACAGCCATGGCTCCCCAGGCAGGGCCCACGGAGGTGTGGTTCCAGATGTGTCTGTTCAGGAGCATGGAGGGCTGGAGCTGGCCCGGGCTTTGCTGGGCCTTAGAGAAGCTGGGAGGACGACAGCGTCCAGGGTGAGGGGGTAACACTGTGGGTGCTCGTGCTCAGGCCTTGGGCACTGGCAAAGCTATTAGGGGCCTCAGATGAGAAATGGGAAAGTGCGGCACAGTATGTGATGTATAATTTTCAGGAGGAGAATTTCGCTCCAGGAAGGGACATTCCTCAGAACACTCAGAGCCATCAGTTCAGAGAACTGAAAGGGCCCCCCATTCCTGGGCTTCCCACTGAGAAAGGAAGAAGAGGATCTTTTCCAGCAGGTCCACTGTGTCCCAGGGAATGGGCCCCTCTTTCCTCTTTATGTCCATCACAGCTTCCTCGTTCCAGGAGCGAGAGGGCCCCAGAACAGGACAGAGCCCCCACTGATGGAGGAGAGAGGGACTGCGCGGTGTCGGGGCTGGAGCGTGACAAGGGGGGGCCACGGCTCCAGGCCCCGCTCCTCACACAGGAACGTGAGGACATCGCCCTCCTCTTCTCTCCCCTCTGCCCCACGGCCAGCTGACCACGGCCAGGGAAATAATAGGAAGTTTCTTGAGCTTCCGACCTGGGTAGGGGGACCGTGATGAGGATTTCTGCCCTTCACCCATGAGGCTGGGTCCCTTCCAGTGCTGAGATGGTGTCTCCTCACTCATTCATTCATTCATTCATTCATTCATCTGAAATCACCTGTTGGGCTCCGGGCCCCCTGCCAGGCACAGTTCTGATCACAGGGACTCCACAGTGAACAATGCTACTGTCTCTCCCTCAGAGCACCTACATCTGCCCCAAACTGTCCCTCATTCTATCACTCAAAAGAGCTGCTGGGCCACAGTGCCCACTGTTTCCACCCCGTTCGTAGACTACCTGAGTCTACGCTGGGCAATGCTGACCCAATGGGTGGTGGACAGCGGTGCAACCTGGTCCAGTGGGACTGTCTCTCCTGAGAACTTGGCATTGAGAGGCAGAACCCGAGTCCGCGAGAGAGTCCTGTGCACTAGAGCTGTGGGGCCAAGGACAGAGGCACCAGAGGTGGTGCCAGAGCCCCCACAAGCCCCAGATCACAACAAGGTGGACCCTGGGATGGGAGGAAGCCTGTCTGTGGAGGGAGCTGGAGCCTGGGAGTCTTGGAGAGGGAGACAGTGAGCTGCCGCCAGAGACAAACCAGCTCCCATGGTGACCTGGGCCAGCAGGGTCCCCATGTGTCCCCCTTACCTGACTCGGGGGGATCCCGTGTGCCTGGGGAAGACACTGATAAAGTCAGCCTGAAGCAGAGACCCACCCCAGCAGGACCCAGGAGCCCAGGGTTCTGGTGTCCATTCCTGCCTCAGTGGCTTGGGGACTCAGCCCCCTACCTGGGCAGAGGAGAGGTCGGCGTCCTGGGGCGTTCAGGTCCTTTGGAGCTATGACTTTCTGTGAAGGGGATGGGGGATGGTCGTGAAGCCCCTCAGCCCTCACTTCAGCACGCACCTGGCCATGGTCACTCTGCATGCTCGCTCTCTGAGTCTTTTGTCCCCTGGCCCTCACCCTCGCTTGACCAGGAGACAGGACCAGCAAGGGGACGCTGCACCAGCCCGCCCAAAGCCCCACTGCTCCATCCCACCTCACCCTTACCCTGGCTTTGCCCTCTGCCCAGATGCCCTCGCTCTCTACCAGGCAGCTCAGAATCCCAAGAATCCCCGGCTCCAACCACATAGGGCCCAAGTCCAGCACCTAGGCTAGCCCAGCCTCCGGCCACTGCATGGATGGCTTCTAGGCTTCGTGTCTCATCTCTCTGACAGATCGTCCATGCCCCAATAGCACGGAAGCCACATGCTCCTCTTCCTGTACCCTCTCCCCGATCCTCTCCTTTCAAGACCCTGAGGAAGGCTTTGAAACAGATCTGCTCCTTGAACATGCTGTGTTAGTTTCCTGCAGCTGCTGCAGAAATTAGCGCAAACTTAGTGGCTTAAAACAACACAAATTTATTGTCCTACAGTTCTGGTGTCAGAAGCCCAGAATGGGTCTCCCCAGGCTAAGGTCAAGGTGAGGGCAGGGCTGTGGTCCCTCTGGAGACTCCAGGGGAGAATCTGTTTTCCAGCTTCTAGAGGCGCCACATTCCCCGGCTCGTGGCCCCTGTCTCCATCTTCACAGCCAGCAGTGACCGGTTGAGTCCTTCACACATGGTATCTCTCAGACCCTGATCCCCCTGCCTCCCTCTTTCACTTATAAGGACCCTTGTGATGACACTGGGCCCACGCAGATACTCCAACTTAATCTCCCCGTCTCAAGACTCTTAACTTAGCCACATATAGAAATTCCCTTCGGCTATGTAAAGTGACATTCACAGGTGCAGGGAATTAGGGTGCCAACATCTTTAGTGGCCATTATTCTGCTGACCAGACATGTCCTGGGGCCAACATATTGGACTCTGTGGGCCAGCCCCAATGACA
Organism: Diceros bicornis minor; assembly: GCF_020826845.1. Classification (NCBI taxonomy): domain Eukaryota; kingdom Metazoa; phylum Chordata; class Mammalia; order Perissodactyla; family Rhinocerotidae; genus Diceros; species Diceros bicornis. The sequence continues at coordinate 3,359,676 of NC_080764.1, forward strand.
GGACCTCGTCTTCCCAGGACACTGAGGTGTAGCAGAAAGGGGGTCCTGGTCCGCCCCTGCCATGCCTCGGGCAGCCCGGCCTCCTCCTCACTGGGCTTCTTTTCCTCTTCTTCCAAGTGGCCACAATGGTTCCTGCATGGCTGACTCCATGGATAGGGGGCGCCATAGATCCCCTGGATCCTACAGGCGCCCAGAATGGGGCATCACCTGGGTGTGACGGGATTATTTTTGGATAATCTATCGTTATCGATTTTCCCACTGGGCCACGGGGCAGCCTTGCTCCTGTCTGATGGAGCATTTTCCCTGACACTCATTTCTCAGTGAGGGGGGGATCTTTACCTGGACTGCTGCTTCTCCTCTCTGCACACACCGCAGCCCCCGTGGACCACAAGGCATACTCGGGAAAGCAGGGCCTGGGCCCGGCCTGCAGTGAGGGGCCCACCCCTGTCCCTGCCTTACTGGGCATCCCAGAAATGTAGCCTCCTGGCTCTGTCCTCATCCATCCACAAGCACTGGTGGGGAGGGGACTGAGCTGACTTCCAAGGCCCCTCCACACCATATGTCTCACCACGGGCTCCCGCATATGGCGCTTACCCTGGAACAAGACGTCAGGGCCAGGCCAGGCCCCACCACCACACACTCCAGACCTGAATTCCAGGTGCAACAGCCCAGCACCCCTCTTCTGGGCCTGCTTCTCACAGAAAGAGGCCAGGGCCAGACCCGGGAGACCCAACTCCACAGAGAACCAGAACCCTGGGCTCCTGGGTAGGTGTGGCAGGCAGGGAGAAATAGAGACGTGAGCTGCACTCTGCCCACAAGTGCCCCTGCCCATCCCCGGCCACAGCACACCTTCACGGCTTCTCTGCTTTCTTTGGACCCCTCTCTCTGATCATCAGATTCACAGCCCCTCAGGCTTGGGACCCTAGAAGCACATTCAGAATCAATGCCTGGAGATGCGGGCTCATAAAAACCCCTGTCAGAACAGAAGCTCTGAGAAGCTGAGAAACCTTGACTCAGAGACTTCGGCAAAAATAGATTCTGGAGTTGATGGGTCTTTAGCAGCATTAAATCTCTGCACTTAGACTGTAGAGCGTACATTACATTTAGAATGTAGTGGCAATTCTAGGAGGCCAGGTAGTGCAGTGGTTAGGGGTATGGGCTCAGTGGTCGGCCTGCTGGGGCATTCAAAATGTGTTAAGTGATAAAAGGATGGAATAAACCATTACACATCTGTATAACGATACAAGCGGTCCCAGAAAGGATGAGTCACAGCTCTGCACTGATCTGAAAGATCTCCTGGGTACATTGTTGCCATAGACTATTCTACTGTTTCTAATTATTTGCTCCCCTTTCCCTGAAAGAAGAATTACCCATCCTTCCCTGTTGCCAGCAATTTGGAGCAGCTTGCAGGAGCATCGGACCTGACCATGTGACTCCCTTTGGCCAATGAAGAGTGAGCGGAAGTGACATGTGTCACATCTGAGCAGCAGCTCCAAGAGCCACCATGTAGTGCCCTCTGCCACGAGAAGGACACATCCCCGCAGGGGCTGTGTCTGGTCAGGAACACAAATCCAACCTTTGATTTGGAAAGCCACCAAGATCCAGGTTCTGTTGGCTCTTGTAGCGTGACCCCGGCAGCTGACGGGCACATCCAAGGAACAAAGCCAGTGGCAGACAGCGTGCAGAGCCACATGCGTGTCGATGCGCAGGACACTCCGAAGATAAACCAAACCCGGTAGCAGCGGCTGCCCTGGGGACACAGGCAGGGAGGAGATGGAAATGTCACTACGCTCACCAAAGTGCCGTCTGAGGTCTTAGCTTGTGCACTCTTCCCTTAGGAGAACAACCAGCCATTGAGGGCAGGGATGGTGACATTGAGATCGTCCCAGCTCACACAGTGGCAGCGAGACCCTGATGACCAGCCAGGGGAACACCAAAGGCCGCACAGCCTCGGTCTGGCCCCCCGAAGGAGTGGCCCCTTGGAGTGGAAGGAGGGCACCGAGGGGCCCAGCAGGTACCAAGGGCCACCCTGCACCCAGCACAGGCCTTGCCTGATGACCACAGCCACTTGACTGGACCAAAGAGAGATCAGGCTCAGAAGGCGGGGGGACTCGCCCAGAGCCAGGCCCTGACCTATCCATCTGGGGCTGGCCTCCTGAGCTCTGCTGGTGGCTGAGGAGGCTCTGGGGACTCACTTCTCTTCTCTGCCCATTTTGCCAGTGTAACAATTGCTTGATATTGTCCTAAGTTGCTCAGGAGTCATCTATCTATGAAATAGCTGAGCCGCCGTGCCTTCCAGATAAACTGACCATTTCTTAGAGCTGCCCCGAAGTCTCTAACTCCGACTGCGTGGTCCTGGAGGGGGCGCGGGCCTGTGGGGACCACGCTGGAGGGGGGTGGACCCTGTAAAAGGGCATTTCTCCCTTCCCTGCCCTGCAGTTAAAGTCTTCACTGCCCCTCCCCTGTCCTTGATAGAGTGGCATTTAACGCTGTTTTATCAACTTTCCCTCTGCAGGGGACTGCCTTGATCTGGGAACTAACTGTATTGACATTAACCTGTTTTAACAGGTCTGAAGTATCAATAAATCATTTTTTAGTAGCTCTTCTTATTACAGTACTTTGTTAATGTATTGCACTTGAAGTGACAAATAGCCTGAGAAATCATTGCTTTCCTGTAATACACTTTGTCTTTTTAAGTCTTTTCTTTCCTCCTGGTAGTTCAGATACTTCTAAAGTTGATTTAGAGGTGAATAAAAATGGAGGCAAGCCCGTTGCTGGGCCATAATCCTCTATCACCCACCAGGGCTCCACCTCACCTGGACAGCAGCGTCCGCAGATCCCATCCACAAACAACCAGAATTTGGTTGTTTACTTGTTTCTAGGTGAGAAGGATCTGGGGAGGTGTCATCAAGGACTTCTGAGAAGGGCTTCAGGCTGAGGGTCATGAAGAATACTCATCATTGAGGCTTTTACCATATCAAAATCGATAGATGAGTAAAGAAATAAAAATCACAAAAGCTTCAGCTGACTTGGAGGTTGCCAAAATCTAGCTCTGAGTTTACTGGTAGCCAGGGCAAAAAGAGAATTACTTTCTGTATTTAATTCATATTTGAAATAAAAAGGAAGCTGGCTGTTTTCAGGAAGAGCGAGCTCTTTCATGGTTCTGAATTCTAAGAAGGATTCATGCCTGGGTCCTTGTGTGAGGCGTCCCAATAAACATTATTATTTAATAAGTCACAGCAGTTCACCCTTACTGAGCACTTGTCAGCCCCAAGAGTAATGACGGAGGTTGTTCTAAGTGATCTGACAGTCTCAATATCCTGTGAGACAGAACCCGTACTGCTTCTGTGTGCAGATGGGAAACTGAGGCACGGTGAGGTTAAGGAACCAGCCGACACCCACAGTCTGGAGGTGTCAGAAGTGGGACTCGAGCCCTGGAGGTCTGAGGCTAGGCTCCTGCTTGCACCACCACTAAGGGGAGCTCTCTGCCTTGTTGGCAGCTGCAGCCCTGGCTGGACATGGCTTGAATGTTCCAGAACACGCTTGAATATATTTAAATGAATGAGTGAATGGCAGTGCCTTCGTATGTTTTGAATATGTTTGGGTTTCATTTGTTTCCAAGACATCTCCTTCAAATACCTAAAGAACCTAAATACCTTTGGATTACTAAGGAAAAAAGTTGTATATGAGCCCGAGCTTTGAAATCAGACAGAAATGGGTTCAAAACCTGGTTGTGACATTACCATCTTTGTGCCTTGGGCAAGTCACATCCCACCTCTGAGCCTTAGTCCCCAGCTCTCTAGGGATGAGAATGCCTCGGTATTTCGTGCAGGTTAAATGAGAAAATATATGCGAAGTACTCCGCGTAGGGCTTGGCACACAGCAGCGTCTCTGTCATCGGCTGCTGGGGACGGAGGTGCAGGGAGCCACCCCGTTCCCCAGAGCCAAGGAACCAGCCCCTTCTCTAACTACAGGGGACATGGACTCCGGTCAGTTTTTTTGTTGTTTTTTTTTTGTGTGTGTGAGGAAGATCAGCCCTGAGCTAACATCCGTGCTAATCTTCCTCTTTTTGCTGAGGAAGACTGGCCCTGAGCTAATATCTATTGCCAGTCCTCCTCTTTTTTTTCCCTTTTTCTCCCCAAAGCCCCAGTAGATGGTTGTATGTCATAGTTGCACATCCTCCTAGTTGCTGTATGTGGGACGCGGCCTCAGCATGGCCAGAGAGGCGGTGCGTCGGTGCGCGCCCGGGATCCAAACCCCAGCTGCCAGCAGCGGAGCGCGCACACTTAACCGCCAAGCCACCGGGCCAGCCCCAAATCCTAATTCTTATCTTGTGGGTCCTGGTCTGTTCACGGAACAAACATCTTTTTTCCAAAAGCTTCCAACGTGTGTCTGTGTTCCAGCCTTCACATGGACATTCGCCCCTTTAGAGAAAGCTTTCCTCAGCGAGAAAGGCTTCAGCAGGCCAGCCGAGTTCAGAAAGATGTCCACTGTCACTCAGAAGCCTGCGTGTCTTTCAATATTTCTTAGTATCAGTCAGACAAACAAGCTACTGGCTAAGTGAGAATTCCCCTTGCCCTAAATAAGTCACAGAAGAAACTTCTCAAAGGCTAAGTTCTCAGAAGCCCTGCTCAGAGGGGCTGTGGTCCCACCGTGCTGCCCACTTCCCACTACAGACCAAGGGTCTGCCCCTGGCCCATGCTCCCAATGCCCGGAGCCCCGGCGGGGTTCAGACCTTCACCGTGGCCGCCCGTTATCCTGGGAGGGTACATTTCTGCTCGTGGTCAGTGCCCTCCATGAGGATCCAGGGTATGCAGAAGAGCAGGGCCCACGGCTTCCCTGGGTCGCTCCAGAGATACCACTTGGAGATGGGTGGGATCCTAACACAAGACAGGAGGAGCCACTGGAGGAAGGAAGGAGAAAGGGAGGAAGGAAGGAGAAAGGGAGGAAGGAAGGAGAAAGGGAGGAAGGGAGGGAGGGAGGGAGGGAGGGAGGGAGGAGAAAGGGAGGAAGGGAGGGAGGGAGGAAGGGAGGAGAAAGGGAGGAAGGAGAAAGGGAGGAAGGGAGGGAGGGAGGGAGGGAGGGAGGGAGGGAGGAAGGAGAAAGGGAGGAAGGGAGGGAGGGAGGGAGGAAGGAAGGAGCTCATCAGCCCCTCCCCAGCCACAGCCTCCGTCTCCTTGGCAACTTCTCCTCCAGGAGCCCGCAGCCTCACAGGAAGTGCTCTGAGCAGACACAGAGGTCCGGCGCCTCTTTCCGCAGCAGGATGCGAAAACCAGGTGCAATTTTTGTTGAAGACACATGAGCCAAGGAGGCCAGACTGAAAAATGAAGATCTTATGGCTAGCCAGGTGGGCTCCTTGAGTGAAGGAGAAGGGAGAAAGTCAGTGCTGATTACACACACACACACTCGTGAGCACATAGATACACACGTGTGAGTATGTGCGTGTGCACATGTGGGTACATGCATACGTACATGTGAGTGCATGTGTGTGCATATGTGAGTGCACATGCGGACACATGTGAGTGTGTGCATCTACACGTGTGTGCAGATACCACATGAGTGCACTGTAGACACGTGTGAGCACACATGAGTGAGCATGTGAGGGCACATGAGTGGGCACCTACACCTGTGTGGTATGTATGTGGGTATACAAACAAATGCATGCGGGCACATACAGACACACATGTGAGCATGCACAGACATGTGTGCACATTTGCACATGTACATGCAGGCACACACATGAGCCTACACATGCATGAGCACATACAGACATGTATGCACACTCTGGGGGCCTCTTCCTAGAGTCCCTTCCCCGCAGGCAGCACCTCCCACGCCAGCCCACTCTCACTCCCTCCCACGGGCCCTGCATGCTGGGCCTCTTCTCCTTTTCACTTGAACAACCTCAGGGTCTGAACCTTCCCACAGGTGCCGGGGGCAGGCTGCATGCAGGGTCCGCACAGGCAGCCCAGAGCACAGGGGCGTGGTCAAATGTCCGCCTCTATAGGAGGTGACAGGACAGTCACGTGAGGTGAGAAACACCCCAACCCAGCCCCTCAGTGGGCCTTTCCAGGCCACGCTCCGCCAGGCTCTGTGCCTCATCCAAGCGTGGGCCGGGCATGGGGGCTCGGTCCAAGGTCCAGCAATATAATCATCGTCATCACACCCAACCCTGTCCAGTGCAGGTGAGCAAAGGAGACGGAGGGGCACCGCCCTGCACGGAGCCCCCACTGCCCCTGGGGTGCGTTCCCACCTGTGCGTCATCTAATCCCACAGCCGCTCCATCAGCAACACCTTGTCCCGGGTTCCTAACTGTGGGCCCTGAGGACCAGAGAGGTCTGGAGCACGCCCGAAAGCGCTCAGCCAGTAAGGCGAGAGACCAGCCTGGACTCAGGCCAGCACAGGGGGTGACATTTGATGGGGGCAGTGCCGAGTCAAGACACACTCTAGCCTGACACGAAGGGAAAGGCTTGTGCCCTGAAGACACTTTTCAGAATATCCTCCCATATTTTGATCCAAGTGGGAGAGGTGACTAAGGGCCCTACGATCCGAGAACAGGACTCTATACAAAGCCCACGTTGCCCAGTCTGTTCACGCGCCACCATCAGCCTTCATAAAGCCGAGCGACGGTGCACACCGCGGCCGCCGGGCCCGGGAACCTCAGGCCGGTTGGAAACAAGTGTCCCGGTTGCTGCCTACACGGCTCATAAAACAACAGGCTGTCTCTACTTAAAATTTTGATATTCTATCCATCGTGGATTTTTTGCATTAATTTTTGTTTTTAAAAACGTTTTTTCAGGTTTATTGAGGTATAATTGACATACAGAAACCTGCACGTACTTCATGCGCACGACCTGATGAGTTTGGACGTATGAGACCCATCAGCACAGTCAGGGTAAAGGACATACCCACCGCCTCCCAAGGTTTCCTCGTGTCCTGTGGCTTTTTGATGTTTTGTTTGTTTTGTTTTTTTGCGGTAAGAACACTTAACATGAGATCTACCCTCTAACAAATTTTCAGAGCACAATGCGGCGATGTTATTACAGGCACTAGTTGCACAGCAGATCTCTGAGACTTACCGTCTTGCATAACATAACTGCACCCACTGAGCAACAGCCTCACTTCCCCTCTCCCGCCCCTGGCAACCCCCATTCTATTCTCGGCATCTGTAAGTTTGACTCTCTTAGGTGCCTCGTGTGAGTGGAATCACACAGTATTTGTCCTGTGACTGGCTTATCTCACTCAGCATAACAACGTCCTCCAGGTCCATCCATGTTGTCACAGTGGTAGGAATTCCTTCTCTTTAAAGGCTGAATCATAAGCTATGGTATGTAAACACCACATTTTGTACACCACACATCTCTCGATGGGCATTGGGGTTGTTTCCATATCTTGGCTATTGTGAATAATGCTGCAATGAACATGGGGGTGCAGGTATCTCTTCTAGATCCTAGTTTCAAATCTTTTGAATAATCACCCACAAGTGGGATTGCTAGATAGTATGGTAGTTCTATTTTCAATTTTTTGAGGAACCTCCATACTGTTTTCCATAGTGGCTGCCCCATTTTACATTCCCACCAACAGTGCACAAGGGTTCCAATTTCTCCACATCCTCACCAACGCTTGTTAAAATATTGCATGGAAATATTATTTATCTGGGTGGCTGAGTTTTGTGACCCTCTTAAATTTTGTGCCCGAGGCACATGCCTGCCTCTCCCGAATCCCAGCTTCTGGGCCTGGAGGAGATTCCGACTCTTCCAGGCTCCATGGCGAGCCAGTCCCCACAGTGCGTGAGTCTCGGTTCTGGAGGCCTCAATCTAGAAGCTGGAGCCCCTAGAGGGCTGAAGAATGCCCAGGCCTCGTGGGTGATGACCTCCCCTTTTGAGCCCAGATTTGCTCCTCTGCGGGGGGTGAGGACCACCTGCCTCCACTGGTCCCAACCAGCCGACAGGTTGGTTTGAAATGTACCTTGGCTGTTTAGCATGGAACCAATACCACGCTGTTCCTGGACTGGGGCCCCTTGGGTCTATTAAAATCCTGCGTCTTCCCTGCTGGGAGTTAAGGAGACCCATTTCCCTCAGTTCCTATTTCCCGATTTCAGTCCAGAGAGAATAATGAATTCTGTTGATCCCTAATTGACTTCAGGTGGTTGCAATACCAAACACCGACACCGTTCCCTTAATGAATAGTTTCTTCACTTGAACTGGTTTCAGTCTTATTTGGAAGAAAAGAATAAGAAAATTAGAGCTGCAGGAAGATGACACAGCAAAGAGTAACTAAAGGGTTTTTACATACGCACTCAGGTGCCCTCTGCACTGGGAGAGGCCAGGAAAGCCGCAAAGAACAATATCCACTGAGGAAGACTGTGAATAAATTGGAGCACATGCTGAGGCTCTGGGAGGCTGGTGCTGATAAGGGATGGGGGACTGGATGTGGATGCCCTCTAAGGACTCTCTGCAGGCCAGACACTCAGAGGCCAAACCACTGAGTCATGGCTACTGAGTCATGGCGTCAAGCATCTAGAACCTTCCACGGCTGCTGGGAAGGCTGTGGGACCTTAAGTTCTCATTAGCCACCGCCAGCGGTCCCCTGCCTGCTCTCCTGGAAGGGCCTTCTCACCAAGGCTCACCCACAAAGGGCATGTTCTCCCAGGGACAAGGCGGGGACTCGCAGAGCTCAGGGTGTTCCAGAAAATGGAGAGAAGGAGTGACCGATCGTGGAGCGTCCAGGCTTGCAAGTACACAGTTTACATGATCTATGTGGGGCCGGGATGGCCATCTTGAGTGAGTGGGTGCCACTCAAAGCCTGCCATGGACACGATGCTGGCAGTGACCCCTCAGTCTGTGACCCCGCTCCTGCCTCTCCATGCCGCTGTGAAAGCCCCATCCAGGTCCGTCCCTGGTCGGGTCTCACCCCCACGTGTTGACGGTGTGAGCAGGTGGAGAGGGAACACCTGCCACCTGCTCACCTTCCCTGGGCCCTGGGGGAGCCAGGCCTGCATGCGGCAGGAGGGGATTCGGATCTCACCCCTACTGGGGGCCTGGAACCCACAGGGAGGAACATGGGAGGCCTGGCCAGTGGTCATTTCCATTGATTCATTCAGAGCACAAGTCACAGACACTGAGGGACCAAGTGAGCAAGGCAGAGGTGCCACCCCCCCGGGTCAGACGACCTCTGGGAAACTTCACTTGGGTGTGAAAGGAGAGGCTGGCCCCCAGGCTGAGAGGCTCCAGGCATCCGGGTTACACATCTGTTATGGCAAGACCGAATCTCCTCCACAACCACGAGGCAGGCACCTGCTTGAAAATGAGCGGACTGTGGCTCAGAGACGCTAAATTCCTCACCCAAGGACGCACAGTGAGTAGGTGACTGAGCCGAGATGGGAGCCTAGGCCTGTTCGATTGTCCCATTCTTAGCCACTATACTCTAGGCATTGGCCAACTCGTCCCATAAAGGCCCAGGTAGTGAATACTTCACACTTTGCAGGCCACTTGATCTCTGTTGCAACTACTCCACTCTGCCATTGTAGGTGAATATAGCGCAGACAGTACAATCAAATGAATGTGGCTGTGTTCCAATAAAACTTTGTTGACAAAAACAAAGACCACGGGCCGCAGATGGCCAACCCCTGCTCTACCATCATACCACACCATTTACATGAACGTGCATCGCATCCCGGGAGGGGTCCTGGTTTGGTTGTGGGGAATAAAGCAGGTGAGGAGACAGAAGAGAGCCAGGATGCTGTTTCAGCAGGTAGGCCAGGGAAGGCCTTTCTGAGAAGGTACTGTTTGAATTGCCCTGGTGGGGAAGGGGAGCAAATGGCATAGTGGCAGATAAAATTTAGAGAAGACTTACTGGTCGGGGCTCTTTCAGTTGTACATGGCAGAATTTCAAGTCAACCTAGACTAAACAAACAACCACCACCACAAACACGGATTCATTGGCTCACATCTCTGGGACACTGAAGGTGTGAGGTGGCTTCAGGAGTGGCTGGATCCAGCAGCTTGCCAGAAATCTGTCTCCGTCATCCATCTCTTGGCGCTGTTTCCATTGTCCATCAGGTTCTCTTCAAGTCACAGTGATGTTGGCCACCAGAAGCTCTGGATCTGCCTCATCCTCACTAGTATTCTCAGTGAGGGCAAGTGAAATTTTGACAACTGAGGTTTAGAAGGCTGAGGAAACATTTCACGCCTTCCCATGTTCCACCAAAACATCAGTAAAGAGAAGTTTGAAGGTATAGGGGAACAAGAAAGGAGACACCACAGCAAAATGTTGGAAGCTGCAGAGCAGTCTGTGGCTGGCAAGCGGCTTAATTGGCCTGAGAAAGTCCAATTCCAAACCTGCAGCCTGAAAAGCTAGAACCCATCAGACCCACACAGCTAGAAATGGAGAGAACTAGGCAGTTCCGGAACCTGAGATGAGGGGAGGGGTGACGGAAATAAGAGGACTGGGTGGGAGCTGTGTGACAGCAGTGAAGTCCCGGGTCCTCCCAGCGCAGCCGGGGCTGGTGACTGCGCCACGTCCATCCTGGCGGAGGCTGGAGGTCAACTCTCTGGAGATAGTACATAGACAGACTCTGGACCGGGCACTGCGGCAGAGTTGGCGGCATTTGGTGTTTGGTTTGGGCGTGGGCTCTGGGAGGGCACAAACACGGGGTTCTGAAGGCAGGAATCCCCCACACCACCCAGGAGGCTGGCGGCCAGCCCTGCTCCTTCCAGAAAGGAGCCTAGAAGATCCACCCCAGGGAATCTGACCAGCCCAAGGGGAAGGTCCGAACACTGCTGCCGTCCGGGGTCCCCTGAAACACAGTCCACCCGGATTGCCCTGCAGGGAGGCTCAGCACTGACCAACCCCACCAGTGCTCGGAGCTTCCAAATGCCGCTTAGACCCCCTTTCCAACTCTGAGCCGAGCGCCAAGGACTAGCAGACCTCCACCTCCAGCATGGAACACAGACACCACAACCAAACACAGAAAAGATCGCAGGGAGCAAGTGAGGACTGCAGAGGGAGGAGAGAATTTCCAAAAAACTCCCTTGATATCCTCAGAGAAGGAAGATACTGCACCCATGAAGCAAAACCAGGAGTCACAAAGAAAACAGAGGGGAGGACATTGTTGAAAAGGCATGAAAATTCCCAGGAAGATCATCAGCTGACGATTGAAAAGGCCACCAAGTGCCCAGCGCAGCAGATGAGAATGGACCCACACCAAGGCACATCCCCGGGATACCGAACCCAAGACACGGGAGGAAGATTCTTGAGCCTTCCAGACGGGGCAAAAGAGGGAAAAGAAAACGCATTACATACTAAGAATCAGAGAACAGAATGGACTCAGACACCTCAGCGCAAGCCCGAATCCAGAACACAGGGAAGCAAAGCCTCCCGATTCTCAGGGAATGTAATTCCCAGCCGGAATTCTTCACCCAGGAAAGCTCTCCGTCAAGCATGAGGGTAGACAGATGACATTTGCAGACAGGCAGGGTCTCAAAACTTAACTCCCATGCATCGTTCCTCAAGCAGCTACTGGGGGATGATTCCACACCACCACAAGAGTGTAAGGAGAAAGGAAGCGATCAGATCCAGGAAGCAGGGGGTCGAGGCAGAGAACCCCCACCAGGGGTGAAGGGAGATGGGATGCCGGCTCAGAGGGCAGCAGCCAGGCTGGAACAGTGTGGCCCAAGAGACACACATGCTGGGATGAATGCACCAAGATGCTGGCTGTCGTCATATCATCGTAGTAGCCTAAGGACAGAATGCCCTGGTGACACCAGCCCAAGATGTGACTGTGCCAGGCTCGGCCACACTCGGAAGGAGCCCTGGTCTCTGCCCCACCCACTGCTTGCAGGACCCCCGAGAGCACTCGCGGCATCCACAGCAGTGTCCTGCTGTGACTTGGTCCGGAAACCATGACACTAACACAGGGCCGGCTGCAGCATTTCCAGATGCCTTGAGTGTAGGGAGCCCTGGGTGCCCCAGCACTGGTCTCGCCCACTGATTTCCCCAGGAGGGACTTGCAAACCCACAGGGAAGCTGAAACCAGGCGGCCATCCAGAACCCATTAGCTTCGTCTTCTCTGGCACTCTTGTCTGACGGGATGATCTGCCCTGCCCTCCATGGCATGTTCTTGCTGCCCCGCGGGTCTCCAGTAACGCACCGGAGATCACCGTGGACCATCCGGAAAAGCACAGGAAGGATGAGACAAGTCAGCCTCCGGCCCCCGGAGGAGTGGGGTCCCTGCTCTTGGCTCACAATTTTCAGGCCCCAGGTATTATAAACATACCCCAAAAGTCATTAACTAAAGAACCCCTGGGTGCCCCCTACACTCCGACCCAGCCCTCAGCCTTGGCCCAGCAAGACCTGTGCCCTAAACACCCAGGAAAGCGCTTCCTGCCCCTCTTCCTCCACGACCAGGGTTGGTGGCTGTGCCACCGTCTCCATCACAGGCAGATGCGGATTTCAGGTAGAGGCGTTCTAGCGGAGGAAGCACGGGGGTGAGAGAAAAGGGGAAGTAATTGCCAGATCCCACCCCTCAGACAGCACAGATGCAGTAGCTTCTCACATAACCATCATTTCATCCATCTTTTCAGTTTTGTGGTCAGGAAAGCCTCTGGCCCTGCAGCTCCATTTTCTTGCTGTTCTTCGGGCAGCATTTCGTGGTTCTGAAGGTGCTCCCCAATCGAGAGGTGCATGTAACAGTGACACCGGGAGCTGGGAAACATTTTGCAACAGTAGCTCACTCTCCTTATGCTTCCATTTACATTTACATAGACTTGGATGTATCATGGATGAAGCACGGTATCATACTTCACACTGTGGCAGGAATCTTGATACTGACAACAAAACACAATGAAAATTGTGGGATGTGACAGTGACTTTATACAATGAAATTAAAATATTTTAAGATGTTTCCTATGTTCATGATAATGTATAATCTGCTACCCCACTAAAATAATAAAACATAAGTAAAATTTCAAAGAAATTTGGTTACTTTCCAAATCAATACATTCCTTTAAGAATTTTATTGACAACCCCAGCTGCTACTGCCTTGGCAGATCAAAATTTTTCCAAATCGAAATTAATTTTTAAAAGTACCTAAGAACTACAATGACTCCAGAAAGGATGTTGAATTTGTCATTACTGTCAATAAAATGCAAATCTTAATTATCACAACATAGTGATATTGCTGAAATGAAGGCAAGAAAATAAATGTTACAGGATAAACATAATCTATAAATTATGCATATTTTTGTTTTATTACTCATCCAAGCATTATCGGCCCATCAACAGAACACCCAGGCATATGCAATAATAATTAAATTCATTTCTCTTTGATATTTTGCCAGCTTTCAGTTATCAAAAAATAACCCATAATTTTATACATCTTTTCAATTTTATTATTATGAAGGTATATTTGTCAAAGCAGGAGGCTAGGGCATTTTTTATTTAACAGTTCATTAACTTGATTTATAATTTATAAATATTTTGACATATGGGATGTGGGTCTGTGTTTATATTCTTGCTCTAAGCCCCACAAATGTCAGGGGCAGGCTGGGGTGGGGCAGGGAGGGAGAGAGATAGAACTAGGAAGGGTACACAGAGGCTCTAAGATACCAAAATATTCTATTTCCCATTCTAGAGGTTGGATGTGTGGGTGTTTGTCTTGTTACTTTTCTATAAACTGTATTTATATTTTATGCATTATTTTGAAGGTATGATATATAAGACAGTTACAAATAAAACAAAACAAAAATAAGGGTGAGAAAGAGAACTTGCCCTATTTACCACGCAGAGGTCATCGGTTTACCGGACAAGGTCACATACAGGAAAATACATTGTAAACTGAAAACCTTGCTCCAGTGCAAACCATCCTTACTGTTTATCTGCCTCTGGCCCGGAGGTTGAACATTATCAGCTCAGTTGAGAATGAAAATCTTGTTGACATTTTCCTTACCAGAATTTTTAATAACATGTTTTCTTTTGTACTAACTCTAAACATAATACTTTCCCACTTTGGAAAATTTGGAAACAAAGAATAAAAAGCAAGCATATATCTCAGAGCCCCCAGAAAATCACTGCGGAAACATCGGCATATTTCAATCTTTTAAAACACGTGTCTATCTTTCAATCTGTAATTTTGTGTGGTGGAGACCAGCCTCCAAATATAATTTTTTACCTTGTTATTCTTCTCACTTAATATGCTAGACATTTCCCGTGTTATTACAAACTCATTGTAAGCATCTTTGGCTGCATAATTTACTTAATCATTTCTTCATTATAGGACATTTAGACAGGTTCTAATTTCTCACAGTCACAAATTACCCTGTGATGGATACACAGCTCTCTCCCTAAGTCTGCAGGTGGACTTCCAATTCTTTCTAATGATCAATATCTAGAAATGGCCTTGAGCGTTTTTAACATTCCAGATGTGGCTGGTGAAGACATTTATTTCATGCGTACACATCACTGACCTTTCTCATTTGGGCTGCAGTGCAGCGTTAGTTCCTGAGTGAGTCTGAAAGCCATGTGAAGGCCAGCAGGCTTGGAATCGCCTCCCAGCTTTGCAAACCAACATTGGACGATCTCAGGACAGTCACAACCTCCAGAAGTCTCAATTTCCTCATCTATCACAAAGACGGAGTCATGACGACCAGGTACAGCACTTCTAAGGATTACGATGTAGATATGTAGATAAACACATTGCCCAATAACTGGCACACAGTAGGTGCTCAATAAATGGCAACTGACACAAAAATTTTTTTAAGTGCCTCTTTCCTACTTATTCTAGAAAAAGCTCCCAGGGTAGACTCTGACTGGCCAGCCTGGAGTCGTGTACCCTTCTCTGAGCCAATCACTGTGGGCTCTGACTGGCCAGCCTGGAGTCATGTGCCCTTCTCTGAGCCAATCACTGTGGGCTCTGACTGGCCAGCCTGGAGTCATGTGCCCTTCTCTGAGCCAATCACTGTGGGCTCTGACTGGTCAGCCTGGAGTCATGTGCCCTTCTCTGAGCCAATCACTGTGGGCTCTGACTGGCCAGCCTGGAGTCATGTGCCCTTCTCTGAGCCAATCACTGTGGGCTCTGACTGGCCAGCCTGGAGTCATGTGCCCTTCTCTGAGCCAATCACTGTGGGCTCTGACTGGCCAGCCTGGAGTCATGTGCCCTTCTCTGAGCCAATCACTGTGGGCTCTGACTGGCCAGCCTGGAGTCATGTGCCCTTCTCTGAGCCAATCACTGTGGGCTCTGACTGGCCAGCCTGGAGTCATGTGCCCTTCTCTGAGCCAATCACTGTGGGCTCTGACTGGCTAGCCTGGAGTCATGTGCCCTTCTCTGAGCCAATCACTGTGGGCTCTGACTGGCCAGCCTGGGCCTCTTGCTTATCCTGAGACAGGAGGTGGACATGGAGTCAGCTTTACCTGAACTACAGGACTGAGAATCGTGGGTCCCAAGAAAGGGATTCTGCTGCCAGAGGGGAGAAGGGGGCTGGACAACAGAAGTCCAGGGCCTCTGTAACAATGCTGCCCATGCTGCTTTTTTGAGAGACAGCCCCCCAGGACCACATAGGCATGGGAGAATAATTCCCATAGTGTGTGTTTATATGGGGGGGAGAAAAAAAACAAAACAAAACAAAGATGAAGATTGCTGCCAGCTACCAGAGAGGGTTCTCAAGACCTGGAGGGCATTTGAACCCAGTGAGCTTGAAAGGCTTTCCAACCTTGAAACTGAAACTATGGGAAGTTCTAGAAAAGGGCGAGTTCGCCAACCAGAGGAGGCCAGGGCTTCATGGCCCCCATTAGGAAGCCATGGACACAGCCTTCACTGCTACGACATGAATATGCCACCCGGACCTCCCTCCCAGAACGGTCTAGAGCCCCTCCTCTGAGAGGTGTCTCTGAACCCTGTCGCAGGTAAACAGTGCCGGGCACTCATTAAAGGCAATGAAAACAGATTTTATTCCATCTGCTACAATAGGGAGGAGGGTCCAGCGTACACTGAGCTCATCTTGGATCTGTGCAGAGGTGAGTAGGCCTTTTAAAGGGAGAAGGAGAGAGTGGGGAGGGAAGAGGAGCCGGGCTCAAGCAGAGGCAGAGAAGTGGAAATTTACAAAAAGCGGGACAGGTGGTCCACGCAAACCCATCTGGGTTTGCTAACTAGTACTTATTCAAGTTAGGCTCCTACCTCCCCACAGGGTCGGGGAGACGGAGGCTCTATCTTTAGGTGTTGGCTGGAATGAACACTGAATCTCCTGGCAGTGGTGAGCTCTCCCAGGCGGGAATGAAGGGGCCTTGAGCCGTAAGAAACGATGCCAGTGCCTGTTCAAGTCTCGTGGGCCGGGGGCGGGGGGGTGGGCGACGAAACCATTTATGCTGCAAGTCTGCAGTCCTTACACGTCAAGTCGAGGCCTTGTTGAGAACAAAGCTCAGAGGAGCCTGAGTTTGGTGAGGAAGAGTCTTTGTCCACCACCCACGTCCATCTTCTTATTGCACCCTATCATGACCACACCACACACCACACCCTGCCCCATCACACCGTGTGTTAGCTGTGTCAGTGCTTAACTCTCACCCCCAGACCCCTGCCAGACGCCTAAGGACGGGGTGCCCGGGACACAGCATGTAGAGGGTAAACTCTCAGGTAACTCAAGATAGCAGATGCCCCTCTGATGGACGAGACAAGCCAGGCCAGGCAGGCAGCCGGGTCCCAGCCCCTCACAGAGGACATAAGAGGCTCATCCCTCTGGGCCCAAATGCAGGGATTCTGACCCAGAAGATCTGGACTTACACAGCTCAGGGATTGATTTTTTAAATCTCCCTGATGATCCTTATGTTTAGTAGGACTAGAACCCACTGGATCAGCACACGGAGACACATCTCTCTCAAATGATGCTCTCAGCTACGTAAAGATGGGCCTCCACGTGGCTCCCGCCTGGGCCCTCCAGCTCCCACCTCCACCCCACGCATCTGGGCAGAGAAGCCACGGAGCCCACTCCCACTTCCCTGCTCCTGGGGGACAGGGGGGTCCCCTTGGGGTGCCAAGTCCTCAGACTCAGGTCAGGGTTTGGAGGCAAATAGAGAAAGAAACCCCTCAGCCCGGTAGGCGGAGGGTGCTCAGGCCCTGAAGGCTGACTCCCCGGAACTCCGCTGGGCGGGGCCAGAGCTCGGTCAGCAAGAACGCCTGCTCCCCCGGCACTGCTGAGGCGCCCGGCTCCCTCCTCCCTCCAAGGGCAACATCATTCCTGGTCATCCCTGCAGCCCCTGGTTGTAACACCATCAAACCTAGGTCGGTCCCACCACTCCTTCCCCAGAGCCACGAATCGTAGGTCAGGGCAGGAAAGTCCTTAAGATCATCTCATCCACCACCAACTTTGACAGGTGGGGAAACTGAGGCCCGGGCAGTGCTGGCCTTCAGCCAGGGCTCAGTTCAGGAGAGCGGATTCCATTGCCTCTCCCCCAGCCATCTCCAAGCCCTGTGTCCTTCAGTTCATCCCGAGTTTGGGCACAACCTCTCGGCATGATAATCTTCCCAAGGTTGAACCCCTTCTGGTGACAACAGCTTCTCACCTTGTGAGGACAACTAAAGTCAGCGTTCCCTTTAAGGGTTTGGTTTTGAAAAACTGTAGAAAGGGGATGCCGAAATTTGCCTGCTTTGCCCGTTCCTTGGCAGGTCTCAAAGTCGAATTCAAAACTGTGCTGACTTTAAAGGTGGAAAGCAACAGTGGGAGGAGGGAAGTGGGCAGGACAATGAGACTTGGGACTCTTATAGGCCATCGTGGGCGCTGCAGAGACAGCTTCTGTGTGGGTGGAGGGAAGGGACGGACGGGGACTCAGGTGAGTAGGGGCAAAGGTCAGCCCGTTTCCTTGGGGACGCGGGGGAAGGAGGCCAGTGCCTGCTGCCATGGGGCAGACCCCAGGGCTGGGTCTTGAGAGAGCAGAGGGGGCCTGCAGGAGAGCCAGCCCACTCCTGGCAAGCTTCCACGTGCCACTCTCTATTAAACGGCATTATTTAAACCTTGACAGTCACTCAGACGCGGAGCTGGCAGATTAATTTTATCTTAAATCTTTAGCCAGTGGGAATATATCAAAATGTAGCTTTTTACAACCAGACACAGCGACAAACAGAAGTTTTGTCTGTATCTGGGCAGCGTCTGCCGATGCCACATACCAGCAGAGGCCCCACTGCTGCCACGTGGGCAGCGGTCAGCCGTCCACCAGGCAGAGAGGAGTCACTGCAAGGGCAGAGTCTTTGTTTGGGTCACGGCTGTGTCCCCGGTGCGTGGAACAGTCCAGGCCAAAAGCAGGCGCTTGCCGAGTGCATGTCGAATGAACAGTGACTGAACCGGCAAACGCACCCACGGCACCTGCTACTACGAGCCAGTCCCGGCCCTGGCAGGGGGGACACAACGACAGCAAGTGAAGCCGGAAGCAGCCAAGACCCTCAAGCAAGTGCCAAGTGGGTTGCAGGGGCTGTGGGATCACCTCATCCAGCCCTGGGGGCAATCAAGGAGGGCTTCCCAGAGACAGTGATGCCTGGTCTTCAAGCCAAGGGGATTCACAGAAAAACAGTGGAGAAAGGTGGGCGCAGGAATACATTCATTCATTCACTCAACAGGTATTCATGGAACACCTACTTTGTGCAGGAGATGCGAGAGTGAGCTAGGATGGCCGAGCCGTGTCACCAAGGAGCTGATGGCCCAGGAAGACAGAACCCATAAGAATGAGACAGACACAGCGTCGGGGATGACAACAAACTAGGACAGGCCTACGAAGGAGGGAATCCAGCCCCAGGAGGAAGGCAAAGCCCTAACGGGACAGGGCTAAGCACACAGCACTCTACAGAGGAGGGGCAGAGCAGGGCAGGACAGCACCGGCAAGGGGCCCGGGCCTCACGCCACTCAGGCCAGAGGGAGTCAAGGGAGTTCTGCTGCAGAGGGGGCCACAGGGCAGGAGGCTCTCTCGCCAGCCCTCCTGAGGAGTGAGAGGGAGCAGGAGAGAGAGAGCAGGGCCCCAGCGGGGACGGGCTGGGGCTCCAGGCAAGAGAGAGCTGGGCTGAGGTCCAGCAGCCGCAGAAGGTGCTAGAACACCGGCAGGTTGATAGTCTGGCCCTTTGGGTCCCAGACACACCGGACCCAGCCCTCAGCCCAGGCAGCTACCAGGGGTGGACGTGCCAGGCCTTGGAAATTTACCAAAGTGTTCACGACCCCCACAGCCTGGCAGAAGCCCCAAGCATCATCGCCCATTACAGAGGACAGCCCCAGGCCCAGACGGAAAACGACTGGCCCAAGGCCCCGGAGAGCTGGGCCTGCACCCAGTTCTACCCAATCCAGCCCACCCAGCCTCGCCTGGAACTGGTTCTGGCTGGACCTTCCTTCACTAGTCTCCTGTGGCCGCAGTAACAAATCAAGAGGCTTAAAACAAGGATTTATGATCCTGCGGCTCTAGGGGCAGAGTCCAAAGTGGGTGGGCAGGACTGCGTTCCTTCTGGAGGCTCAGAGGAAAATCCATTTCCTGGCCTTTTCAAGCTCCTGGGGTCACCCACATTCTTTGGCTTGTGACCCCACATCATTCTGACCTCTAAACCTCCAAGGTCACGTCTCCTCTCTGCCTCTGACCGTCCGGCCTCCCTCTTATGATAACATTGGGCCCAGCCAGGTAATCCAGGATAATCTGGGGTAACCCAGGGGGCCCAGGGGACCCACAGCTGACCAGAGTGCCTTCCTGCAGGTCCAGGGCCCCCCGCTGCCCGAGCACTGGGGCCAGTACCCTCCCTCCCTCAGAGAGCTCTTCCCACTTCCAGTACCCCGGGATTCCAGACAATGCTCCAGTCACCGTCCTGTCACACGTGTATCTGTGCAGACTTCAGCTGCCATTTCTGTGGGGAGAGTCCCAGAGGTGGGATTGAAGAGTCAAAGACTATCCATACGTGTCGAGTTTTTAATGGAAACTAAAATATCATCCATCAGGAAAAACAAAAGCGGTATTCAGTTAATTTCCATTCTTACTGGCAGTCTAAGGAAGCTGTTTCCCAATGCCGTACCAGCCCTGGACATTAGCAATATTTAAAACTTTTACAAACCTGAGAGCTGAAAAATAATATCTCATTGCGTTTTCATTTGGATTCTTTTCATTATTAGTGAGGAAGCACCTCTCTTCAAGTGTTCGTCGGCCACGGGATTCTGTCTTCTGAGAAGAGCTGGTGTGTGTCTGGAAGCCAGCACTTCCTCCTGGCGGGGTCGTTACTGTGGCCTGGCACCTCCATCCCGAATCCGTGAGTCCTGGAGAACGAGGCCTGTGTCTGCTGTATCTCAGTAACCCCAAAAGGGCTGGTGTGCAGAAGATGCTCCATCCACGGGCACTCGGAGTGAATGGATGAGTGGAAATGACCATTTACTGAAAACACTCTGTGCCCAGCACTGTGCTAACAGTTTGCCCACAGGGTCTCATTTAACCATCACAAGAACCTGCAGAATTAGGTATGCACCTATTATTTTACCCCAAAATTTCAAAGTCCAAAGAGCTCTAAATTCCAGAAGATCTTCCCTAATTCATTTGGCAATAAAACCCGAACTGGAGTCTCACAAGACCATTTATAATCTTTACCACCTTAGTTTGAATAGTCAAGTTTTGCTACTAAAATAACAAATTTGACTTTGGGATATCGGCCCTGGACCCTGCTGGCAAGGTTGTAATATATAACACACACTGTGTTACCTTTCCAAAACCCAGAAGAAGAAATCTGAAATGGGAAGACGGCCTGGCGCCGAGAGTTTGGGCTAAGGACTTACAGACCTGCACCGTCATCGCCGAGTTCCAGATGGAGACACCACGGCTGAGAGAGATGGATAACTTTCCCCGTGATGCGGGGTTGCTGGACAACAAAGCAGGAAATCAACTCTGACCCCAAGCCCGTGCTCTTAACTCCAGCCTCTCCCTGCCCTTGGTCCCGGTTCTTAATGCCACACGATGGGTCCCCTGAGTTGTGGTTCTGGGAGCAGCAAGAGTCCCGTAAGAACCACACGTTTGTGAAGGCAACAAACGGCTTTGCTTCTGAAGGGATGGGGACAGGGCTATTAAGCTGACTTGTCTCCCTGGGATCTCAACTGTGGGATGTCACCATGGAGCATACCTGCCGGGCAAGGTCCTGGACCCCGCGGCCTGTGTCCAGGGAGCCGAGAGCTCTCTCCCCCAGGTGCGGCTGAAGTCAGCCCGGCTGGGAAGCAAGCAGCCGCTCTCTAACAGATTAGTTTAATTAAAAGCAGGATGGATGCTTGGCTCATGTTGGAGACAATCATTAGACAATCAAAACGCTCGGGTACAAGGAAGTAATTGCGTTTCACAGAGACCCTTTTGCCATCAAGGCAGACTCAATCAATAATTAAATTAGAAGTGAAAATGAGCTGCTCGGGCCCATGGCTCCCTGACTTAGCGGATGCTTAGTGGACCCCACTACACGCTGAGTGCGTGGGGATGAGGGAGCCTCAGCCATGAAAGTCCCTGAGTCCAGTCCAGCAGGGACCCGGATGGAGCACCGTGTTCTCATTGGTGATCGGAAAGGGCTTTGACACAGCTGATTCTAAAATATTATAGTGGTATACTATCTTCCCAGTTTAAAGGAAACGAGACAAACAGGAAAGGGGAACACAGCCATCAGCTACCGCTATGTAACAAGCCACCCCGAACCTCAGCAGGGCGTGAGCGATGAGGGTTGATGTCTCAGCCTCTGCGGGTAGGCCGGGCGCTGGTCTCAGCTGGGCGCTCCTGTGTCTGCAGGTCCGCTGGGTGGTCTGTCCTCGGCTGGGGGTTCTGTTCCAGCAGCAGGAGCGGGGTGGCCGAGCAGCTCTGCTCCCCTCCCTCTCGTCCTCCTCCTGAGCCCAGGAGGTGGGCCGGGGCTTGGTCTTCCGGGGCGAAGGCAGAGGCCCAAGAGGGCAAGCTGGAGCACCTGGAGCTCTTGGAGCTTGGAAGTGGCACTCCATCACTTGTACCCACGTGTCATCGGCTACAGCAAGTCACCTGGCCAAGTCCCAGGCCAAGGTCAGGGGAGGACGCCTGGGACGAGGCATGGCAAGGGTGGGGATGCAGGGAGAGGTGAAGAAGAGAGGCTGATGGTTCACACTTCCACAGGGAACTCAGATTTTTTTGAGTACCTTCTGAAGGCCCGTCACTTTACATACATATCTCAAGGAGTCTGTGTGATCATTCTGCAGGATGTGCATTCTGATCCCCAGTGTAGAGGTGGGAAGCTGAGACTCTCAGATGCAACTGGACAAGGTCATCAGTTGACGAGCGGCTGGACACAGATCAGCCAGCACATTCCACTGCCCCTTCTGCCTTCACACCAGCCTGGAGCCAGGGCAGCTGGATCCTAGTCCAAACCCTGCCTCAGCTGCATGAGTGGCTGGGGCGAGGTCTCCCACTGACGGCCTGATGGTCTTCACTTGTGAACAGGGATGCTGCCTGGGGTCTCAGAGGCCCCTGGAAGCTCTGCGTGTCCTTGGTTTAAGGGATCATTGATTGTCAAACCCAGCATGTTTCTATCTTTCTGCATGAACATGGGTGACAGGCAGGAGGGGAGTGGACACAAACCACGGAGGCCTGCTGACTGGCTCACTTTGTTTCTAGTCACATAAGCTGAGAGCACAGAAGCTCTGGGCTTGAAAAGACTTCCAGGGCCATCTAGCCTAGTGGCTTCCAAATATTTTTGACCATAGCTACGGTAGGCTGAATAATGGTCCCCAAAGATGCCCCCATCCTAATCTCCAGAACCTATGAATGTGTTACTTTACGTGGTGAAAGGGACTTTGCAGATGGGATTAAGG
Source organism: Diceros bicornis minor (assembly GCF_020826845.1). Classification (NCBI taxonomy): domain Eukaryota; kingdom Metazoa; phylum Chordata; class Mammalia; order Perissodactyla; family Rhinocerotidae; genus Diceros; species Diceros bicornis. The sequence goes on from NC_080764.1 coordinate 3,382,475, forward strand.
TAAGGGTCTTCGATGGAGAGATGATCCTGGATTATCCAAGGGGGCCCATTCAAATCACAGGATTTCTTAAAATTGGAGAACCTTCCCTGGCTATGGTCAGAAAGAGATGTGATGACAGAAGGACAAGAGAAATTCTATGCTGCTGACTTGGAAGATGAAGGAAGGGGCCATGAGCCAAGGAATGTGGGCACCTCTAGAAGCTGGAAAAGGCTCATGAAGGGTGTCCCCCTAGAGCCTCCTGTCAACACCTTGATTCTAATCCAGTGAGACTCATGTCAGACTTTCACCTAGAGGAAAAAGCATAAATTTGTGCTGTTTTAAGATACTAACTTCGTGGTCATTTGTTACAGCAGTAAAAGGAAACAAACAGAATGACTTTCAGCATGAAACCCATTTTATATCACAATCCAGTATACACACACATACATATACATACACACCACATACACATCACACATATATACTCACATACATGCACACATACACACCTCTAACACACACACACATACATACCACATACATGCATACGTACACACCACAGATACACACACACACACACACACAAGTGGAACAAAAAATTCCACTAAAAAAATACTTACTATTTGAGATTTACTCTGAACGTTTCTATTCTGTTTCATTAAAAAATAAATACTTGGGGCCAGCCGGGTGGCGCAAGCGGTTAAGTGCGCTTGCTCTGCTGCGGCGGCCCGGGGTTCGCAGGTTCAGATCCTGGGCGCGCACCGACGCACCACTTGGCAAGCCATGCTGTGGTGGCATCCCATATAAAGTGGAGGAAGATGGGTACGGATGTTAGCCCAGGGCCAGTCTTCCTCAGCAAAAAAAAAGGAGGATTGGCAGATGTTAGCACAGGTCTGATCTTCCTCACAAAAATAAATAAATACTCAACCTGGTTGTGACCCACTGGACTGATTTCATGACCCAATAGCCACCTGCAGCTCAGAAACGCTGCTGTCTGCTGAAGGAAACAGCTGGCGCCAATCTAACCTCCTGGCTCAGGTACAGTAGCTCAGGGAAACTTCCAAGGCCCATATTTCACCCACCTCCGTCCCATGCTTCCCTCCGCTCTCGAGCCTCTCCTCATCCCTTTCTGTGGTGGTGAGCTCCTTCCACCCAGGAAACGTCTCTGACTTGCTCTGCTGACTGGCTGCCCTTGACACAGAGCAGAACACTCTTGGTGAGCATTCTGAGGCGACACCCGACATACACACAAGCTGCCTGCTTTGTGCCAGATCCTGGGCTAGAAGCCAGGATGCAACGAATTCACACAGAGCAGATCAAGTCGTCAGAATTCCTTTGCATTTGTTTGGAGGAGATTCCTGGGGTAGAAGCCAGGCCCCCAGCGCTCTGAGAATGGGCGGAACTACTCTGTCCAAGACCGGGGGAAGAATTTCCAAGTTGCACCAAAAGAGGGAGGAAGAGAAGCCACAGTGAGCAAGATGGCGGATGCCCTAGCTCTGCAACCCCGCCCGTAAACCCCACATCTTCAATCCCTCACAAAACACTGGGTATGGGGAAGGTTCTGGAAACTGGGGAAGGGCTTGGACTTTGTGCTCTGCTGGAATCTGAGCACAGAGTGGAGACGCTGGAAGCCCAGAGCCAGAGAGGCACAGAAACCGGCAGAAATAATGAGGCAGGATCTGGACTCACTTAGAGCTGTGAGAGTGGGTTCAGATCGAGCGTGGCCCACACTCTGAGGGGCAGGAATCCCTGCCGGCATCTGGGGGGATCAGACACAGCCCGTGCCCTGGAAAGACACACCAACACCCACGAACAGCTCTAAGACAAACGCTCTACAGGGGGGATGACTAAGGGGCCATGGGAACCCAGAAGAGGGACAGTTAACCTTCCCGGGGTCCAGGAGGGCCTTTGAGCTGCGCCTGGAAGGATTTCCCTGTCTGGAGACAGAGGGGCCAGGAGCCCAGGGAGGTGGAACAAGCTAAGATCCTGGACCCCAACCCAGGGGCCAGGAAGCTGCGTCTTGGTCAAGGGCTCCAGGCAACTCCGATGCTCAGCCAGGTCAAGGAACCGGCAGCCTGGAAGAATGGCCACAGCTGCAGGCTGAGCCGCCTCGGGCCTCCCACTTGCCCCTCTCCTGGGATTCTGGGACCGGGTGTGTGTTGCCTGAGCTGGGGGCCGGGATGCATTCCCCACACACCAGCCCCTCTCAGGGCTCAGTCCTGTCACAGGTTGGTGGGGACCTGGGGGGTTTCAGGGACTCAACATTTCCTCCCTGCCCCCTGCTCCCCCCACAGGAGGCCCCTCACTAGCCCTGGAGCTGCTCGCCATGTCCAAAGCCACAGGACACGCCGACACCCGGTGGTTCGTTCTGTTGCCAGCCTGTGAAACATCTCGCTTTGCGCCGGCTGCCTGCACATCCATGCCCCTGAGGACAGGCTCCATTTGCGCCACAAATAGAAATGAGCCTTCTGAGACGATTAGAATTCTTCAATCAGATGTGAGCTGGCACTGCAGGGGGAATGATAGAGTGTCTCCTCTCCAGAACGCCAGGGTGTCGTTTGTTTCTGCCTTCTCCAGAGGCGGGTGGTGTAGCATGGAGGGCTGTACGTGGGCACCTGCAGCACAGTTCCTTCAGCCCCCACAGGTGGGTGTGGAAGGAGGTGAGCCTGGGCGTCTCCTGAACTCTCGCGACGCCTGCAAAGGCACCTGGTGGAAAGCTCAGGTAAACTTCCGTGGCTGCTGAGGAAGGGGGGCTGTGGGGGCAGAGCATTCTATGTATCCATCACCGTCCCCCTCCCGCTCCCCCGCCTAGAGGGCGCTCTAATGCAATTCCCTCTCCCTGGTTTCAGCATCTCCATCCCCAGCTGGTGGCATCCTTCAAGGTCTATCAAGGTCAGCTCCTCTGTTAGGATCGGCCAGGTCTGAGAGCCTCTGCTCCAGAGCAAGGTGGGCAGAGGAGCGCATCTGACTCATCTTCAAATCGCCAAGATCAAGGGGGCCTCTGTAAATCTTGCAGCACCTCTTGTGTCCCTGGTGCTAGGTAGGCATCAGGAGATAGTCATGAACAAGATGGACATGGTGTCTGTGCTACCAGGAGCTCAGCAAGGATGGCCCGAGCCGGGACACCAGAGAGGAGTCTGGAAGTGTTGGCGAAGCAGAGAGAAGGGCTGCGCACAGCCGCAAAGCTTGTTGAGGATCCGGGAATCAGAGAGCACATGACGAGCAGTGGTCCCAGCAGCTCAGCAGGTCCACTGCCTGACTGATGACCGTCTGATGCTGCAGGTCACTGGCCCTAGGTCACATCTGTCTGTCACATTGACAGGCTCAGCCAGTTGCACCTAAAAGGCCAGTGGTCACTCAGGGCCTCAGAGCCTTGGCAAAACTGCAAAATCATGTGGAAATGGGAAAAATGATTCCCTGCTCATCTGCTGGGACCGAAGGGACCAGGGGTGAATTAGACGGGATCCTGCCCCCAGTGAGCTCAGTCCACAGAGGAGGGACCCAGGCCAGCAGCAAGTCGTAACACAGGGAGCTGATTGTGACGGACTGACTGTCGGTGTCCCCCCAAATTCACATGTTAAAGCCCTAACCCCCAGTGTGGCTGTATTTTGAGGTGGTGCCTCTAAGAAAGTAATTAAGGCTAAATGAGGTCATGAAGGTGGAGCCCTGATCCCATGAGATTAATGCCTTATAGGAGGAGAGCACCTGTGATCTAGGACGTGTGCACGGGCAGTAACATTCCTTCCGCAGCCCGGAGCTGCCTTCCCAGCTCCCACGGTGCCCACGGGACACTGCTTCACTGCTTGGCGCTCACACCCCGTGTGGTACCCCACACACTGTCCCCAGCTCAGATGTCCACGCTGGTCCCTGGACTCGCAGCAGCATGGCCAAGTGCCCACGATGTCAAAGCTCAGTTGGGGATCTCGGGCAGCTCACGTGGCCTCCCTGGTGTTCCCGCATCGTCGTGGGGGGTCATCCTGAAGAGCTGCCATGAGGACTGAAGACGATGCCCAATGGCCATCACACACCCTCCCGGGCCAGGCCCTCCAGACCCCAGGACCCTCAGACGCCCGGCTTTGGGGGCAAGTCCACAAGGAGGACCCATCTTATCCCCGAGTCTCAGGGAAAATGGCTGGCAAAGGCCCTCCTCCACTCCCAGCCCTGCTCCTTCTCCCTCCCCCATCTCCTGCTAAAACGGTGTCACTGCACAGAAAGCAGTTCCCGGCCAGATCAAACATCCAGCCCGGCAGTGGTAAAACAGGGAGCGTGTGGACCGAGAGCTGAACGCCGGAACATGATCAACACACTCTGCGAATGCTGCGGCTGCTCATCCTGACAGACGCCCAGCAGGGACACAGGCCTTTCATCTTCCCGCACCTCAGACACTCCCGTCTGACGCCCTGCTCTTCGTGCACTGCGGCCGCCTTCCCGGGATCGTTGATCAAAAGCACACACTGATTCCTCTGTCCACACATCCACTGGAGAGCACGTCCCCCCGCGTGAGCGCCCAGGGACAGACATCAGATAATAGAGAGATGGCCGGAGACGAGGCCAGCCCTCAGGTGGAGGGGGCTGGGCAGGCGCCGCAGAGAGGCCCAAGGAGGCGCCAGCAGAGGCCGACTTGGGTGCTGAGGACCCGGCCTGTGCTGCCTGTGTCCACTTCGTCTCAGGCCTCCTGCCACTGGGCTGGACCCTCCGGCCCCCCTCCACCACACGGCAGCCCTTTCAAAGATGAATGGCCTTCCTGCTCACAGCACCCTCCAGATGAAGTCCAGCTCCTCAGCCCAGCCTCCAGCCCATGGCCTCCAGGCCCAGGACCGCTGGACCACCAGCTTCAATGTCCAGTGCTGCCCACCCACTGTGGACGTCTGGTGCCTGGAACTTGCCACATTGTCACTTACCCCTGGGCCTTTGCACAAGCTGTTCCCTCCGGCTGGAAGGCCCTCCCTCCTCTTACCTGATTCTAGGCCCCGCCTTCAAAACTCAGCTCAAGGTGTCCCCTCCCCGCTGAAGGCTCCTGATATGATGCCCCACCTCTGTGCTCCCTCAGCATCTAGTGCTGCCTTTCCACAGCGTATGGATCTGTCCACGTGTCCATCATCCCATCTCAGTGTAAGTCACCTTAGGCGGGGGCTGGGAGAGTGCCTGTGCTGGGTCCAGGGAGATGCTCCTCCAGAGCCTTCAGAGGGAGCAGGCCCCATCAACACCTTGGTTTGGGACTCCAGAACCACGAGAGGATAAATTTCCGTTGTTGTAAGGCCCACAGTTTGTATGGCGGCCCTAGGAGACCATACTGGGGGTAATATTCAGCCCAGCACTCACTGAGTGCCGGGCGTTGTTCCAGGGGCTCTGCATCCACGTCATTTAATGTTTGAACAGCTTGTGAGGAGAGGCCCATGGAACCCCACGGTCTAGATCAGGGAGCTGAGCACAGAGAGGCTAAGTAACCTGGCAGAGGTGACAGAGCCCTAGCGAGCGGCACCGGGTCAGAGCGGCCTCCATCCGTTTCCTTGCCTCTGGCAGAGGCTCCCCTGACCCGGCCCCACCACGGGGAGCACCAGCTGCAGACACGACACATGCGGGAAACAAGGAGGGTGTCCAGGCAGCATAAGGCTGGGCGGCCGGGTGGTCAGGCTGCACCGCGGCAAGCCCAGCACCGGGAGCTGCAGGGAGGCCACGTGGGTGGGGTCCCCCGAGACCATCCAGCCACACCCGGACGCGCTGGATGCATGAGCCTCCCAGAAACCACTCTCCCGGCCATCTCGTCCTCCTGCCCTCAGAAGCAGGCTCTGAAGTGTCACTCTGAGACGGTCCTTCTTCCCATCAGAAAAGGGAAGAGAGCCCCATTGCCGAGAGGGCTTGATAGGTCGACGGGAGGAGGAGGGCCCTGCACCCGGGGAAGCTTCCGGAAGAGGGGTCCCAGGGCGCGGAAATGAGGGGGCAGGCCTGAGGGCCCATAACCACAGTCCTCCTGGGGACCCAACTCAGATGTTGCTCCCAGGAAACCGACTTCTCCCTCCAGACCTTGGCCTGAAGCTCATTTCTGCTCTGAAGTTACCGTGCTCCGGTTCCAGGACAACTGCAGGCTTCTCTGTAGCCCAGAGCGCGTCAGCTGTGTCTCCACTGAGGCAGCTGACAACGTTTTAAAAAGAAGACATGGGTATTTTTATTGTATTTTTTTGTGTGTGTGTGTGTGAGGAAGATCGGCCCTGAGCTAACATCTGCCAATCCTCCTCTTTTTGCTGAGGAAGACTGGCGCTGGGCTAACATCCATGCCCATCTTCCTCTACTTTATATGGGACGCCGCCACAGCATGGCTTGAAAAGCGGTGCGTCAGTGCACGCCTGGGATACGAACCGGCGAACCACAGGCCACTGCAGCAGGAGCTCGCGCACTTAACCGCTTGTGCCACCAGGCTGGCCCCAAGACATGGGTTTTTTTAATCCTTGTTTTCACTGCTTCCCAGCTATATCTGAGCCTCAGTCTTCTCTTCTGCAAAATGGAGCTAATGATACTTTGCAGGATGGTGGGGACATTTTTAGTTAGAGATCTATGTATGTAAATTACCTAGTGCCTGGTACTCAGTGATTGCTCCACAAATAGTGGTTACGGTTCCCTCTGCATCTATAGGGAGGATGGCCACAGAAGGTTAACCCTCACGGAGCACTACCTACCCACCAGGGTTATTTCAAGCACTGGACCAGCATAAACTGAACTTTAACCTTCACAACAACCCTGTGAAGGATGCACCATCTCCCCATCTTATAGATGAGGAAACTGAGTCACAGAAGACTTAGGTAACTGTCCATCTGGCAGGTGGCAGAGCCAAGATTCACCTCCAGCGCCCACCCCGTGGGCTCCGCTGCTGGGGGAAGGAGCTGGTCTTTATTGGGGTGACTTGGGTAATAACCCCGGCCCTGATCCTTCCAGCCAGTGATGCACCTCTCTGTACCTTGGTTTCTCTCCTGTTAACGCTGACATCACTGTCATCAGAGGGCCGATACGGGGGCAGATGGGAAGCAGGATGCTGAGGCCCTGGCTGGCATGGATCTGCCTCCGCAGGCCTCGCCGCAGAGATTGGTTTGGATGATATGTTTCCAGAGAAGACACTATTTCAGACAAGAAGGGGCTGGTCCATAATTGATGCCTCAGCAGCCGGGACCAGAACCTAATTAATCTGTGTATCCAGACTCCATAAATATTCACCACCAATAAATCCACACACATTGGGCGACTGCAGCTTGCTCAGAACCATTCTGTGCTCAATCCCTAGAAAGGCTCACACAGCCCGAAATGCTGCTGTCAGCCCCAGCTTGTGGTATGTGAAATGCCACGTGCGTACCCCTTCCTCCAGCAAGCCTGCCCTGGCCACCTCCTTCCCTAGACAAATCTTTGGTATAGCGCTCATTCCGACTCTGTGCCATGTACTGGGGCCAAGGAAACCTGTTAGATATGGGACCAGGGCACACAGAGGGACAGTGACCAGCACAGGGCTGCACAGAGCATAGTCAGATGCCAAATCTGGTGGGAGCCTCTAAGAGGGAGCACCTAGCAGAGTTGGAGGGGAGGGCAGAGGAAAGGAGTAGAGGGAAAAGGAAAGAGGAAATAGGGGGAGAGGAAGGGAGGGAGGAGGATGAGAAGGAAGGGGAAGTACCAGCAGGGAGGAAAGGGGGAGGGGCAGGAGAAGGGGCTGAGCCCTGGGTGTTGAGCACCAGCCCTGGCATCGCACTGTCCCGCAGTCACTCACGGGCTTTCTCTGGCTCCTCCTCCATACTGGGAGGTCTAAGGGCAGGCACAGGGTCTTACTCATTCATTGATCCATTAATTCATGGTGTTTACTGAGCACCCATTGAGCCCCGGGCACTGTCCTAGGTGCTGAAAATACAGCGGGAGCAAAGCAGAGAGACCCCTGACCCTCACACCTGCAGCTTCCATTCTTACCCATCGCGGAGCCCCGTCCCTGTCCCTGGCACACGTGGAAGCCCAACACACACTTGGGAAGAAGACTCTGGTGCAGCGTGCAAGACGTCATCACGCTGGACGTTCCCTGCTTTGCTCGGCTGATGGCTCAAATGGAATTGCAGGCCAGTAGAAACAAATGCTCAAAAAACCATCTCCCTGGTCCAAATGCAGAGTTCCTGGGATGCACCCCACATTCTCGTGGAAGTGCAGACACCTCGGTGTTCCAAATAGCCATCAGAAGACTGGACAGACGGACAGATGCTTTTTTTTTATATAATTTCATTTATTTATTTTTTTCCCCCAAAGCCCCAGTAGATAGTTGTATGTCATAGCTGCACATTCCTCTAGTTGCTGTACGTGGGACATGGCCTCAGCATGGCTGGAGAAGCGGCGCGTCAGTGTGCGCCCAGGATCCGAACCCAGGCCGCCAGCAGCAGAGCGCGCACACTCAACCACTAAGCCATGGGGCCGGCCCAGACAGATGCATTTTTGTTCAAAGTGAATTATTAGGTTGAGAAACATGGCGAGTGAGTTTGAAATTTGTCCTTCTTTCCTCAAATTTTATCTGCCCACTTGTAAAAGTCACAACTACAGAGACGCCAGCATGAGAACAGGCCCCCCCTGCTTAGCTTGGAGCTTGATTTGATTGTGGCATCAATGAAAGAACCAGCCACTTTAGTTTACAGAGGAGGAAACTGAGGTCCAGAAGTGGGAAGTCTCATCCAGGGGTTATGGAGACTTTGTCACAAGAGTTGAGTCTGCAGAAGGCTTCTGGCAAGAGGTGAGCAGGGTGTCAGGGCCCAAGACTGGGGTCCTCTCCCACCATAAGGTCTGAGAACCAGGGGAGGCCATGTGGACCAATGGAGCCCACCCTGCAGGGGTCAGGTGTGGTGGCAACACAGGAACCCAAGAAAGCATGGGGTTAACCCAGACACTCTCCAGACACCTGGTCTGTGCTAACATGACCCACCCCAGGCTCCCTTCCTGGTGAGCCTGCTCACCTGGACCTGCTCACCTGGATAGGCTCACCTGGACCTGCCCTGGCAGGCCCTGTTTGGAGCGGCTGACTGCCACCACACCCAGCCCTTGTGGGCAACCCCCCGCTGCAGGGGTCCTAGGGTGCCCTTTGCAGGTGGGGTGAGCAGCTGGCTCTAGGGGCTCAGGCTGCACTCGCCATGAGTCCCCAGTGCAGCTCCGCCAACCTCTACACCAACCTCCACCCTTCCAAAGCCGGCGACGGGAGCTGGCTGTTTTTGTGAACACAGCTCTCCCTTCCCCGACGATCACTTTTTTTAAGTTTAAACAATCATAATTTTCCTTTTATGCCCTTGCATTTGTTTTCCAAGAAGATGATTACCCATTCACAGGGTATTAATGATCTATTAATATGGAAAGGCTGGGGAGAGAGCGGGGTTGTGAAAGAACACACATTTTTATTCAAATAAATTACATGGATTTTTGATTAAAATGCTCCACTTAGAATGGACACTTAGTCACAGCCCTTTCTGGGCATCTGCTGCCAACTCCCCTCTTTTATTATGGCCACACCGAACAAAAGGTCTATTCAGAACGCAGGCTATTTGCAAGCAGGATGGCCCCAAATCTCGGCATTCTTATTGCATGCTCATTTGGTACATCTCGTCCCTCGAATGCATTTCTGCAGAAATAAATCAGACTCGTGGGCTGGTGCAGAGGTAGGAGAAATTCTCCTGCCCTGGTCCTGCTTCTCCAGAATCTCCCCTGGGGCCAGATTTCTGCCTCCCATCGCTCTGTCGGAGCTCCCTTCTCATCTCACCATGATGGCAACTGATAGAAGGTTGACCAGCTGGCCCAAGCTTCTCTCTTAAATAGGGACTCGGCCCCACATCTATATCTGACTGCTCAGGGAAAGCTGTCTCTCCTGATGGCCCTGCCTTGGCTCATGTAATGATGGTGCTGCAGCTGGCCGTGACCCCAAGAGCTCCTACATCTGCTCCCAAATGGATCAACAAATCCAAACAGAACCAGGACTGAATTTGGCAGCAGAGACAAAATACATCTGGTTCCTCCTTTGGGATTCTTCCTGTCTACATGGCTCGGAAGACAACGGCATCTCCTGGGTCCTAGGACCGGCTCTCTTTCTGGTGGTGCCTCCAGGAACTCAGGGCTCTGTGATGGGGCTGCCCCAGGACACATGTGCACAGGGCTCCCTGAAGGAAAGAGGCTGCACCAGGACCCAAGAACTCCAGGGTTTTCATGTGGCTTCTGCCCCCAGTTGGCTGCATGCCTTTGCACAAGTGTCCTCTGTGCCCCACTGTTCTCATCCATAATGTGGACGTGATCAAGACTCAACCATGCTCCTCACAAGGAGCTGTGAGCACTGAATAAAATAATAAAGTAAAATAGTGTTGTTATCATTACCGTTAAGGAAATCGGAGTCAGCTCCCCAACCTTGCTGGGGACACAAGGACTCCCCAAATCACAGGCTCCCCCAAGGCATGTGCCCTCGGAGCAACATTTCCTGCAGGTGTAGGGCTGACACTCACCCTCCATTAATGCTCAGAGTCTTTTTTCTCCTACTTTTCCCCTTAGTGATGGCTCCTATTTTCCAGCAATGCACCAAAAACTGTTTGTAGTGCAGCTCTGCTTCTAGTTAGGATGTAGAAGATAAAGATCATTACTCTACCGCAGCAGTAAGAAAACACCACATAAACTACAAAATTACACTTTATAAGCCTTCAAAGAGCTATAAATGCAAAAATGTCCAAACGAACCAAATTCCAGAGAAAGACAAGGCCTTCACAGGTGAGCAAAGATCAGTCTACCATCATATCTGGAGTGGTTACCAAGACTGAGACCTCGCTCTTCTGCCTGCCATAGGCAAAGGGACTTCAAGCTCAAGGGGAAACCAGCCAAACTTTTTAAGTACTGTGGGCTTAAATGACAGACTGGAATTTGAAAGAGCCCCAAAAGCAAAAATAATCCCTATCACCTGACAAAGCTAAGTTAGAGGCAGATGGGGGTGAGGCTGGAAAGCAGAGAAGGATCTTGAAGTTTTGTGGTGTTTGGATCCCAGGGCCCTGCTGGGGATGAGGAGCCTCTGTCTTTATTCTCAAAACACTTGAATCCACGGGTGAACGGAAACTAATCAAAGCTGTAACTGAATCCCCAATGAGCTCAACTCCTGATAAGACCACAGAGATAAGCCCTTCCATGGAGGTTGCAAGAGAAATTGGAGTTTGGGATTGAGGGAAGTGAGAGATCAACATAGTCTCCTGGGGACTGCAGGAGGAAAGGACCTCAGCTCACTCGCAATACATTTGAGACTAGACATGAACTACAACTAATTAGAGGTGAGGCCAGCCCAGCTCACTTGGACTCTTGGTTGAAAATGTGACCAATAATCAAGAGAAAAAACAGTTAATAGAAGTAGATGCACAGGTGACCCAGTTATTGGACTTAGCACAAAACAACCTTAAATTTTTATTATTAAATTTGTTAACTACTTTTGAGGAAAATATGATCAGAATGAATGAACAAAGATTATTGGCTGTTTAAAGCAACAATATTCTCACACTATGGGGTTTATAACATGTAGAAATAAAATATATGACAATAATAGCACAAAGGGTATGAGGAGTTAAAGGGAATTACAGCATTGTAACGTTCTTATTCAGTCATGCGCCGCATAACATTTCAGTCAATGGCAGACCGCATATACCATGGTGGTCCTATGAGGTTAGCACCATATGGCCTTGGTGTGTAGTAGGCTATACCATCTAGGTTTGTGTAAGTGCACTCTATGGTGTTCGTACAATGATAAAATGGTCTGACACATTTCTTAGACTGTATCCCTGTTGTTAAGCAGCACACGACTGTATTGTGCTTGAAGTGGTATAATAGTAATGCAAGGTAGACTATGATCATCTAAGGATTCATGTTGTAATACCTAGAGCAACCACTTTCAAGAAAAGAGGTATGAAAAGGCCAGGAGAAGACATGCAATGGAATACTTAAAATACTCTGTTAACCCAAGAGAAAGTAGTAAAGAATCGGAGAACAGATGGCACAAATAGAAAAGGAACAGCAAGAAAGTAGATTTAAACTCAACTTTATCAGTAATTTATTTAAATGTAAATGTAATAAACAGTCCAATTAGCAAGCAGGATTTTCAGATGGTATAAAATTAAAACAATATAAAATTACAGACCAATACCTCTTAAAATCATAGATATAAAAATTTTCAACAAAGTATTAGCAAATCAAAACCTGTGTGTGTGTGTGTGTGTGTGTGTGTGTGTGTGATAAGTAGAATTTATCTAAGGTGCAAGGTTGATTTAACATCTAAAACTCAATGTGATTCACCAAATCAACAGAATAAAGGAGAAAAAATATTATCATGTCAATAGATTCAGAGAAAGAATTTGATGAAATTCAACACCCATTCAGGATTGAAAAGAAAGCTCTCAGCAAATTGGAATAGAAGAAATTTCCTCAATCTAATAGAGAGTATCTACAAAAACACCCTACAGCTAACATCACACTTAGTGATGAAATATTGAGTGCTTTCACCATAAGATTAGGAACGAGGCGAGATGCCCTCCTTCACTACTTCCAATCAGCGCTACTGGGGGTCCTAGCTGGTGCAGGAAGGTAAGAAAAAGAAGTGAAAGGAAAAAGATTGAACAGAAAGAGGTAAAATTGTCTTTATGAACAGACACGACTGTGTATACGGAAATCCTAAGGACTCTACAACAAAAACTACTAAAACTAACAAGCGAATTTAGCAAAATTACAAAATATAAAGTCAATATACAAAAATTAATTTTATTTCTATATATTAGTAATAAACAATTAGAAAATGAAAATTTTAAATACCATTTATAACAGGATCAAAACATCAAATGCTTCAGAATCCATCTAATAAAAGATAAGCAAGATCTCTACACTATAAACTATAAAACATGTTGAAGGAAATTAATTTTTTCAAAGATATGAATAGATATGGCATATTCATAGATTAGAAAATGCAATATTGTTAAGATGTCTACTCACCCTAAACTGGTCTATAGAGTCCATTCAATCCCAATAAAATCTCAGCAGGGTTTTTATAGAAATTGAAAAGCTAATCCTAAACTTAATCTGGAAATGTAAAGGACCTGGAATATCCAAGAAAAGCTTGGAAAAAAAGAATAAAGTTGGAGGACACTCTCTGATTCCAAGATTTACCATAAAGCTTCAATAATTAAGACAGTGTGATACTAGTACAAAGATAGACAAATAAATCAACGGAATAGAAGAGTCTAGAAATAGATACACACATGGACAGTCAACCTAGGCACTAGGGAGATTCAACAGACAAAGGAAATAGACAAGGGGAAGTCTTTTCAACAACTGGGAGTAGGACAACTAGCTGGCTATATGGGAAAAATAAACCTCAAGCCCTCCCTCACACCTGACACAAATATTAATCCAAGGTGCCTCGTTGACCAAAAGGTGAAAGGTAGAACAATGAATCTTCTAGAAGAAAACATGGGAAATATCTTCACAATTTTGAGGTAGGCAAATATTTTTTAGAGAGGACACAAAGAAGTAATCATACAAGAAAAATATAAATTTAACTTCATCAAAATTTAAAACTTCTATTCATCAAAAAGACACCATTAAATGAAAAGCAATCCATGGATTAAGAAAAATATACATGATACATATATCTGACAAAGAACTCATAAATATAATATATAAAGAACTACCATAAATCAATAGTCAAAGATAACCAATTCAAAATGGGCAAAAGACTCGAACAGGCAATTCACAGCAACAGATGGACTCACAGCCGACAAGGACATGCAAAGGGCTCAAGCTCGTTAGTCACCAGAGAAGGGAACACCAAAACCACGAGACGCCATTTCACACTCACCAGAAGGGTTAAAAATGCAAAGGCTGACAATGGGAAGCGTCGGTGAGGATGTGGCACCACCGGAACTCTCATCCACTGCTTGTGGGAACATAAAATGGTTAAGCTGTTTTGGAAAACCGTTTGGCAGTATATGCTAAATTTAAGCATGCATTTACCACATGAACCAGCAATTCCACTCCTAGAATACACCTAAGAGAATGCATATGGTCTCCAAAAAAAACTGTCATAACTGCTAGAAACTGGAAACAATCCAGATGCCCCCCAAGAGGAGAATGGATAGACCAACCATCACACATCCAGACAGTGGGATGTACTCAGCAGTAAAGGAACACGCTGTGGGTACATGCAACAACACGGCGCCTCTCACACTACGGCGAGTGAAAGAAGCCAGACGCATGGAATGCACGCGGCACGATTCCGTCCTCCCGTTCAGGGGCCTGGGACACTAAGCTACGTGATAGTTTCAGATCAGCGGTGGCCTTGGGTGAAGGTAGGGGCAACAACTGGGAGGGGCCTTCAGAGTAGGCAGTCCACCACATGGCCGGACGCAGAGTCTCCCCCGCGTTGTTTGCTGGTGTTTCTCAAGAGCTGCTCAGGGGAGCTTCTGGGGCAGTTGTCACCAGGCCTGCTCTCATGGTCACCCAGGCCTCGTCATGGGTGGGAGGGAAAGGAGACCACACCTCCTGTCAGAACATCTGGTTTGGGCTCCATGCCCTTGAGTGTGTTACTGAACCTCTCTGAGCCTCAGTTTTCCTCCTGTAAAATGGGGCTAGTGAGCTGACTCCTGTGCCCTGTGCCCACCCTCAAGAACCTGCCATCTGTCGCCAGTTTCTCTCCTCCTGCTGACCAGGGCTGCGGCAGCTTCTGGGGCTGGGGCAGCCTCCCGGGGCCATCCATCTCCAGTGGATGAAGGGGCTGACGTCTGCGATGGTCGTGGGGAGCAGGAGTGGGTGGTGAGAGGCAGGGAGAGGCGGGTCTCTCTCTGCGGGGTCAGGCTCAAAGGTGGGCTCTGCTCACGAGTCCACATTAAGAATTTCCTCCTGTCCTCTGTTCTGCAAAGGACAAAGTAAATAACACAGGGCCTTGTCAGACGTTGATGTAAATTCCTGCACAGGAGCCAAGCCTCCTTCCTCAAGGGTTACCCTCGGAGGATCAGACGAGAGTTCCTTAAGAAGACCCTGGAAGCCAGCGCCTGCCTCACTGGGAGCAGGTGGAGGGAGGGGCACCCTCCTCGGCCTCACAGGGCGGGGGCGCAGCCTCCAGCTGGGACCCCCACCCGCTGGGACCCTGAGCCTGTTCAGCCTTCAGTCGTGGCCTCTTAGAGCCGGCGCCTCCCCTCTCGGGGCCCTGTCTCCCTGGCCTCGTGAGATGATGGAGCTGACTTTTATAGCATCAACTCCTAGGCGTCTCCAAACAGGACTTGACGTTCCTCCACGACATCACTGCTTCCTTTTTAAATACACCAGCGACATGGAGTTCACCAGCTGGCCGGGGCTCCAGGCAGGTACGAAGGGGCCTTATGGACTCGGGGGTATTAAGGGAAGGATTGGTGACCGCACCTGTGACGGGAGCTGCGGGAGAGGATGCAGATGGCATGTGCGACAGGCGGCCTGCCTCCGTCTGCAGGGTCGGGTATGACTCGGGCTCCCGAGCAGTTCTCGAATCTCAGCTGTACATTTGGCCCTCAGCTCCCTCGTAGTGGAAACAAAGAGGGAAAGATGAGCAGAGACAGGTCCCTCACTGTCCTTATGCCAACGACTCACTCGTCCCCTCTGTCACCGGCTTGCCTGGAACTCAGACGTCCAAGAAAATCTTCACAGGGGACCCTGAGACCTGCCGAGGGAATGACCTCGACCTCACCTCTAACGCCAGTGCACGACCTGCACATCCTGCCCTGATCCCCAGCCCCGCTTTGCGAGCATTCCACACTGCTCACACTGCCCGCGGCCCACGGAGCCGCGGCCCATCCTGGTCGGAATCTGGCCCGGGCCTGAGCTGGGCGGGGGCCTCGCGCCCCCAGAAAGAGCAGAGCCAGCTGCCCTTCTGTCCAGCCCCGTGTGTCCAGCAACGGCCCCTGGACTCTGGGGCACTCCTGGGCCTGGGACTGCGACTAATTTTTTTCTTTAGAGAAAATGGATTTAAATTTAATTGCTGCTTGGAAGAGAAGGGGTGGAGTGGGCAGCTGGGAGGAGGGCCAGGAACAAAAGGGAGAAAAGCAGAGGCCTGACCAATTGTTTCAGTTTAAAGAGGCCGCAGTAAAATGGTTGGAAGACAGAGTTATGTGCCTCCCGAAAATGTGGCAATAAATAAGGGAAATCACCCAGAACAAATAGCACCAGCTGTTTAGATGAACAGAGGAGCCAGGAAATGTGAAGGATGGACGACAGCGACTGAAAACGATGGACAGGGCCGGCGGGGGAGGAGAAGGGAGCAGAGAGCCTCACGCAGGTGCAGGGGTGGGGGAGGGGAGCAGAGAGCCTCACGCAGGTGCAGGGGTGGGGGGGAGCAGAGAGCCTCAGGCAGGTGCAGGGGTGTTGGAGGGGAGCAGAGACCCTCGTGCAGGTGCAGAGGTGGGGGGGGCAGAGACCCTCATACATGTGCAGGAGTCTGGGAGGTGGGCAGAGAGCCTCACGCACGTGCAGGGGTGGGGGAGGGGAGCAGAGACCCTCAGGCAGGTGCAGGGGTATGGGAGGGGAGCAGAGAGCCTCACGCAGGTGCAGGGGTGGGGGAGGGAAGAAGAGACCCTCACACAGGTGCAGGGGTGGGGGAGGGGAGCAGAGACCCTCACGCAGGTGCAGGGGTGGGGGGGAGCAGAGAGCCTCAGGCAGGTGCAGGGGTGTTGGAGGGGAGCAGAGACCCTCGTGCAGGTGCAGAGGTGGGGGGGGCAGAGACTCTCATACATGTGCAGGAGTCTGGGAGGGGAGCAGAGAGCCTCACGCACGTGCAGGGGTGGGGGAGGGAAGCAGAGAGCCTCACGCAGGTGCAGGGGTGGGGGAGGGAAGCAGAGACCCTCACACAGGTGCAGGGGTGGGGGAGGGGAGCAGAGACCCTCAGGCAGGTGCAGGGGTGAGGGAGGGGAGAAAAGACCCTCACGCAGGGAGGAGCCAGAGTTCTCACATGCTCTGAGGAGGTAGCACAGAGGGACCGTCCAGCCCCTCAGCCTGGGATGCCCTGGGGGGCCTCGGGGAAGCAGAAAGTCCTTGGGGAAAATTCCCCAGCCAGGGCACTGCAGTTGAGTCATCTCTGAGCCATCGTTTATTCATTCAACTAACACCCGTGAGCTCCCACAACCTGGGCTTCATCCTCAAGACAGCCCTGCTTGACAGGCGAGGAACCCACGCTCAGGGCAGCTGAGTGGTCTACTCCGCATCACACAGCCTCTGACCCCAAAGGCTGTGCCCCTTGTACCCCCTGACCTGCCTGGATGCCCTCCCTGATGAGCCACTTGGGTCCTGAGACCCCAGCAGAGGCCAGGTCAGGCCGAGCAGGCCCTTAGGACCTGGTGGGTTGGGTTCGCAGAACAACTGCTACCTTCCTCACCTGGGTCCAGGAGTGTTACATAGAAGGATGTCCCTCCACACGGAAAAGTGAGGGGTGGGGAAGAAGTGTTCCCATCCGCCAGCTCTGAGCGGTGGCTCAATGGAAAGGGTCCTGGACGTGGCATCAAATCTCACTGTCTTTGCCTCCACAGACAAGTCACCTCGCTGAGCCTCAGCTTCCCCATCTGTGAAACCCAGACAAGAGAATCCCAAAGCTGAAAGGGGCCACAGAAGTTGCCAAGCCCAACCTCTTAGAGCATGATCGTCAGGCTCTACTTGCACACCTCTAACAGTAGGAAGCTCACTATATCCCTAGGTTATTCACCCCAGATCTGCGAGGAAAAATGCTTTCCTTTATATTGAGCCAAAAGCTCCCTCTCTTCCCCTAGAACCACACAGAACACATGTGGTTTGGAGCAGCTCTCTCTAGGCCCTCGCCATCCTCACTGCGTCTCTCTCCCATCTTCCACACAAGCCTGGGGTACCAGCCGAGGCACGTATCAAGAGCAAACATTCTCTGTAGAATCACCAGTAGCTTAGACTAACCCGCTCCATGGCCACCCTGTTCAGGTAGGAAGGGAAACATCTCATCCTTTCCTGAGGGCTAACATTTTTTTCCAAAATGTCTTCTGCCTTCTAAATAAACTGCTGGATAACAAGAATGCTGGTTGGTGTCAGCCCCTGCTCTACCCCTAGTGCACTGTGTAACATTGGGCAAGTCACATTAGCCTCTCCATGCCTCAGGTTCCCCACATGTAAAGTGGGAATGATAATATTGGCTCGGAGGGCTTTTGTGAGATTAAATGAGTTAATTTAGATAAAGTGTTTAGAATAGTGACTAGCAAATTGTAGGCACAATATAAATGTTAGTTGTCATCACCACCATCATCATCATCACATCACCATCATCATCACCATCATCATCATCACCATCACTACCATCATCATCATCATCACCATCATCATTACCATCACTATCATCACTATCCTCATCATCATCATCATCATCACCATCACTACCATCAGCAGCTTCATCACCATCACCATCATCACCATCATCACCATCATCATCATCATCATCATCATCACTATCATCACCAACATCAGCACCATCACCACCATCAGCACCGTCATCACCATCACCATTATCATCATCATCACTATCATCATTACCATCACTATCACCACCATCACCATCATCATCACCATCGCCATCATCACCATCACCATTATCATCATCATCATCACCATCATCACCATAATCACCATCATGATTGCTGTTATTTTGTTGTTACTATTTTTTTCACTCATCAAATGAGGTTGCAATAGGTGCTCTGAAAGGGATCTCCCTGCCCTGGAATCGAGCGTCTCTTCTGCTCTCCATCTCTGTCACACATTTCTGGTGCCAAGTGACTGCTGCATTGCAGACTTATGTGAGGTCATTTGTCCCATTGGTGTAATTGACCTAAACAGCTTTAATGAACTCGATGCCTTCCCATCCCACCCTCAGGATAAAAAGGGCTGCTTCATCTCCACTCATGCCTGACACAATCGCCTTCTCTGGGCAAAGTGTCACTCAGAGAAGAGTGGTGACACACATCTCATTGGCAATATTCATTTAAGGCAGCCCAGCTCCACCTTCATGCCTATAAAGCCCAAGGTAATTGTTGCTCTGCTCTATGCCCACACTGTTCAGGTAGGAAGGGAAACATCTGATGTTTCCATAGCAACCACATGACCCATATGTTCACAGGCCTTGCCAGATATGTCTTCCTAACATGCTGATGATTTGGGACCCTCAAAGCCATGCCATGAGCCAGGCCCCACCATCTCTCATCTGGGCCATTGCAACCACCTCCTCTCTACCTCTAGGCTCCAGATTTGCCTCCTCCCGTCCATCTTCCACACTGCCACTGGCCTGGCGATGTTCATAAAAGGCTAATGTGATCAGGTCACTCCGTGTTTAAAGACTTCAGAGCTCCCCACTGCCCACGAGATAAAGCCCAAACTACTCAGCATGAAACCCTGTGACCCCCAGGATCTGTCCCTCAACCCCAACCTTTTCAGCCTTGTCTTCTGCTACTCCCTGTCCATATGGGGTTCTTTCCACACTTCATGCCAACACTATGTATGCGTCTGTTCCATGTGACTGGGAGGCCCTCTTCCCCCCGAATGATGACTTCAGCATTCAATCATCTCTTAGGGCCCAGCTTACACAATTCACCTCTTCCGGGAAGCTCTCCTGATTCCCCAGCAGGCATGCCTTCCATTGGATCCCCACTGCACTGACTGCATCTTGTTAATAAGTCTGTTTACAGATTTGTTGTCACCAACTACACTCTGAAATATTCAAGGGTAAGAACCACAGCAGAACCTTCTCTGTATCCCAGAGCCTGGCACAGAGGAATGCTCAAGAAGTGTTTAATGAATGGTGGATGGACGGATGGATGGTGGATGGTTGGATGGTGGATGAATGGCTAGATTCATGGATGAATTGATAGATTCATTCATGGATGGATGGATGGGTGGATGGGTGGATGGATGGGTGGATGGGTGGATGGATGGATGGGTGGATGGGTGGATGGATGGATGGATGGATGGATGGATGGATGGATGGATGGGTGGATGGGTGGATGGAGGGGTGGATGGGTGGATGGGTGGATGGATGGATGGATGGGTGGATGGATGGATGGATGGATGGATGGGTGGATGGATGGATGGATGGATGGGTGGATGGAGGGGTGGATGGGTGGATGGGTGGATGGATGGATGGATGGGTGGATGGATGGGTGGATGGGTGGGTGGATGGATGGATGGATGGGTGGATGGGTGGATGGATGGATGGGTGGATGGGTGGGTGGATGGGTGGATGGGTGGATGGATGGATGGGTGGATGGATGGATGGGTGGGTGGGTGGGTGGATGGATGGATAGGTGGATGGGTGGATGGATGGATGGGTGGATGGGTGGATGGGTGGATGGGTGGATGGATGGATGGGTGGGTGGATGGGTGGATGGATGGATGGGTGGGTGGGTGGACGGATGGATGGGTGGATGGATGGATGGGTGGGTGGGTGGATGGATGGATGGATGGATGGATGGATGGATGGATGGATGGGTGGATGGGTGGATGGGTGGATGGATGGATGGGTGGGTGGGTGGATGGATGGATGGATGGATGGGTGGATGGGTAGATGGGTGGACGGATGAACAGATTCGTGTTACCAGGAGCAAGGACATGTGTGTCTTATGCCAGGTCCCTGGGAAGTCAGGACTGCCTCGGACCACAGTAGAGCAGGGCTGGAGCTGGGTCACAGGGCTGCTTCAGGATCTGCTTCAGGATTCATGGCTGGCTGGCTGGACAGAAGGATCGATGCATCAGTGGATGGATGGGTGGGTGGGTAGATGTGTAGGTGAATATTTTTAAACTCAGTGGGAGGGTTTTTAAGTAAAGACAGTAAGCCTGTCTATGTGCTTATGACCCAAATGAATGTCTGCTCTCCTGTACCTTTCTTTTATACTTTTTGGGTTTTGTGTTTATTTCTCGTGTTCTTTCTTTTCTTAAATTTTTTTTGCACGTATTAATATGGTAATTTGGGGCTTTCGTTCTTAACCAGTGATTTTGAAAGTATCAATCCCATTTTAATTCTACAAGAAAGCTTGCCTTCATGTTGTTAGAAGTATTCTTTGGTCTCAAAGTCTCTGTGGGTCAAAGACAAGAATGAACCTTTATCTTTTGACTCCTTCCTTTTAAGACAAGCTACTGAATGCACTCCCTTTTCAGGGCCCCTCTGCCACGGGCAGCGGAAACATCAAGGGCAGTGGAAGCAGCAAGGACGAAATGCCAGGGGTCCTCTGCCCAGGAGGCAGCTGGGCTGAGGGAATTCAGTGGTCCTGAAACCCAGCGCCTCAGGCCCCACCTCCTCGCTCAGCCTCTGAACACACCTGCCTCGTGGAGCCTCTCCGTCTGTCGACAGCAGAGCTGTCATCATGTCGCGGGAGAGGCTGACGTTCGGCACGTGTGTCCAAGTTCCGGGTCACTGAACTTTGCTTTAGCAACCATGCATTTTGAATGGAAATGCACGTTGAGTAATTGAAGGCTATTTTTCTCACTGCTAACACAAGAGAAATCCCGTGTTGGCTGTCATTTATATGCAGGTGCTCAGATCCTGGAAAGGAAGACCGTGTTCTGAGAGGAAAACATTCCGAGGCAGGAGGGGGAGCAGTCCCGTGCTGCGTGCTGCCCCTCCTGAGCCGCGGGCTGGCTCCATCTCACACATCGTGCCCTTTCATGCCCACAGTCACCCTACGAGGTGGGGATGGCGTGCCCCATTTTGTAGGTGAGGGACAGGAGAAGAGAGGGAACTCACCCCAAATAGGCAGCAGTCAACCAGCAGGATGGGATTCCAACCCCAAAGGTGTGCCTTTAGGTCATGTCCCCAGGGCGTGTCCCTAACTGTCCCTTCACCCCCTCTGCCTCCTGCCACACGGCCATCTCCTGGGATCACTGGCCTCTGTTCTGGTCTACCCCAGGTCCCAGTGCAGTACCCCTGAGCTGAACGGGACCCACTCCCCAGGATGCTCCGCCCTCCTGCCTCAACGGTGGTGTTTCCTCAGCCTGGGATGCTCTCCGTTTCCTCCCCAGACTCTGTGGGGTCTGCACATCCTTCTCAGGAGACACGTGGAGGCTCAAAGCACAGGCCTCTGAGGGAGACCACCGAGGTGAAGACCCAGCTTTGTACCTTTCCAGCTGGGAGATCAGGAGCAAATTCTCTCATTCCCTGGAGCCCAGCTCCTCAGCTCTGCAAAGATAAGGGAGCCCTTACCTGCCAGGCCGCCGAGAGGACCGATGAGGCGAGACTTGTGCAAGGCCGTGCCCAGCGATGGCACCCGGTGGCACTGCCCTGGGTGTGGTGCTGACTGTTATCACAGCCCCGCCCCCTCTGGTGGAAGTCGTATTCTCAGGGGCCTGCCCCCTCCCAGCAGGCAGCTCTCCTCTCCTGGCTGGATTTAAGAGTCCATGAAGATGCGACTTCTCATTTCTTTGCAGCCACTCAGAAAGCTCCAATCAGAGGGAAGCTGAGATCTCAGGAGGACAACACCTGAGGACCGAGCTCGAGGAAGGCCTACACTTGGGGGTGGGGGGATGGAGGCGACAGGGCTGAATGGCTGGGAGGGAAAGAACCCCAAGTGTTAGTATCACCAAAGCCGAGGGGCGGGAGGGTGCTTCAAAACGGAGTACGTGCTCCAAGTCTTCTGGGGCTGCGGAAAGGCTAGGTAGTGAGAAAGCTGCAGGCAGACCCTGGACTTGGAGGTGGGGGCCACTGGAGACGTTGGGGTGGGGGGTATGGTGGCACAGAAGGCAGACACCAGGGCTTGGGAAACTTCAAAGTCGTTGAGTCCAAGTTCCCACTGGACGGTGAGCCTCCTCCACAGTGTCCCAGTCTCCTGATGTCCAGTTGATGCTTGATTACCTCAGGTGATGGGCAATTCCCTCCTCCCAAGGACGACTGCCCTATTGCTGGACAACTCTAGTCAGTTCTTAGAAGGATTTTCCTTTTTTCTTCATTCAAATCTGTTTCTCTTTATTATCTTGTTTGGCAATAATATTTTAATTTCTTGGAAAATTTTCCAAATTTTTAAATTTTCTCAAAAACATTATTTTAGAATTTAATAATATTCTATTTTAAATTAAAATTTATTTATAATATATTTTTTCTTAGATTTAATGAGGGGTTGTTGGCTTAATAAGGAAGATCAGGAGATTCCCTTTCTCAGCTCCCACCTGCACCATCAATGTCTAAAAATGCCGAAAATAATGAATGAGAGAAATCTACTCTGAGGAAACTGGGTGAAAGGACAAGTAAGAAATAAAAATATGACAAAACCTATTTCCTCAGCTTTATAAATGTATATGCCTACTTCATTGTGTCTTATGCAACAGAACATTTTCAAATAGTATTATGGTATGGGGCAAGTTGCAGCATCATTTGGAGACCAATCATTCAGAGTTTAGAGAAAAAGAAATAGAATGTTTTAAATGTAGGCATGATGAGAGCTTTAAAAGCCAAAAGTTGTTTGATACAGTTTTTCAAAGTAGAATGAAAAAGCCACGGGAGCCTCTTCCGGAGATACCCATCCACTGGCTGGAGAAGCCGCGCAGCAGCTGAGAGACAGTGAAGCTGTGAACATCGGCAGCGCTGACTGATGGCGGGTAAAGAGTCAGCGGAAGAAATCACAGCTTTGTCACTTTCCAACGACATGGTAACTCATCGTGTAAACACTTCACTGCAAACACGAAGACAGAGTTAGCATTTCGTTGGTAGAACTATACTTTCGCCCTGCGTGTGGAAGACCCTGCGGCCACTGCTGGACTTCTACTGGCCTGCACTGGTCTCGCATCAGCACCAACTTCCCGTCTCCGAAGATCCTTTATGTGGCTTCTTGACAGCAAACACAAGTGGTACCGAAATACTCAGACTGTGCAACAACTTCGTGAATCTCATTGTTTATTCTGGAACAACTGTGTTGACATTTGCACTGATGGTACAAAAGCCATGGCAGGCAAAACTGGCACGGTTCTTATCCCAGACGAGGCAGCGACACCAAACCACACCAGCAGGTATTGTATGATTCACCGCCGTGTGCCTGCAGGAAAAAAAAAATGTCCTTCATGAGCAACAAAAATTATTAATTTTATTATGTTCTGATACTTGAATATGCATCTTTTTAACATTCTGTGTGCTGTGGCCTGAATGTTTGTGTCCCCCCAATTCATATGCTAAAATCCCAACCCCCAAAAGTGAGGTATTAGTAGGTGGGGGGTGATTAGGTCATGAGGGTGGGGTCCTCATCCATGGGATTAGTGCCTTTATTAAAGAGACCTCGAGGAGCTCCTTCACCCCTTCCAGGACTTAAGGACACAGCGAGAAGATGCCAGCCATGATCCAGGAAGAGACCTCTCCCCAGAGAACGAGACCACGCTCGGGACCTGATCTCGGACTTGCAGCCTCCAGAAATGCGATAAATAAATTTCTATTGTTTATAAGCCACATTTTGTTTATCCATTCATCCATCAATGGAAATTTTGGTTGCTTCTTTCTCTTGGCTATTGTGAATAGTGCTGCTATGAACGTGGATATGCAAATATCTCTTTGAGACCCTGCTTTCAATTATTTTGGATATATACCCAGAAGTGGGACTGCTGGAACATATGATAGTTCTATTTTTAATTTTTTGAGGAACTGCCATATTATTTTCCATGGTGGTTGAAACATTTTACAATCCCACCAACAGTGCACAAGTGTTCCAATTTCTCTGCATCCTTGCCAGTGCTTGTTTTTTCTTTCTTTTTTTTTTTTAATAGTAGCCATCTTAAGGGACATGAGCTGATAGCCCACTGTGGTTTTGCTTTGCATTTCTATGATGATTAGTGATATTGAGCATCTTTTTATACACCTGCTGGCCATTATCATCTTTGGAAAAATGTCTGTTCAAGTCCTTTGCCCGTTTTTTAACAAGATTATTTGATTTTTTTGTTGTTGAGTTATGGGAGTTATTTATCTATTCTGGATGTTAACCCCTAATCAGATATATGATTTGCAAATATTTTCTCTCATTCTGTAGGTTGTTTTTTAATTCTGTTGATTGCGTCCTTTGATGCACAAAAGTTTTTTAAGTTTAATGGAGTTCTATTTGTCATTTTTGCTTTTGTTGCCTGTGCTTTGGTGTCATATCCAAGAAATCATCGCTAAGCCCAACATCATAAAGCTTTTCCCCTCTGTTTTCTTCTAGGAGTTTTGTAGTTTTAGGTCTTATGCTTAGGTCTTTAATTCTTTTTTAGTTAATTTTTGTATATGATGTAAGATAAGGGTCCAACTTCATTCTTTTGCATGTGGACATTCAGTTTTCCCAACATCATTTGTTGAAGAGATTTTCTTTTCTCCATTGAGTGGTCTTGGCTCCCTCATTGAAGGTCACTTGAGCATATATATGAGGGTTTATTTCTGGGCTCTCTCTATTCTATTACAGTGGTCTGTCTGTCTGTCTTTATGCCAGTACCATACTGTTTTGATTACTGTAGCTTTGTAATATGCTTTGAAATCAGGAAGTGTGAGTCTTCCAACTTTGCTCTTTTTTTCAAAATTATTTTTGGGTACTTAGGTTCCCTTTAGATTCTATATGAATTTTAAGATGAATTTTTCTATTTCTGCAAAAAAAAAATGCCATTGGGAGTTTGATAGGAATTGCATTGAATCTGTAGATTGCTTTGAGTAGTATTGACATCTTAAAAATATTATCTTCCAATCCATAAACATGGGATGTCTTTCCATTTACTTGTGTCTTCTTTAATTTCCTTCAGCAATGTTTTGTAGTTTCAGTGTACAAGTCTTTCACCTCTTTGATTTCGTTTAACAAATGTGGTTTTTTGATAACAGATAATGTAATGTGTCTACATTTGGAATATCTGTATAAATCAGGGTCATTTTCCAAATAACTAATGCATGATGTTACAAAATCATAAAGAGGTAAAAGATCCAATCAAAATGAAAAATAGACAAATAGATTTTAATGTAACAGAGTACAAAAAGGTCTTGGACATGGTTTAAGATTCCACAATGCAACCAACCTTTAGAAAACCACCACTTGCCAAAGAAGAATACCCACAATTACCAGAAAATTCTCCTCCCTTTTCCAATTACACATCTGTGTTAAGCCAGGTTTTCTTTAGAATTCAAAACAAACAACAAATTACAACAGATCGAATGCAGAACCAGAGAATCCATCTGTCTTCTTAAGTCAAATACTAAAGAGATTTGTAAAAATGTAAAACAATGCCATTCTCCTTACTAAATTTTTCTTTGTTTTAGAAATATAGTTATATTTCAGTAAAATATGCTATTTATGTTAACATGTAATGGATTTATCATTGTGATTTTAAATTAAATAATTCATGTTTTCAAAATTTCTCAGTTTTTGTTTCTAATACACTGAGTATCCATAGATATTGTCCACATAAACAAAAGCTCTTTGGGGTCCTCGATGGTTTTTAAGAATGTAAAGAGGCCCAAAAATTTGAGAGCTGCTTGTCTAAAGCAAATGGAGAATGATTATAAATAATGTATAAATGTACAGTTAAACATTGTAACCACTACTGAATTATACACTTTAAAATGGTTAATGGTTAACTTTGTGTTACATGAATTTGACCTCAATAAAAAAGAAATGTAATCACTCAAACAAAACATACACATCCTAAACTATCAAAAGTAATAGGGACACACAAAACAAGGAAAACATAGACTGTATAGCAAAATATGGGTAAAGTTCCAACAAAAGACGTAACTAAAAAATCATGACAGAATTAAACCAAACCATCTTATCAATATATCTATATATTGATACTTATGTTAGCTAAACTTAAATAATAAAAGAAAATGACTAAAAAACCATTGGCTATAAATTCCATGTGTGGTCACCCCGTAGAGAATTGCCCATGCCAGGCAGTGATGGGGGTCTGCCAGGCACCCTTTGCTTATAACTGATGGCCTGTCTCAAAGGGTGTGCTTTTCATTCATGTAAAGAAAACAAAATGACTCTAAGATTAAATCACAAAATGAAACCCGTATCTATGCTACATACAAGAAATGCACCTGAAACAAAGTGATTCAGAAAGGTTGGGAGTAAAAATTAAAATGAAGAAAAAGTAAAATGGAGGTCTCAATGTCAAAATCTTAATATCAGATAAGATTGAGTTCAGGACAAAAAGCACCAAAGGGAGAAAAACAGAGCCCAATTATAATGACAAAGGATGCCATCCACAATGAAGAGCTAGCGTCCACAAATAGCTACGCACCAAACAAGAAAGCATCAGCATTCATAATGGGAAATCTTTAGGAAATTTAAGGAAAAATAGAAACACAATTCACCCTGTACAGAAATGTACAGATGCTTCAATATTAAGAAATTTATTAATATAATTCATCATATTATTAGATCAAAAGACAAATCATATGATCATCTCTATTCATGCTGGATTATTGACAAAACTCAACATCCATATTTTATTTTTAAAACCTCTCAAAAATGACTGGATTGATACTTAATGTGATAAAATATACTTATCTCATCTCAAAAGTCAGCATTATGTTTAATAGAAAATACTTACAAACATCCTCCCATTAAAGTTAAAACAAGACAAAGATATCTACTATTGTCACTATCACTGAATATTATCCTAGAGATACTCACCAACACAATCAAACAAGACAAAGAAATAAGATATATAAAAATTTAGAAGAGATCAAACCATTATTGTTTGCAGATGACAGAATTATATATCTGGAAATTCCAAGAAAATGAACTGAAAAATTATTACAAATAAAGATAGAATTCACCAAGTGTGGACATAAAATTGATATATAAAAGTCAATCACTTTTAAGTATTGAAACAAAATTCATTAGAAGCTATAATGAAAAGAATATGAGAATACCTACAAATAAACATAAGAAATGTGCAAGCTCTATTAAAAAAAGAAATCTTTAAAATATAACTAAACATAAAATATGACTTAAATATATGTATACACACACCATGTTTTTGGATACGAAGGCTAGAGACATCAGCATGTCAATCATCCTCATGAAAAATATCAGCTGAATGTTTTGAGGAACCAAATAAGCTGAT
Organism: Diceros bicornis minor; assembly: GCF_020826845.1. NCBI lineage: Eukaryota > Metazoa > Chordata > Mammalia > Perissodactyla > Rhinocerotidae > Diceros > Diceros bicornis. The sequence continues at coordinate 3,410,540 of NC_080764.1, forward strand.
TCAAAAGTTCTCATGAAAAAGAGTAAAGAGGGGAGGGAGGGGGGCAAAAGTGGTGATTAGGCACATGTGTATAATGATGGGTTGTAATTAGTCTTTGGGTGGTGAACATGATGTAATCTACACAAAAATCAAAATATAATGTTGTACACCTGAAATTTATATAATGTTATAACCCAGTGTTACCACAATAAAACAATAAAATAAAATAAAATAAAAATCAGTGAAACTAAAAAAAAAAAAAAGAGTAATGAGGCCTACCAGATAGTAAAACATGTTAAGATTATAGTAATGTTTAAATTGTGGCACAAGTACATTCATAAACAGATCAACAGGAGAAAAAGAAAATCTCAAAGACATATGGGAATTTATTATATGATGAGGCAGGAAAGTCCAACTAAAAGAGAAGATGAATTACACAATAAATGGTGTCTGGGATAAAGTTGAATCCCTACTTTATATCCTACAGAAAAAAAAATTCAGATGGATCAAAGATTTATTGAGAAAAATGGAACCATAAAACTACTACAAGAAAACATAAGAGAATTAGTTAAATCTCAGGATGGCCATGCCTTCTGAGTATATCGAAAGAGGCACACATACACACACACAGGGGGAAAAAACTAAAAATTTTGACTACATAAGTGTTTCTTAAATTATATACTGTAAAAAACATAAAAAGAAAGTTGAAAGACATGTAAAGGAATGGGAAGATATATGCATTTCATATCACAAAAGGAATTAGTTACTTTAATATGTAAAGAACTTCTATAAATCCATAAGAAGGTCAACAGCCAAAATGAAAAAATAGATAAGAATTATGAACAAATAGTTCACAGAAAGGGAAAAACCACATGTCTCTTAAACATTTGAAGAAATGCTCAACCTTATTCATAGTAAGGAAAAAGCATATTAAAACTAAAATGAGTTGTTTTTTTTTTTATCTACCAGATTTGCAAAGACCAAAACATTTATCAATCCACGATGATGAGGGTGTGAAGAAAGAGGCGGCTCAGTGTGCTGGTGAAGAGTGTGGATTCTGGGGCCACCACGTCTAGGTCTGAGTTTCAGTTTCATCACTTCGTAAACTTAGGAAGGTTGCTTGATCTCTCTAAGCCGTAATTTCCTCATCTGTAAGATGCGGCTGTTCTGAGGATTCAGTGAGTTAAAATTTGTCGAGTGCCTGGTATGTGTTCAATGTGATGCTAAATAAAATGAAATAAATATATTGCTGATGGGAACGTAAGTTGGCAGAAACTGTCTGGAGAAAAACATTAATCTATTAAAATTAGAAATGTACACAGCAGGGCCAGCCCAGTGGCGTAGCAGTTAAGTTCTCATGCTCCACTTTGGCGGCCCGGGGTCCGCAGGTTCAGAGCCCAGGGGCAGACCTACACACCACTTATCAAGCCACGCCGTGGAGGCGTCCTGTATAAAGTAGAGGAAGATGGGCACGGATGCTAGCCCAGGGCCAATCTTCCTCAGCAAAAGGAGGAGGATTGGCAACAGACGTTAGCTCAGGGCTAATCTTCCTCACCAAAAAAAAAAAAAAAAAAGGAAAGAAATGTACACAGCTTCTGAACAGCAATTCCACTTCCAGAAATCTTACACTGCAAATATGCTCTCGTGCGTGTGAGATGCACGTAAAACATGTTCATTACAGCATTGTCTGAAATTGTGGAAGACTGGAAACAACCTCAATGTCCTCACTCCGGACTGGTAAGCAAATTAAGTTACATCCATGTCATGGGAAGCAGGGAGAAAACAAGACAAATCCAAGAAAAACCAAGGAGGGAAAAAGCAGAGATTACTAAATTAGAAAAGCAAAAAAAAAGTACCAATAAATTAATCTGATGACTTCTGTGGTTTTTGTTTTGTGTGAGAAAATAGATAAATCTCTGGAGAACATAATTCAGAAAGTAAGAAAGAAAACAAACAAAAATGCATAAATTGTAAGAATACTACATATACTTTTATGCTAATATATTTTGAACTCTCCACGAAATGGGACACTTTCCAAGGAAAATATAAATTCTAAAAATTCTCGAGCATCTTAATGAATAATAACAATGCAAAGAAATGCTAAAATTTACTATAAAAGCCTCTAAATCGTGCCAGGCTCACATGGCTTCAAACAACAGATCCCTCCAGCACCGGATAAACAGCTCTGGACCAGTAAAAAAAAAAGTCCCCGCGTTTGTGTTGTGACAACATTTAACCCTGAATCAAACCCTGAGAGCAGGACAGCAGAGGAGACCATAGGCTGCACTCACTTATCCATAGATGTGCAAAGTCCCTTTCCTCCCCGAAGGGCGGGCAGGACGCTCTGTGTGGCCGGCACTGGGCTCGTCCTTGTGACACGGCGGGAGCAGAGAACTGCACACACCGCAGCACTGCACACCTCGGAGATTGCTCCCCCAGGACAGGTACCGGTGCCTGAGGACCAGTAGCCGGGACTCTGACTCTCTGAGGGCGAGAAGAGCCGCCCGACGACCGGACGCCTGGCCCGGGGAGAGGGTGTGGAGGAGCTGAGGCAGGAGGGCGTGGGCGACCTACAAGCCAGGCAGCGGGACACAGGGAGGGATGTGATGGGAGAGGGTACAGGCTGTAGGACAGCCAGTCAGTGTCCTGGGGCTGCTGTAACAAAGCACCACAAACCTGGGGCCTAAAACAACAGAAATTTATTCACTCACAGTTCTGGAGGCTAGAAGTCCAGAATCCAGGTGTCGGCGGGGCTGCGCTGTCTCTGAGGCTCCAGGGGAGCAGCCTTTCGTATCTGCTCCGCTTCTGGTGGCCGCCAGCAATCCTTGGCGTTCCTTGGCAGGTGGCAGCATCACTCCGGTCTCTGCCTCGGTCATCATGTGGCCTTCTCCCTGTGTCTGTGTCCAACCCTCCCTCTACCTGCAAGGACTCAGTCATTGGATTAGAGCCCACCCCGATGACTCGTCTTAACTTGGTTACATCTGCAAAGACCCTCTTTCCAAGTAAAGTCGCATGCACAGGGACCAGGGTTAGAACTCGAACGTGTCATTAGGGGGACACAATTCATGCCATAACGGGAGGAGTAAGGAAGATCTGTGGAGCCTGAGTACAGAAGTTGTTGAAAAGGGGCTGTGTGTACGCACGTGTGTTTGTGTGTGCATGCATGTGTGTACACAGGTGTGTGTCGTCTGTAGGTGTTTGTGTGTGTGCACCTGTGTATGCGTGCACCTGAGTATATGCAGGTATGGGAAGGGTGGCAGAGGGTGGCAGGTCAGATTTGACTTCCACTAACATGGCTGTGACTGCAAACGAGGCCAAGGACTGGGGGTGGCACACCCAGCCTCAGTTTCCAGAACATGAGGGCTGTCCAGGAGGGTGAGGGTGTGGACGGCATGAGTGATGCTGAGGAAGGATCTGAGAGGCAGGCATGGAGGGCAGGCAAAGGAGGCGTGGGGTGAGCGTGGAGTTTCTGAGGTGTGGGAGTGAACACACTGAAGACTTTCCCTGGAGGAGGTTTTAGACTTCAAGACTTCCCTGGAGGTTTGGACAGGTGGGACGTGGGAAGGGGAAACGATTCTGTGATGGTTTGGGGAATCTGTGTGAGGAGATAGGTCCACATGGAGGGCTCAGCTGGGCAGACACACACACAGGACAGGGGCTCAGAGGAGAAGTGGTGGTCGGAGATCCAACTTCGGACCCATACACACATGGACGGTACTGGCCCGCGGGCATCAGTGGGATTTGAGTGGAAGGAGAGACTAGAAATGGAGGGGCTGGCAGTGGCCTGAGAGACTCCAGCATGAACGTCCAGGGAGAAGGAGACGAGCCTGCACAGATGCCCAGAGAGGGCTGCGTGGCGATTGGCGGAGAAACACAAGAGCAGGACAGGAAAGAGAGGCTTCAAGACAGCAGAAGAGGCCAGTTGTTTGAGTGCCCGGTATGGTGTCTTAAGTAAGAGCAGGGCTGAGGACACCCATGGGCTTTGGAGACCCAAGGTCACTGGGGACTTCCAAGTGATGGTCTGTGGGCGATGGGGGCGGGAGCCGGTACAGAGGGTTAGGGCGTGAGGGGAGGAGCAGGCTGGCGACAGCGCAGGAGGTCCAAGATTTAGGAGAGAGAAACAAGAATCAACAGAAGTCCCTGAGAAGATGAAACGGGATGGGACCTTCCTATTGCAAGGGAAGAACTCTCAGCCAACCGAACAAAATCCAGACACGGACAAATGCCACAACCCAGGGGCTCATCTCAGCAAAGTCGGGATGCTTTCCAAATAGAAAACCTATCAGGATACTCACCAGTCACACCGATGGTCTGCCTGTTGGACCCCCACCCCACAGACGTCCCAGGCCATGGCTACGAGGTTATGAAGTCTCTTGGAAAACCAGGACTCTCCGGAGGGACCAACACTGCACACCTCTCTCCACGGTGATGAGCCAGAGGCATTAACGACAGGTGCAAACCACGAAGCTGCTTTCAGCACTATTATTTTGCCATTTTCTGAAGTTTTAGCAGATGTTTCAAAGCATAAAACAGACCTAACAGGTATAATGACTGGAAAGGAGGTGGTAGCAGTTTCAAGGATACAGATAAACACCAGAGAACCCGGGAGAAGTAACCTAGAAAGAAAAGCCAAAAGCAACTTACAACTGATGACAGTTTAGCAAATTGGCTGGATTCTAAATGAATATTTAAAAATCTATAGTTTTCCTATAGCCATGATCAGTTAGTACCTACAATGGGAAAGAAAGATCCCACTCAAAATAGCAACAGATTAAAAAAGACACGTAACACTTAGAATTCACTGCCATAAAAATATTCAGTACTTGTGTGAAGAGAAAACTATAAGCTCTACTGAGAAAATATGTAAGTACATGGAAGGATATGCCATATTGATGGAAATTCTGAACATTGTAAATACGTCAGTTCTCCCAAAATACTTCAAATATTTGGCCCAATCCCAATTAAGTCCTGATTAAAAACAACAACAAAACTCCACAACATTGTTTTAAAGTCTACCTGGAAATACCAGCAGGAGATAACTGCAAAGGAAATTTGGAAAAGAAGGGAAAATGAGGAATAGCTTTCTCTACCAGCTACTGAAATACATATTTAAGGCAACAGTGATTAAGACATTGTGGTACAATCATAAAAACAATGGATAGATCAATGAACCAAAACATGCAGACCTGAAACAGGCCTTAATATATCTAAAGACTTGGTACACAACAGATAAACTATCAAAAATGATTTCAAGAGGTGATGAAAATGTTCTAAAACTGATTTACCGAGTTGTACTGGTCGTACAACTTGGTAAAAATAACTTAAATCACTGAATTGTACCCTTGCAAAGGGTGGATTATATGAGATGCAAAATATGCCCCAATAAAGCTATTTTTTTCAAGTGGGGGAAAAAAAAGAATTCCAGGAGACTTCCAGATCAAGCTGGCGGTCTGAACTCATAGGCTTCACTCTTTTTTCTCCCCAACTCCCATATAAATGATTTTAGAACATAAAAATCAACAGCAGCATTGGAAAACAGAAAAGGATGAATTAGTGAATCAGAAATTCTGAGAAAATTCTGAAATGCAAAACATGGGTGAGAGGGACCGATGCAGAAACAGGGCTGCCCAGAAAAGCTGGAGAAGGAAACCCAGGCATTGAAGGAATCCACTGAAGAACTAGGTACTGATTTCCCCATAAGTCATCCTCAAAACCCCCCAACCCCGAGAACTTGGCGTTTAACAGCTGGAAGAGAAAGCTGCCGCGGAACAGCAGAGAGCAGGAAGAGTCCCAGCTGTGGGAGCTGGCTGGGCCCTTCCCCACCGCCAGGCAGCATCTGGTCTGGGCTCCACGCGGCAGGTGAGAACAATGACTCGGGCAAAGCTGGGGATGTGCCCACAGGGCTCCACCACGCTGCAGCCGAGACTGCAATCTGTGACCTGGGGCCAAACCCCACAGCCAGTTTGTGTAAGGTTATGTGGGCACACAGCCACACCCACTTGCTGACACACTGTCTGTGGCTGCTTTCCTGCCACAATGGATGAGCTGAGTGGCCATGACAGGACTGTGTGGGCCACAAAGCTGAAAATAGACAGAAGAAGTTGTTAACCCCTGGGTTAGAGGGAAAAGCATGGCGGCAGCTCCCAGGGCCACTTCAGGCCACTTCATCAGACACGGATAAAAATATCCTTCCCCATAGAAAACGTGGTCCCATGGGGCAGTTCAATCCTCTAAGTCACATCTGCAAAATGACCTGGTGGTCAACTAATCCGTGAGGAAACAGGATTAACTTAGGAAACAGAAGAGAATTTTACATTTCTAATTAGCATCCACGGAGAGACGCCAAAGGATATCAGCCTATAAAATAGAACTGGCCACAGTTTCTTAAATGGGGGATTAAAGAACAAGAAAGAGATCTTTGAAACGAAAAAAACCTGATTACTAAAATAATAAAACTTGAAAGAAGCTGTGGATAACATGGCGGAAGCCCATGCTGGTGAATTAGAGGACCAAGCCATGGAAGTCTCCCGGAGCAAAAAGAGAATGAGAGATGGGAATGGTAAGAATTAGGTTAAGAGACGTGGACTAGAGATCCAGGAGAAGCAATATCATCCCACTGAGGTCCCAAGGGAGAGTGGGGGAAGATGTAATTAAAGAAATAGGAGAAGAGGGGGCCGGCCCTGTGGCTTAGCGGTTAAGTGCGCTGCTGGCGGCCCGGGTTCGGGGCCCGGGCGCGCACCGATGCACCGCTTCTCCGGCCATGCTGAGGCGACATCCCACATACAGCAACTAGAAGGATGTGCAACTATGACGTACAACTATCTACTGGGGCTTTGGGGAGAAAAAGGGGGGAAAAAGGGAGGAGGATTGCCAACAGATGTTAGCTCAGGGCCGGTCTTCCTCAGCAAAAAGAGGGGGATTGGCATGGATGTTAGCGCAGGGCTGATCTTCCTCACAAATAAAAAAAAAGAAATAAGAGAAGAAAATTCCCTCTGAAATGGAAAATCTCGAGCCTTCGGATCATGGGTGCACGAAGAAGGAATAGTGGAGAAATAGTACATGCCGGACAGATCCACGTATCCTGGTGAAATTTATGACTCAAAGATTAAAAAGATCTTTAAACTTCAGGAGTAAAGAAAAATATCATCTACAACACGAAAATGCTAGAGCCCATGTTTGTGCACCAGCTACAAAGTTCTGAGGAAACAGAACTTCAGAACTAGGATTCTATATCCAGACAAATTATAGTTCCAATGTGAGGGAAAAATAAACGTATTTATCTATTTTCAAGGACTCAGAGAGTATACTGCAAACTGTTCTTTCTGGGAAAAAAAATAATTGTGAGGTGCAACTCAGTAGAAGGAAAGAAAGCAATGGCAGTGGGCATAAGAAACAATGGTGAGCAAATAGATCATTAAAATTTACAGTTCTGTCCAAATAATTACTGAGAAAAAGAGGTTTAATGCAGTTGTTAGAAAATAATTCCCCAAATACATAGGACATAATGTTCCTAAGTAATTGACATAATGTGAAAGAAAATTAATAGCATTCTGGAACTAAAATTCTCAATGATTGTGATAAAATTGTGTCAAATGTCTTGTCATATTCAAGTGGTAATTTATGGATATTGATTAATTCTTAGAGTTGATAGAAATATGTGTTTTAATACTTTATTGATCAGGACTCTTTGGGGTGCGTGGAACAGAAACCCAACTCAACCCAGCTTAAAAAATATTGAGAGGACCCTGGAATGCCTCTTGGGACCCACAGAGAAGAGACATGGTTGTTGGACTCCAGGAACAAATGGGGCTGGGAATTCAAATGCCCATCATCATCCCTGTGTCTCTCCATCCCTCACGTCTCTCACCCCTGCACGTGTGCATCCTTCTCTCTGAGTCGACCGGCTTCCTCCTGAGATCCACGAGTGCAGAACCCAGCCGTTGACACCACCCGCACTTAACGACACGTTGAATTCCTTTTCTCAGTTCCAGTTCCAAAACCTCTTGGAAAGACTCTCATTGGCAGAGGCTGAGTCAAGTGTGCACAACAGAAACAACCAGCTGGGGCCACAGGGCGAGATCACATCATTGACGTGGCTGATCCAGATGCGCGATGAGGTCAAGGAGGGAGGTCGGGCGATGGGGCATCCAGCCTACTGGGGACCACTGCAGCCCACCCCTGGGCAGCCCAGCACACATGCGTGCCCTCCCATGCACACTCACCTGTAATTCTTTCCTCTATACAGTTCAGCCTTTTCACTCCTGGGAAAGATCTGCCACTAGGATGGTGGCCTGAAATGAAAGTGCACAGAGGACTCACTCCCCCGTGGCGGGGTCCGAAGGACCAGCATAGCACGTGGTGGTCTCAGTCACATAAAGGCACCTACTGTGTGGGGAAGGGGTTCGAGACCACCATATAGGCTAGCAGGCATGGAACAGGGTGGCCAGGAGGAGCATGGCCACTGTCCCCAAACTTGGGGCCTCCATGCTCGGCTCCCGGGCAGCCCAACCTCCTCTGTCCCCAGCCTCTTCCCCTGGAACCTTTCCCACAGTTCCAACGTCCACCTCGTGTCCAGCTCTTGCCTGCTTTGTGACTCCCTGCTCCCCTCCCCTCTGCCCTCATGCTCTAGAGAGTTCCAGAACACACGGAAGAGCGACTGTAACCCTCTCCTCTCATGAACTGAGCATGTGGAGACCATTTCAACAGGTGAGAGGACGCAGGATGAATCAATCCAGCTGATGACAGAGAACGTTCCCGGCCCCAGGCACATAGCGCCGGTGCAGCTCACAGGGCGTCCTCCCGTGGACCCCAGGCCCCTCCACAAACACCTTCCTCTCCGGGAGGAAGAATGCATCACAACTGAACGACTCAACCTCAGAATGCCAGACAGCCAGTCCATTGGCAGAGGGAGGCCGGGAGCGGGAGCAGCATCTGATCCATTCAACGGGGAGTCCAAGGAAAATATCTCGGAGATGGAGCAAGGAGGCATTTTAAAAGCACAGTGATAAATACGTTAAATCATGCAGAAACTGCTTTGCTGACAAATACTTAAGGTCTGAAACTTCCAAGATGAAATAGATTGGAGCGAATCCTAGAACGGTGATCGTCGGCGGGCGCGGGCTGGGCTGGGGCTCTGCCTCCCGCGTCCCTCTGTCTTCTGCGTGTCTCCCATGATGTTGGGATCATTCCTCTGGGGAGACCTCACTGCCTTTTGTTTTTAAGACAATCTGAAAGTCAGGATCTGCTGGTTTAACATCAAGCTGCCATATATTTTTCATGAGCTGTGGCACATCCACTTGGGGAAGGAATCTGTTTTGAGGGTGGCACTTCAGAGACCAAGAGAAGGTGGCCTTGGGCTAGATGCTCAGACCTCCCAGCTGGGAGACCTTTGCATCAGCATCCCCAGTTATCCTCATCATTCCATCTGGTTTTCAGAGCCAGCCTGCAGAGAAGACTCACCCCTGATTATCATTCCCATCTTGGAGATGATAAAACGGAGGCCCAGCAAGGTTGGGCAAGGGAACCATTGACTGACAGAGCTGGGACTCGAGGCCAGATTTTCTGGCTCCAAACTCAGTAACTGTTTCCCTTATGTGGCCAGCCCGTGCACACGGCCCTGGGAGGGGCCATACCTCTGTCGGTGCCCATCACTGACACCTTCGGCAGAGATGATCAACCAGCTGCCACCCGGGAAACGGAAGGCAGACCTGAGTTTTGAGGAAGGTTGGGGGTGAGGGGTGGGGACTGGCTAGGCACACATTATCAGGCATCGATAATAAAAGGGGGGCTCACATGTTGGTCATATAAGGGCTCTGGAACCGGATAGACCTGGGTTCAAATACCAATGCCACTGCTCACGGGCTGTGTGATGTGGAAAGTTTTCTTAACCTTTCTGTGCCTGAATTGCTTCGTCTGGAAAAGATGATAATGAAAGTGCCTGCTCCCTTGTGGGGCCGTGGGGAAGATCAAAGGAGACAATGTAGTTTAGCCCAGTAGGGGACAGAGGAAATGCTCAGTAAGAGTTCTCAATGCTAATTATGTGTGCCAGTTATCTCCTGCTGTGTAACAAAGCGTCCCCAAATTTAGCAGCTTAAAACAACAACAAACGTTCATCATCTCACTGTGTCTGAGTCAGGAATTCAGGAGCAGCCTGGCTGGGTGGTTCTGGCTCAGGGTCTCTTGAGGCTGCCATCAAGGTGTCACTCGGGGTCACTGTCATCTGAGGCCCAACTGGGGATGGGGATCAGCTTTCAGGACGGCTGTTGGCAGGAGGCCTGAGTTCCTCCCCGCGTGGGCCTCTCCACGGGGCTGCTGGAGTGTCCTCACAACACGGCAGCTGACGTCCCCCAGAGAGAGAGGACAGAGAGAAGCCCCAGTGCCTGTTATGACCTGGCCTCAGACTCTACATTGTCACGCTGCCTCGTTCTACTCGTCAGAAGTGAGTCACCAGGTCCAGCCACACTCTGGGGAGGAGATCACGCTCCACTTTTGAAGGGAGGACTAACGAAGCATTTGGTGGACGTAGTTTAAAACGGCCGTGTTATTGCCGGATGAGTAAGACCAGACCTTGAGGGAGGGGAGCAAGGAAATTGTCTAGAAGGGCCCATGAAAGAGCCAAAAAGTACCTAAAAGCAACTCGAAATACTCTTGGTCTTCTGGTTCTGACCATCCCGCTGACCTGGGGCCTGGGTTTGCCCTTTAGGTTACAAAACCTGGTCACCCCAAATCTATTCCAGGAGCGACAAGCCTCCCCGAGCACAATCAGCGTCTGGGTCTTGGATGGCGGCACTCCACCACTTCAGAACGGCTCAGGGGGAGGAGGGGGAGGAGAGGGAGGAGAGGGGGGAGGAGAGGGAGGAGAGAGGGGAGGAGGAGGAGGAAGAGGAGAGGGGAGGAAGACAAGGATCAGAAGTAGGAGGAAGAGGGAGAGGAGGGGGCTTTTTTAAGAAAAACGGTGTTTCGTCCAAAAACTGTAGATGGGTGAGCTCTGATGGGAAGGCTGTTTAACGGGAATTTCCAGAAGGGCTCCGAGACCGGGGGATGGGGGTGGTGTGGCCCATACAAAGCATCATCTACTCCATCCACAGCGTACTAAGCATTGCCCAGAAGTGCCCAGACAACAGGAAAAACAAAACAAAACACAGCGGATCTTTAAATACCCTGTAATTGGATCAAGAGCGAGTATGGAATGTTCTGCACCACCCAGTGGTAGCCGGGAGCTCCAGGCCTGGTGGTTAAAGGAGAACTTTAAGGACGAGCCACTGCTTGTCCAAGAAGAAATGGGCCTGTCTTCCCCAAGACAACACGAGGCTGCCCCCACCACCTGCGGCCAGCAGACATTTAAACAAATCATGAACCCACTCAACGTGTCCCTTCAACGTCAGGTGACAGTTTCGACAGTGAGAGAGGGAGACGCCACTCTTCCGAGTTACAGAGACATACTTTGAAAATGGCGCTGGCCGTTGGAAAACGTTTGCACTGTTACGTGCCCTGTGTCTATAAAAAGTCGTATCTGCCCACTTCAAACACTCGGAAAATATTTTCTAACCAGTGTAAAACCTTTCAGATGAAAAGTTTCCACGTGTTTGAACTCGAGTGCGTGTGTGGCACATCTTGCCATTCGCTCACAAGAACGAGGATGGACCTCCGGGGGACGGTGGAAGGTGCCCCAGCCGCGCTCCAGCGCGGCCCCCGCGCGCCAGGTGAAGGCGGCAGTGTGCGTCAAGGGTGGGAGCCCCGCCAGGCACGCCCCAGCTGCGGTGCTTCCACAGCCTGCATTGGCGTCTTCCTCATCCTCAGTGATCATTAAAACCAAGTACAGAAATAACAACACTTAGAACCAGACCTTCAAATCCCACTATCACAAAACTCTCAGCCAAGATTCCCCAAATAGAGAAGTACAATCAGAGCACACTCACTAAAAGAATATGTTTAAAAACGTTTTAGTGAAAACAAGATGGTTTAGTACTGTTAATAGAATGAAATTTAAAGTTACTTTAGCAATATGTTACTTCATCTTTATTTCAACGTTTCTCACTTCCATTATAAATATTTCATAATACACTTACATGTGTGTCATTCACAAATGAATAAATATACTTATTCTGGCGTATTGACTCAAACTTATGTTTTTGCTGGGAAGGGTGATCCAGTTCTAGACCTTGGAGGCCACCAGCGGGGGGGGACAGAAGTGCACACTCCGGGGCCAGGTGACTTGGCTCAAGTCCTGGCTCCAACATGCAACAGCTGCATAACACTGCCTCTCTGGGCTTTATTTCCTCACCTGGGAGCTGGGGATGGGAATGAGCCAGCCTCAGAGGATGAGATGAGACGAGATGATGCACGAACTGTCCTCATCCCAGGACCCAGGGAGCACACTCTGGCCCCATCATCTATAGCGCAAAGTGGATCCTATGAGAATATTTCTTTATTAATAATCTAAAAGCAGCCAGCCCCCCAAACACACACACACACACACACACACACACACACCATGTACCCACACAAAATTACCCAATTAGTATTTCCTTCACCTTGAATCCTGGTGACAAGCCATATTACCAACTTATGTGATAAAGGTGGTGACCTTTACCAATTCTGAGAAGTTACCATTTGACAAATCTTATCCATTTTACCGTCACCACAATCCAACAAGCCCAAGCGTTACACCACTTGATAGGTGAGGAAGTTGAGGTCCAGAGAGGAGAAGTGACCTGCCCAAAGCCACACAGTGATCAGTGGAGAAACACAAATTTAACCTTTATCTATCTGGCTCCAAAGCCTGTGCCCTTTGCCAATTTCTAATCCTGCAGCTGTCCCCAAATTTACAAGTCAGCCCACGTTTCAGGGGATTCTCCCCCCAAGAAAGATGATTCCCACACGACTAATCAAATGCGATTTCTCTTTTAGAAGTTCGTAAGATTCTTCACGTGAGTAAACCTGCAAACCCTGAGAGACTCAGAACCTCCTCCTCCCCGGCCCCCACCCTCAGGGGCCGCTGTCCCTGGGTCAGCAGTGTCCTCACAACACCAAGGAAATGCCGGTTGTCTGGATGATGCACAGGCAGCATGGAGACAAAGCACCAATGATCAAGAAACCGTCCTCCCCGAAGACAAGTCCCAGAATAATTGACCAGATGCCTAATGAATTCTAGACCAAAGAATTTAGCTTAATGGCCACCTATAAAATAAACAGGGGGAAAACTAGCTCTTTCTGCAGTCCCCACTCGGTAGTAAATGATTGACAATCAGATCATCTCCCTAAGTATGTGCGTCATTAAGGAGATGCTGCAGCTGGGCGCTGCAGGACTGCGGTGACCCTGGCAGGCCCAGGGAGAGCCCTGAGCCAAACAACCATGAGCGACACGCGCATATAAGGGGTGTCCCCATGGCCCAGCTCAGGCAGGACAGAGGAGGCGAGAGGTCCGGAATGAAGACCACAGGTGGGAACGAGGGTGGCCCGTCCATGGAGACCTAAGTCAGTCATGCAGATGCAGCAGGATAAGCCTGGAAAAGAGGAGACCCGTGCGGCAGGGTCCCAGCCTTCAAACACGTGAGACAGGAATGGGGCGCCCTCTCTGGCCTCCAGCTGCAGAGCTGGACCACAGGTGGAGACTAGCTGGGAGCAGATTTCAGGAAGAGCACGCGGGCCCTGTGGGAGCTGACTCCCGGGAAGTCTGCTGGGGGGTGGGAGCAGGCAGCCCGTGTCAGCTCAGAGGCTGCCAGGAGTGGAGACCCCATCAGGACTCCTCAGTCCTGGGGTTACCGTGGCTGAACATGGAACTATTTTGAGCATCTTCCAGACCTGGGCACGCTGGCCAGCCCTCGGGACACTGTGACTGACCTTCATCCCAAAGAGGCATTCTTGCTCCCTCAACCATCACCCATTGTGATGACTCAGCTACTCTCTCTCACCTCTGCTTCTCTCTAGATCATTCCACATCTAACCCTGCTGCCGACGGACTCATTGCTCACATGTCCCATTGAAATTCCCAAGGCAGAGAATCCAATCCAGTCGAAAAACACATCTTGCGTGCCTACTGTGTGCCAGGCACTGGGATGTGACAGTGAACAGGATGGGGCTTACACTCCATGGGGAGACAGACTGTGAGCAAACAGATGACATGTCAGGTGGCTGCAGGTGCACAGCAGAGAAGAGCAAAGGACACAGGACAGAAAGACGGGGCCTCACCGAGGTGGGTCAATCACAGAAATCTGAAAAGGCAATGCTGAGCAAACACTTATGGAGCTGAAAGGTGACCCCTGGGAAGGAGCATTCCAGACAGAGGGAAAAGCAAAGGCCCTGGGGCAGCAGTGTTTGGTGTGTTGGAAGACTGGCAGGTGGTCAGTGGGCTTCTATGGTAGGGGGGTGGAGAGACGGGATAGAATGCACTAGAAACGGGTGAGGCCAAGGAGGGCTTTCTAAGATGGGCTGTTTCCGTCTGTCTGGATGCTGATGGGAAGGGCCCGGAGAGGAGGAAATACTGACGATGTAGGACAGGGAGGGGACAGTGGCTGGAAAGGATCCCTTGACTAAGGTTAAAGATAAATTGTTCACTAGACACTTGTTAAAAACGGCAAGACAGATTTTATAGGGGCTACTGTGGTGGGGGAGAGGGACTTCAGCATAGAACTCAGCTCAAGTCTGAACGCAGCAGGGACAGCGGGGGATTTATAGACGAAGAGCAGAGTGAGGGTCGGGGGTGGGAAACTATTAGGAGGGACGTCGAGGGTCGGGGACTCTTGCTAACCTGGCCCCACAGGATTCTTGCTAACGGCAGGCCAGGACTAGATACCAAGGGATGTCTAAGACCTCAAAGGGGCCCGACTAATGTTTGGCAAGGAGAGCGTCTTTGTCAGAAGGCGGGAAGGGCTGGGGTTCTGTGCCCGAGGGGGGCCGCCTCGATAGAACAGTCAGTGCACAGTAACAGCAGCCAAGGTGGGGGGCCCAGAGCACGCACGGGGGTCTGGGATGTGCTGCTGGAGCTCGTTAGTTCTCACCGGCCCTGGGGGCAGAGCTGCTGCCCGACCCCACAGAGACGGGTCCGGCCCGGGATGGCTGGCCTTGGCCAGGTCCCGCCTTGGTCTGATCAGCTTCACTCACAGGTGGTGAACTTGACCTTCGCACCCATGAGCCTGTCCTCCCAGAGGGTGCAGGTTTCTCTGCTCCACCATCATCCCAGAGTTCGAGCTGGGCTGTGAGATGCCAGGGCACGCAGACATCTTCCCCGCCCCATGAGAGGTCCCCCAACTCTGCTCCTGAGCACCCCCGCCTGGGTGTCCTCCCGGGACGCTGCGCTCTCTGCAGTTAGACGGGGCCCGACACGGACTTGAGCTGGTTCTTAGAAGCACAGATTACCATGGCAGCCATTCTCCAGAAAACTCTCACAAAAGGCCGTTCCCGCCTTTCTGAGTAACTCCCAAACAGTGAGTAACTCCCAAACAGTGAGTAACTCCCAAACAACAGTCCACAAATCAGAGTGCAAGGTAAAGACATGTCGCAGTGGAGCGTGGCGGACGGGACGCCTGCCCACCGGGACCCCCTCTCGGGTGCGCACTGCTCGTCAAAGTGGCACTGTCATCCTTTTGGAGAACGGTCTCATGCTCGCTGGCCCCAGCTCTCCACCTGCTGAGGAGCAAGCCAGCCCGCCACCCCTCTTCACGTGCATTCTGTCCTGCTGGCCCTTCTTCGGGCACAAAGAGGGGAAGTGCTCCTTCAGAAGGCCCTGCATTTCTGCTCCGAAGCAGCCAAGATTCTCCACGTTTCCTGGCCTTGGATGGAGCCCAGGACGCCGCTGTGCGTGCCCTGCTGGCGGCCTTGAGCCCCACACCACGGACGTTGAGTGTGCCTGTCTCTGCAGGAGTTACAGGGCAGGTGGGATGCAGGGCGGGGACAACGCCCGCGCACAGAGTGGGGCTCGTGGCAGTGGCCAGTTCATGCTAAACGCATCAGCGATGGGGTATGCGGTCCCCGTCCCGAGCAGGTCGCAGCGGCTGGGAGCAGGTCAGTCACAACACTGGAGTATCTGTGGACAGATGACCGGTGTGTTTGGGAAATCCAAGATGACTCAGCAAATCTCAGCATGGCCCAGGGATTCCAGCGGCCGTTTCCAGACGTTAGTGACTGTTTCTCCTAGATGGATGGCATCCTCACTGGCACCCTGAGATCAGAGGCCCACGCCGTGGCGTAATTCCTCAGGGTGGGGGCTCGGTGACCCCTGCAGGGGGTGTGATGGAGCCAGGGTGGGGGTTCAGCCGTTATCAGGGTGGGGCGGGCTCCTCTGCCACAGAGTCCCAGAGAGCGTGAGGTCAGCTGGGGGAGGGCGGGGACGGACCACCAGCAAGTGAACCAGGAGACGGATAAAACTGAGTGCTCCAGGGAAAGGCCAGGGTGATGGGGCCACAGCGACGGGGAGTGGAGGCCCTCCTCAGGGCGGGGCCCCAGTGGGGACGTGCCTGGGCTCTCACATGTCCAGTCACTGGGGTCAGCACAGTCTACACAGTAACTCACTCATCCCTGTAGCTGCCCCACGAGGTACAGTTTACAGATGGGACACTGAGGCCCTGAGCAGTTAGGTAAGTTGCCCAAGGTCACACAGCGAGTAGGATCCAAACCCGAGTTGACTGTTGGCAGTTGTCCAGCCAAGAGAGGACGCTGGCTTGGACCAGGGTGAGGGTCAGGGTGAGGTTCCGGAGATGGAGAGAAGTGGACAATGGAGAGACACTCTGGAGGCCCAGCCGAGGGACATGCTGGTGACCCGATGGTGGGGAGGGACAAGGAGGCGTCAGGAGCAAGTCCGCAGAGCCTCCCGAGAGACACACCCACTGCACGTGCACGGGCATCCCAGGAGGCCCCGGTGGACTGAAGGCAGGTGCTCCGCTGGGCAGAGAAACCCCTCCAAACCCGTTTACCTCCTCACGCCCCCAGTAGCCACCTGGCAGCACCGCCTGCCCCTCAGGTCCCCTGAGAAGGAGCCCATACGACAGCGGATGCGCCGCCAAGGGGCCAGCGCACTATCGAGAGCCAGGTCCCCAAAGCACACCACCTCCAGCACCCCAACACCAGCTGGACGCAGGATGCTGAGGCCCCTTCCCTAGGGCGTCTAGGGCTCTGGGGACCTTGGGTAAATTGGGCTGTCCTGTTAGGGGAAGGGCGAGGAGAGGGGACCCTACCCCGAGGTGTCAGGGTAGGAGTTGGTACCCCGGCATGCCTCATCATGACCTTCATTACACTGAGTCAGGACACAGTCGCGGGTGGGGGGTGTTCCTGGGTGAGGAGGCAGCCCCGGGGGTCAGGCTGTCACCCAGGATGCGCCTCTGGGTCTCTGAACATTTACTGGAGGGGTTAACTGAGTCAGTGAAGGAAGAGAGGGAGGGAGGAGCGAGAGGGGAAAGGAGAGTGGGCAGGGGGAGGGGGGAGGGCGGGGGGGGGCAGGGAGAGGGAGTGGGCAGCAGGAGGCAGTAGCAGTGGGAGGCAGGACCAGGTGGCAGGTCCATGAGCAGGGCGCAGCCACCAGGGCAGAAACCCAAACTGGACCAGCAGCTCGGGCACCAGGTTGGCCGCTCGTTCCCACAGCTGGGAGGGGTGCAGAGACCAAGGGGTCTGGACAACTGCTCCAGGAGCCTCGGCTGCCCCTCATGCTCCCTGGGAGTCTACAGCACTGGCCTCCTTCCCTGTCAGCCCCACCGTGGGGCCCGGGAGCCAGCAGCAGGAAGGTGACAGGAGAGGGGGAGGCTGGCTGGACCCCTGGAATCCAGAGCCATCCTGGGCCGGTGGGGAGGGCGGTGGAGGGGCAGGCAAGTCCCCACTGCCACCTGCAGAGATTGGGACATACCTGCCAGACCCACACGGAGCGGGGAGGGGGACTGGGAGGGGCCCAGGACCCCGGACAAGAGCAGCCAGAAGCAACTGGTGTCCACGGCACAAGGAGCCCCCGCCTTCTGACAAACGGGCGCCCTGACAAGCACACCTCGGCCCAGGGACAACCAGCCGATGACTGGGCACGGCCCGGTGACACCACGGGGCCTGAGGAGCCACCAAGCCCCCATATTCCTGAGCCCGTTGGCCCACCCAGGTGACCACAGATGGATCCAGAGCCGAGGGAAGTGAGCCGCACAGCCCACGTACCTGGCGATGGACACCGGCGCACGGTGATGGCATGATCGTGTGTAAACAGCTCCCGGAGTTACACTGGCAGCCGCTAATAAGTCCTCCAGGCTGCTTTTCACACATAAGGGTCAATTTACTGTATGTTTTTTAAAAGGAATCATTCGCTGAGCCAAATATGAATTGTCACCGACTGTCCACAGGCCGATGATATAATTCACACGCCTTAAAACACCCTGACGTGAGTAGCCCTTTAAGAAAGAGCTGAAATTGCTATTTTATTGTCATCTCAGTCTGTTATAATTTACAATTTCCCTACATTCCAATTACTGGGCAGTTGGGGAACGCGTGTTAAGGTCTCTGGCACCCTCGTGGGCCCGCGGCCTTGGGGCAGATCCTCTGGCTTCACGGCAGACACGGTTAACTTTCTAACGTGCGCTGGTACCGTACGCGTGCTGGCCTCAGGGTTCCAGAACGGGACGGCCCCAGGGCCTGCCCGCAGAGCCTCAGGTCCAGGGAAAGAGAGACGACGCCACCCACAGGAGGAAACCGCGTCCAGTGGCAGCTCAGCTGACAGGCCTTGTCTGCCCTCGGCCTCCGTGACTTCTCGCCTCCCCCGTCGGGATCTGGGAGCATCGGGCCCTCCCGTCCCGGGGTCCCCCAAGGAGGGGAGGAGAGCCACAGGCAGGTGAGCTACCTGGGGGCTGGCCGTGGCCCTCCCTCCGCACCAGGAAATGCAGCCCAGTCCCCGCGGGCCAGTGCTAAGGGGAGCGGGCGGGAGGAGGCAGGCCGAGGAGAGGCCGCCCGCCCCGTCACTTTCCCCCGCGGTGTGCCACGCTCTCTCACCCACCGGGTTTAACCGCCAGGCTGGGCTAGTGGGGTGCGTGGGGTCCCCTCCAGGAAGGAGACCAGGGCTCACAGAGCGCTGAGCGCAGCAGAGGGAGCGGGTCCGTGGCCAGAGACCCAGCGGGAGGAGCGCTTAGCAAACGCCTGAGGGCGCATTTTGTGTGCTTCCAAAGAGCGGGAACCACCACTCAGAAAGAACCCCCCCCCCGCCCCGCCGGTGTTCCCTGGTTCCCTGCGCCCGACTCCGCTCGGGAGAGAACGCTCAGGTCGCTGGAAAGGCCAACCCTAGTGACCAGAGTCAAAGGACGTGAGGCCGACAGGAAGCTGGGACAGGGGGGTGTGCGGCCGGCGAGGACGAGCCGTGGGCCCCGTGTCCGGCTGCTCAGGCACACACGGTCTCGGGCCCGAGAGCACCCTGAAGGGTGAGGGGTTAGGGGGTGGCGGGGGCCAAGTCCAGGGGCGTGGGGTCACCTCTGGGAGTCGCTGGATGGCGCTCTGGCGCCCAGGCCTCTGCTGAACAAGTTCCTGCCCGGTCCCCTGCCCGCAGGCGGTTTTGCCCCAGGAAGCTGCAGCCCTTTAAGCTTTGCCGGCCCGGCTCTGAGCCGCTGCGAGCAGGGACGACGGGGCTGCGTCTGCGGCCCTGTGCTCCCCTCTCCTGCCGCCCCAGGCCTGCCGCGTCCCAGGGGAGCGGGCCCAGGGCCCCTCTCCTCACCGGACGAAAACACGTGCCCCAGGGCTGCTCCCCTTTCCCAGAGACCCTCACCCTCCACCCACCCCCACACACACAACACCCACACACACAACACCCACCCACACACCACACACAGCACACACCTACACACATACCTACACACAACACACACCTACACACACAACACCCACACACATACCACACACACCCCTACACACACCTACACAAACACACCACATACGCAAAACCCACACTCACACCACACACACACCTACACACCACCCAGACACCTACACACACACCTACACACGACATACACCTACACACACACACATACCTACACACAACACACACACCTACACACACAACACCCACACACACAGCACACACACACCTATACACCACCCACCACACACACACCTAGACCTACACATACACCACACACACACACACCTACACACACCACACACACTCAGGTGGTACACAGGTCAGGGCCTCGGATTCTATCTTTATATGATGAAATGGAGGGCTCCTTCCCTCTTCACAGGATTCCCGGGTGCCAGGTGAGGAGAAGGAAAGTTCTTCCTCCCAGAGGGGCAGCGGCCGCACGCGGGACCAACCCAGCACCCTGGCCCATGACGCTGGGAGAGCATCCAGGGTCCCAGCCTGTCCAGGGCTGATTGCAGCCATCAGACGGGGCTGGGCTGGCCAATGGGGTCAGCTTGGGCCATGCCTGTCTGTCCCCACCCATCCCCACGTGTCCCCAAGAGCCAAAGCATAGCCAGCCTCTGTCCAGGTGCCAAGATGGTCCCAACAGATTAGGGCTCACAGCAGAGTGCCTCCACGGATGAGGTGGGACCCCCACTCCTCCACGGGGCTCACGGGGAGCGGAAATGGGTGACAGCGCTGAGGGGCTGGCCTCCCTGACTGGACACCCATGTCCTGGTCCCTCAGCACTCGGCAGAGGGCAGCCCAAGGGCCCAGGGGCAGAGCCCTGTCATCCTGCCTCAGACACACTCACCTGTGACCCCGGGCCAGACATGGCTGAGCCCGTCTCCTCGTGGGCAGAATGAGAGCAGGATGGCTGAGGCCTGCCACTCCAGATTTCCAGCCCAGCATGTCTGCTCACCTGGAAGGCGGGAGCCAGGAAGCTCCGGGACAACCTCAGGCAAACTCTCCTCTCTGGACTGGACTTTCCTTGTCTACGAAACAGGGGGGTGGATCGGGTGCCTTCTAAGGGCAGAGAAAGAACACATTCTGAGTCCAGGGACTGAAATCTGAGGCCAGCTCTGGGCCCGGCTGTGTGGGCTCGGGAGGGCACTGCACCTCTCTGAGCTCGAGTCCTCCTCTGTAAGGACTCGGCTTCGCGGAGCCGTTCCTGGAAGTGGAGCCAGCCCACACGGCCCTGTCTGCGGTGGACGCTGCACCCGCTGTCTCTGGAGTCGCCAGTTTGACGACTAGTGTGGACAACCTGTGCTTCCCCTGGACCCTCACTGTCACCCACTGGTGTCTGCTGGACTGCAGACCAGAGCCACCCCTCCCACAGCACAGGGTTCTCTGCGGCCCAGGGTCCAAGGAGGAGGGCGGGCTGGGTGGGCCAGCCCCGTGGGCTTGGCGGTAGGGACGCTCTCCTGCAGCCCCGACCAGGGGGAGACCAGCAGCACCACCACTCCCTTCCCTTCCACGACGCTGGCTTTCCCAGTTGGATGCATTTTGCCCAAATAAAATTATTTATTTTAATAAGTATTAAATAATTTAATAAGTAAAAATAATTTAAGAAATAATACATTCTTTCTTTAATAAAATTATTCTACTTAGCCAATGACCACCTCTAAGGTCCTTTCCACCTTCAACGTTCGAGAGGTCTGTGTGGTGTAAGGCCCGAGAGTAAGGCCCAATGCTATGTCTGCGACATCTGGTGACACCAGACTGGCCCAACCGCAAGGCCCCTCCAGCTCTGCTCCTGTGGACAAGGTCCCTAGGCAAACCACCCTCCTCACCACGGGTCCAGGCACAGTGCCTGCTTCTCCCTGGGGAGCAGGCTTCAGTTCCCTGCCAGCCCGCGGGACTATTCAAACAAGCCCATCACATCCTCCCCAGGAACCAGGGGCACCCCACCCTCTTGATGCTACAAAGCCAGCTCCCACCACCCCTGGCTGGTCGCCCTGCTCCCGAGCACAGCCCCCATGTGGCCCTGCGTGGTAGGCAGCGTGCTCCTCCCCAGGCTGTGTGTACGTGTGACTGATAACCCGCTGTCCATCTTGTCTTCCCAGTGTCAGGTGTCCCGTGACCCAGGGCAGACCCCTCCCTCAGCAATCGGGTGAAGAGGAGGCGATTAAAACTGCCTGAAATCCTGGGGCAGAAACGTTCCTTGGGAAGCACGTGGCCCAAGCTTTGCACTGACAGGTGGGGAAGTTCAGGCCCAGCAGGCAGGGACTTGCTCCAGGTCCCATGGTGTGTAGCAGTCAGCTGGGACCAGGTTACTGTGCCATGACAAGGGACCTCAAGATCTTCTTGGCTGACGCACAGGGTTTACTCCTCGCTCCTGCTCACCTCCACTCTGGGCCCGCAGTGGCTCTGCCCCATGCCGTCTCCTGACGGCACAGCCTCTGTCAGGGCCATCCTCCGTCCACTGGCAGAGGGAGAACAGACAAATGGGAGCTGGTTCAAAGCTTCTACCCACGTTTCCCCGGCAGATGGACTCAGCCGCTCCTGAGTTCACGGAGAGGGCCAAGGCACGTGGTGAGCTGACGTCTCATCCACGTGGGCCGGGAGGGGAAGCCCCCCTAGGAAGGGCAGCCAACGTGTTGAGCGGGCCAAGCCGGCCCAGCCACCGAGTCTCCTCGTCCCCGCTGCCTCCCGACCTGAGTCGTTTCCATCAGAGCCACTGGAATGAGCCCAAGTGGAATCCGTGTCCCTGCAGCCCAGGGGCCAGGCACGTGGGGTGGGAACTGAGCCCAGAAGCCTGGGGACACCGACCACCACCAGCTGTGACCTCACAGCAATGCTTTAAGTCCTCTGAGCCGTCACCAAGGAGCTGAGTTTTCAGGAGAACAAACAGAAATGTGTCACAGAAACGTAACAAGAGGACCAAGTCCCCGCCAGGCCAGCAGCAGAGCATCTTTGAGCTCGGTGGGCACGGGAGCCCACCCCGCTAGAGGGCAGGTGGAGACGCCCGCCCTCTGGAGAGGAGGACAGAGCGGAATTCCCTGGGGCAAAATGGAAATGCAGACAGATGGACACTCGCTCAGACCCAGCGCCGGGAACCTGAGTCCAATGACAGCCTCTGATGGAGTCCCCTCCCGGTGATCCGCGTGGGCTCCTCCCTCTGCCTGGAATGACCTCCCCTTCCCCTCCCAGGGAACTCCTGCTCCTCGCTGAGGCCCAGCTCAGCCACCACCCCAGTTCAGCTCACTGCATGTCCGCCCTGCACCTGCTCGGCCCCCACCCTGGCCCCCCAGAGGCCCCGCCAGCTTTCTCAGGGCCATCAGAGCCAGCGGCCTGGTGACCTCCTGTATGGGTTAGCATGTGCTTCGTGACAGACCACACCACACTTGGCAGATGGAAACCAGCATGAGTATTTCCCACCACTCTGTGGGCGGCTGAGAGGGTGCGTGGTCGTGGCCGCGTCGGCAGGGCCGGAGGGTCAGGGCTGGCCCCTCCCAGGCCTGGGGCCTCTTCCCGGAGACTGAGACTTCCCCACGTGCTCTCGCCCTGGGCAGGCTGGCAGGGGCTTGCAGACATGGTGGCAAAGGGGGCCCGGCAGCAAGATGGGGAGCCCGTGCAGGGAGGGCAGGAGCACTGCCAGCCTCGCTGCGCCCCCTTCTCTATGCCCGCCAGCTGCAGGAGCCCCGTGGCCAGCTGAGTTAGGGTGCGAGGAGACGGCACAGGGCATAGACTCGGGGAGCAGTGAGACAAACAGGGCCATCGCTGCAACAATGGCCCAACGTCCTGTCCCGGAAACCCAGGCCACCCTACCCAGGGATGCTCGGAGGGCGGGGAGGAAGCACAGAGATGGTGAGCAGGTCTGGGAGCACTGAGAGGAGACCCCTCCCGGCCAGGCGGAGAGAGGGGGCAGGCCTATGCTGACTCAGCAGAGGCACAGGCGGCGCCCTGCGCTCACGGATGGAGCCGTAGCAGCCTCTGCAGGGACTCATGCTCGAAGAGGAGCGGCCATGAGTCCTAGAAAAGGAGGCCTGGGGCCCCCCTCTCGCCAAAGTCCCCAGTCACCCTGTCAGCCCTGCGGACGCCCCACACCCCATCCCTGACCGCTCAGCTCAGAGATCCTGGTCCCTTCCTCCCCTGACGCCCTCCCTCCCAAGGAGCTCTCGCCCAGGCCTGTGGTGTGAACGCCATGTAGCACTGGGACCCCCAAAGGTGCCTCTCTCTCCCGGAGAGACACTGCCCAGACTCTGGGTCCCTTTATCCAATGCCTTCCCATCACTTTAATCTCCAAGGTCACCTCTTGTCCAGGACTTCACCTTGATCCCACCCCACCTGACAGTGCTTCCTCCCAAGGTGTCCCCATCTCAGGTCATGGCAAGGGCAGCCCCTCCTCTCAGCCCGAGAGACCCCTTGAACATGCCAGAAGGACTATGTCACTCCCCTGTCTGAGCTGTCACCACAGGGTGAACTCCTGAGCATGGTGTCCAAGGCCCCCCAGGAGCTGGTCCCAATATATTTTTCTAGGCTTTTTTCCTGGTCCTCCCGACCCTACCCCCCTCCACACTCTCCCCCACACTCTGCTCCAGGCTGCACCTCCAGTTGGTCCCTCTTTCATCTTTGCTCGTGTTCTTCTCTCGTCCCAGAATGCCCTCTTCTATCCAACAAACTCCTACTCATCCTTCAAGGCCCAGCTGAAATGTCCCATTCTCTGTGAAGAGGTCCATGACCCTCCCAGGTTGGATGAGCCCCTCAGGCTGTGTCCAGCCCTGAGCCCCTCTATCAGCACTCATTCACTCGCCTGGGCTGAGAGCCGGACAGAGACCAAGTTGTGAGATGGGGCACAGGGTGTGCATGAGTGAGGCTTTGATCAAGAAGTTGAGAGGAACCGGGGTGAGCTATGCCCCAGGCCTTGAGCTCCCAGCTGGATCCAAACCACTGAGCCCTTGGGTCAGATGGAGACGAGCCTGCCCAGTGCCCTCCCACAGGGCTGGGGGGAGCGCCGAGGGGCAAGGGTGTGGAACAGGAGAAAGTGCCCTCGCCTTCCCAGGGTAATTATTCCAGCCAGAACCTTGACCACATGTCTTCATTAGGTCATCAAATAAATTATTACATTATTACATTCTAAGTTGACAAGTAAATCTTATTATAAAGTGTAATGACACCATAAAAGACATTTTATTCATTCGTTTAGTCCCCTCGTTCCCACAGACACTTATTACAGCTCCCGCGACAGTGAGAACCAGAACATTAATTTGGCAAATCGATGGAAATCTTTCAGGAGCGCGGTTCCCGGCTCTGACCCTGCGGCCCGGACACCAGGCAGGGCAGAGACCGTCCGGCTGGGGCGGGAACCAGACCTCAGAGCCCAGGACCGCGGCTTCCCCCCGGGGCAGGCAGGACCCTCGGGGAAAGACACCCCAGGGAGGGCTCACTCAGCACCGGGGGACCGGCACCCCCAGAGAGCCACCCACTGCAGCCCCCGAGGCCCACTCCGCGTCCAGCAGCCACTCCCACCCGCCCTGCCCTGGGTGGTCCTCCAGCCAGCCTGGCTGTGCAACCTCAGGTAAGTCTTGGGACAGCCCTTTCCAGCCATCTTTAAATCGGGACAATGCCGGCAGCCCCCGCAGGGCTGTTGTGAGGACACACTGAGGAAGAAGAGGGTTGTGGGTAAGAGCACGGACTCTGGACGAGCTCTGTGAGCTCCGGTGAGCTGTCTGACCTCCCTGTGCCTCAGTTTTTTCATCTGTTCAATGGGGTAAAATGCTGTGCAGAGCAGAGGAGTATGAGAGGGGCCGTGCTGCTGCTCTCTCGCACCGCCCTGGGTCCAAGAAAGATGAGGAGGGAGGGGACGCAGCGCCCACACACAGGGACCCCGTCTGGGTGGACAGACAGAGCCGACTGGGGCAGCGGTGGACAGTCCTGCCCGAGCCGAGAGCGTGGCTCGAGTAGCGGGGACGCTTTGCAGGGACCAGGGAGGGTGAAGCTCTAGCTCAGAGGTGACCCCAGGGGAGGCGCCACCGGCAGCTTGTAGCACCTGCCTCCTCCCCACGTCCTCCACTGTCCAGTTCCTCAAGCCCCCACGACCTTCCTCGTGGGAACACACGTGTGGACAGAGAGAGAAGAATTGAAGTCACGTGCAAACGCACATTTGGGCCCTTCTCAGCCCGCAAGGCGCCCAGGACACACTGCCCTCGTTCTGGGGCCACAGGGCAGGCCACCCCGCCCCCTGAAATTCAGGGATTGATGTGTTTCTTACATTTGCATACCTGCCTCTAATTTGGAAATTTTGCTGTTTAAACAGCTCAATTTAAAGTTGTGATTTTCGAAGCTGATCATTTTTCCTTTCTTTCTACCACTATTAGTAGAATGCCAGAGGCATTTCTAAGCACATTCTTTGAAACTGGAATAAAAGCAGTAAATGGTCTTCAGAGAGCTGTGAGGAGAGAACATGGAGCGAGGAGGGTGGCCACAGGGGCGGGGCAGGTGTGCCTGCCACACCCATGGCCACGCCATGCCCCCCACGCTGGACCCAGACTCCTCAGGACGTCCACACTCTCCTTCCACACCCCCCAGGTGAAGTGCAGTTCCACTCCGGGATGAGCAGAGCGCCCTGGGCTCCACCCCACTCCCCTGGCCAGGAGCTTTGTCATGGCTTGAGGAGCTGCAGAAACCCTGACCCCCTGGACTCTGGACATGGGGCTCCTGTGCTGGCTAAAGGCTCTGTTCCTGTGTGTTTCCTTCAGCTCACTCCCGGCTCATCCCTCGGAGGCCGCCTCGGCCTGGGGGTGGCCAAGGCTGAGGCTGGTCCCTGCCAGGAGGAGGGGACAGAGGCTGCAGGTCCCTTCCTGTCACCTAAGGCAATTGTGGGGCCAGTGCTGGGTGTGGGCATCCGGGGGAGGGGTGGTGGGCTCTCCAGGGATGAGGATGAAGCCTCTACAGCGGGCCTTAAAGACAGCAGGGATTTCCCAGCTAGAGAAAGACACCTGGACAGAGGGAAGGTCCCAGCAAAGCCAGAGGCTATGAGAACAACAGTGCAGGCCAGGGGCAGGGGCAAGGAGACCAGCTGTGGGCAGGCCTCCAGGGGAGGGACTGGAAGGCAGCTGTTCTGAAGGAGGCAGAGCCAGGGTCAAGTGTCCCAGCAAGCCTGCCCAGTGTCCCTTACTGCCCAGGACTCCAGGTTCCCCACAGGGGCCAGCCTCCAATCCAGAGCTCAGGACACCGCCCTGTGCTCACTGTCTCCCAGGCACTCCCATGGCAGGGGCTCCGGGTCTACGAGACCCGTCCATATGGACCCCTCTCTCCCCCAACCCTCCCTCTCTCTCTCCCTCTCCCTCCCCCTCTCCTCTCTCTGCCTCCCTCTCTCCCGCTCTCCATCTCTCTCTCCTTTTCCCTCTCCCTCAGTCTCCTGCTTCTCTGCAGAGCTCATAGGGTCACCATGGTTCACAAAATTAAATATCTCAAAGATGTTGGGAACTTATCTTGGTTTCTATGGCAACATGAGAATAATTCGTATTTCCCAGCCAAACTGAAGGAGAACACATCTTCCCTCACATTGTGGGTGGCCAATTATTTTTAATAGCTGGGTCAGGGCGGCTGTCCTCGGGTCCCCTCTCCCCATTAGCACCCCTGGCAGCAGCCACATGAGACAGTGGCCACTGGGAGTTTATTAGGAGACTCCAGCCCAGAGTGGGGAGCACAGATGCGCTTCCCGCCACTTGTTACCGGGGAGACCAAGATCAGGCTGCAGCCATCTCTGCCCCTTGGCCTGGTCTCGGCTGGATGACCGAGGTGCAGGCTTTGGGGTCAGGTCTCCCTGGGCTCAGGCACCACCGTCCTCACTTGCTGGGGTGACTCTGGACATCCTTTCTGCTTTCTGACCTTCAGGGTGCTGACCCCTGGAGTGGACTGCAATACCCGCCCACAGGACTGTCGGTCTCTCCGTAGACCAGAGTGCCTGGGAGACAGTAGCTGCTCAATAAATGCTTGCCAAGTGAACCCACCAACCTCTCAACCCCCATGCGGCCAGGCCAGCCTCCCCACACCCCCTGCTGGGTAAAACCCTTCCTCCTCCGTGGGTCAGCACCAAGGCAAAAGCTGGTCAGGGGTCCACAGGCAGAAAGGGGCGCCCAAGGCGCAGGGGTCAACATGTGGTGTGGTGGACCCGGGGTCCAGGCCTCACTGGCCATGGGGTCCTGGCCAAGTCCCGTGGTCTCTCTGGGCTCCAGTCACTCGCTCCTCAAATATTATCAAGGACTAGCTAGGGGCCTAGCAGGAGATGACCTAGTAAACACGCTCCTTGTGAAGGTGGCGATGAGGCTCTGAAGGGGGCAGAGAGAGGGAGGGTGGGAGGGCAGGGGAGGGACGGAGAGGGAGGGGGACAGAGAGGTGAGCAACGGCCAACATTGGCTGGCTGGAGAGAGCACCTCAGAGACAGAGGGACACGGACAGATACGCATTCATAGGCCTAGGGGCAGCTGGTGGGGGGCCCATTGTTCCCCAGACAGGATACGCCCTCTCGCCATCCTTGGTGGTCCTCTGCATCCCTTCTCCAGGTCCGGTCCCTTGGGAGGGGCGGTCAGATGGCCATCTCGGTGCCAGCGTCACCCCTCCAAGAGGGAGATGCATGCAGCCTGTCACCCCACGGGCCTCATCTGCCCAGGCCCCTCGGCATGGGCCTTCGACAGCTACGGCTAGAGCTCTAAGGGCCAGGACCAAGTCTTTTTTTTTTTTTTTTTTTTTTTTTTTTTTTGTGAAGAGATCAGCCCTGAGCTAACATCCACCAATCCTCCTCTTTTTTTTTTTTGCTGAGGAAGACGGCCCTGGGCTAACATCTGTGCCCATCTTCCTCCACTTTATATGGGACGCCGCCACAGCATGGCTTATCAAGCAGTGCGTCGGTGCGCGCCCGGGATCCGAACCAGTGAACCCCGGGCCGCCGCAGCAGAGCGCGCGCACTTAACCGCTTGCGCCACTGGGCCGGCCCCAGGACCAAGTCTTTTTAAAAATAAATTTGAAAATTACAGAAAAGAATAATGAATAATTTAACAAACACTCTCTTATCCACCACCCAGGATTAACACCTGTTAACACTTGGTTATATCTGAATCATCGTGTTTTAAGAAATAAAATATAACACAAATATAAATTATAATAAATATAATTATACATAAGATATAAATGTTTAAAACATATAAAGTATGTAAATATGAGATATAAACAAATATAATTACATATAAACATAAATTGTATAAATATACAATGTAAAATAAAAAAACACACGGCTACAATAGCGAGCGGGGGATAACCTCCTTCCCGGTGCGCCTGATGTTTTTACATAGACACACACACACACACACACACACACACTCCGTCCACGCGTGCGTTTGCTCTGACTGAGGGGCGGCGGAGTAGCTGCGGGTGGGGATGAGCCCGTGGGCTTGGGAGCCCCCGGCAGCCCGACCACTAGGAGCTGTGCATCCTCGGCACGTTTGTTGTTTCTCGGAGTCTCAGCTTCTCGCTGTGAAATTGGGAAGAGCCGGGCGCCTGCCTCCGCGGCTGATGGGAGGATGACTAGAGCCGTCCGGGTGGGGCTCCGAGAGCAGCGCTGGGCCGCGCACACTCGCCAGGGCCTGCGCGTCCTGGGCTCTGCGCCTGTACTGTTCCACGTGGCCTGTTTCCCGGACCCCCCCATGCCGAGGGTATCAGTCTGCTTACCCATCTTGGCACAGCGACTGCCACGTGAATATCCGCCATGGCATTCCTTTCTCTGCGGAACGACTTAGGGGGTCCCCAGCCCGCCCCTACTGCAGCCAGCATGGCCCGCCCTGGCGCACAGCCCCTCGCACGCGCCTGCACCCGCCAGGTGTCTCTCGGGACTTGCTCCATTGCTCCCCACGTGGACTCCGTGGTGGCCCTGAGGGGTCACGCCTGTCCACTGCTCCTTGTCCCTGCATTCCTCCACCCGTTAGCTCTCCTTGGTCCTGATCCGATGCCCCTCTCGGATGTGCAATCTGGGTGTATCTCCGTTTCCAGTTCCATGTTGGCCTCCAGATTGAACCAGTCTCCTGTGGAAACCCCTCTCTGCCTGCTCCCTTCATCGTCCTCTGCTTCCGTGGCTCTGGCCAAGCCCAGCTCCCGATTTCCTGGGCAAGCTGAGGTGCCTCCTTGCCTTTGGGTTGGCGACAGCTCTACTGAGTTGTTTCTCTACCTCCATCCAAGAAGATGCCATACTCTCTTGACAGTAAACCCCCACTCCCTTCCCTTTACTTGTTTTTAAGATGAAATCTTCCCTCTGTTTGGGTCACTGGTTACGGACTGTAATTAACCAGAACAATCTGAGGTCTAGGACAGTCTCTGCGTCTTTTCTTCCATGAGGCCTGAATCCAGACAAAACCACGTGGGCAGGAACGTGGGCAGCCTGGACCTAATGATTTATAGCTAAAAGCTGCATCAGCCCCAAAGCACATGGGGGGCCTGGGGGCCTGTGGACCCTCAGCCTGCAGACTTGACGGAAAAAATAAATAAACTATAAAAGCAGCAGGTCAGCCCCTCTGTGGCTGCACTCTGCCCTCAGCTCCCCCCGCCACAACCCTGCTGGGTGCAGACCGAGGTCGAGCTGCAGGCAGCAGCTGCTCCCCAGGGACCAGACCCCGCTTTCAGCAGACTCAAAGACCACTCTTCAGTTAAAGCCCCCACAGCTAGCCTCTGCAGGTCCTCAAGGACCCACAGAAGTTACAACCCAGCCACACAACTGTAAAAATGTAGGCCCGGCAAGCCGCCAAGCCAAGACCGGGCACGGCCTGAGGCTGGTCAGGCGCAGCCAAGGCTTCAGGCCCCACCCCGGCTGTGCCAGGAGCCCCATCTCAGGCATTGTTTTGCTCTCTAAATTCCGATCACTGGGGTAGGTAAATGCACTGTAAAACCATCTGGCACGCTGCCTTTGGAAGGGGGACCTGTGACCATCTGTTCAAGGTATTTAGTGATTACTATCTACACAGTTCTTATTTCTTTCTCAAGTCAATTTTTGTAATTTGTATTCTTTCTAGAAAATTGTCCTTTTCATTCAGGTTTTCAAACTCATAGGTACAAACAAAGCTACTCATAGAATGCACTTATGACTTTTAAAAAATAAATTACAATTTTTAGAGTTTTAGAGTCATAGTAAAATTAAACGGAAAGTACAGAAATTTCCCATATACCCAACTCCCCACACACACAGCCTCCCCCACCATCAATATCCCCACCAGAGGGGACATTTGTTACAACTGATGAACACACCCTGACACGTCATGATCACCCAGAGGTCACAGTTTACATCAGGGTTCACTCTTGGTATTGTACATTCTGTGGGTTTGGACAAAAGTATAATGACACGTATCCACCATTACAGTATCACACAGAATAGTTTCACTGCCCAAAAAATCCTCTGTGCTCTGCCTATTCATCCCTCCCTCCCCCCAACCCCTGGCAACCACTGATCTTTTCAGTGTCTCCATTGTTCTGTCTTTACCAGAATGTCGTAGAGTTGGAATCACACAGTATGTAGCCTTTTCAGAATGGCTTCTTCCACTTGGTAATATGCTTTTAAGATTCCTCCATGTCTTTCCATGGCTTGATAGCTCATTTATTTTTAGCCCGGAACAATATTCCATTGTCTGGATGTATCACAGTTTATTCATCCATTTGCCTACTGAAGGACATCTCGGTTGCTTCCAAGTTTCGGCAATTATGAATAAGCATTTGTCTGTAGGGCTTTGTGTGGACATAAGTTTTCAACTCTTTTGGGTAAATACCAGGGAGCAAAATTGCTGGATCGTATGGTAAGAGGATGTTTAGTTTTGTAAGAAACCACCAAACTGTCTTCCACAGTGGCTGGACCACCTTGCATTCCTACCTGCAATGACTGAGAGCTTGTGCTGCTCCACATCCTCGCCAGCATTTGGTGTTGCCAGTGTTCTGATTTTGGCCATTCTAATAGTTGGGTAGTGATGTCTCCTTGTTTTAATTGGCATTTCCCTGAAGACACAGGATGTGGGGCATCTTTTCATATGCTTATTTGCCATCTGTATATCTTCTTCGGTGAGGTATCTGTTCAGGTCTTTTGCCCATTTTTTAATCAGCTTGTTCACTGTCTTATTGTTGAGTTTTAAGAGTTCTTTGTGTATTTCAGATAACAGTCCTGTACCAGATGTCTTTTCTAGTCTGTGGCTTGTCTTCTCATTCTCTTGACGCTTAATATTTTAAAAATCTCTTCAGCATCTGTAGTTTGTTTCCTTTTTTCCCCTTAATATGGTCAAATTTTCTCTCTTAGAAATGTGTCTATTTCTCACTCAACAAACACTTATTCAGCCCCTACCATGCACAAGTGCTGTTTCTGAATGCCAGGAAGGCACCAACTACACAGCAAAGGCCCCTGCCCTCCAGGAGCTTACATTAGCCTACTCCAAAAATTAACATTGGTTTGTCAGTCATTTCCATTACTTGTGTGTCTTTTCTACCCAATACCTTCTGCATTTATTATTTTAATCCTTACGGGTTTTATTTCCTTTTGTGCTCTCTTATTCTTTCTTCAGCTTCTTAAGTTGAATATTGAGCTTAATTCTTTTAAATATCTGTCTTCTAATAATATATTTAAGGCTATAAATTCTCCTCTGACTACTATTTGAGCTGCATCCCACAAGTTTTGATATTTTAGTCTTTTCCTGTCATTTTGTAATGTCTAATATGATTCCATTTCTACTTCAATGGATTATTTACATGTATGTCAGTCTTTGGCATTTAAATCTTCTCTCTCTGGTTCTGACTTCTAACACTACTGCATTGTGGACAGAAAGTATGGGTTTGTCTACTGTCAAGGCTTTGGGTTTATTGAAATATCCCTTTGAGAACAGGTCAAACACGTGTAAATGTTTCTTGTGTGCTGGAAATAAACGCATATTCTGTTTATGGGGAGCAAAATTCTTTCTATTAAATCAAACCTAATCACTTTTATTTAAATCTTTTTAAAACTTTTCCCCCCTTGGTCCACATTTTCTGCGAGAGACATGTTACCCTGTCCCGTTATCTGTGGAAAGGCCGGTCTTTGCCTGTAATTGTGTCCCTCTTTGCTTTCTGTTGGGGTTACGTTGTCTACTATGCAGGCCCATGACCCACTGAGGTGTTCTTTGACCACAGGACATAGCCTGTATCCTTGTGAACGCTCTTCAAATATCTTTTCTGGGAATACAGATATCCCCAGGCTTTCTCTTAGTATTTCCCTCACATTTATTTTTTTCATCCTTTTATTTCAAACCTTATACCTCTTGTAAATAGTATGTTGTTGGATTTTATGGGTTTTTTTCAAAGTGTGAGTCTCTTTGAATAGGTGAGTTTAAGTCATTCGTTTATCACGATCACTTGCATATCTGAACTCACGGGACATGTGAATTAATAGTTCCGAGTTACCGTATTTTTTCTTTGCTTCTTCCTCACCTCCCTTCCTATCTTCCCTTGACTTGATCAGTTTTGTTCATTTGCTTTCTCCTCTCTCTTGGAAGTTATACACTCTATTTCTGTTCTTTTAAAAGTTATCCTTAAATTTTTAAATAATTTCTTAAACTTGTATTTTCCAAGAAGTTCCCAAGGAAACCGGATGAGCAGATCTGCAGCCACTCGCTGCAAACTATGAGGACGAGAGGGCTGTGGTCATTCTGCTGACTCACCCATGGGTGATAACGACCGAAGAACCCCACTTCTAGAACTCTGTGATGGAAAACTATTCAGAAACGTAGACCAATAGAAACGTTGATCACAGCATCATTTGCAACAGGAAAAAATGGAAGGAACTTGATAGACAGTAAGAGAATTATGTTAATCCATGCAACAGAATATCATGCAGTCATTCAAATCATGTTTTTGAAGAATTCTAATGATATGAGAAAATGCTCATGATATTAGCATAACAAGATGTCCCAAGCAGGTCTCTTTCTGTCTGTTTTGGCGGCAGAAGGGAAACAGATGGTGCCCCACAACAGGAGTTGTGAGAGAGGCCGCGTCAACCCTCTGAGCAGGAGGGAGGACCAGGTCAAGGGCAATAACATGACGCCCCCAGGAGAATGGCTAAGGCTGACCAATCCAAATGTGGGCAGTGAAGACATCGGGGAAGGAGGATCCTCATACTCTGCAGTGGAAATGTAATTGGAAAACCACTTTGGCAAATAGTTGGTCATCATCTGTTTAAGTGGAAGATGCACACACCATATGGCCCTGTAACTCCACTCCCAGATGAACACCCAGCAGAACTGTGGGCACACGTACACCCAGAGACGTGCACGCAGATGTTCAGAGCAGCAATATTTATAACAGACTCAACTGGAAACAACCCAAAAGTCCATCTACAGAAGAATGGATAAACTGTGATCCGTTCATAGAAGGGAAACTACAGCAACAGAAAAGAGTGAACCATAGCCACACAATCATGTGGATCTTCTCACAAACCAAAGAGCACACCCTGTGTGACTCCTTTAGATAGCAGTTTAGAAATAAGCAAAACCAGGCTACAGTGTTTGACGTCACGGTGGCCTCACGCTTGGGGAGAGGGGCACTGGGGAGACTGGAGGTGCAGGCCGTGTTCTCCTTCTTGACCCTGGCTGTGGTGACCCGGGTGTGGGCTTTGTGACAATTCACGGAGTGCTCGATTTGTGCTGTGCGTTCTTCTGTTAGTATTATACTCCACAGTTTAAAAGTAAAAACAACAAAAATCATTGCTAAATCTTCAGAAAAAAACATCAAGACTACAATACTCTCATGCATTGGTTTTCTATGGCGGGGTGACAAATGACTACACTTAGCCCAAGGTCACTCAGCCAATCAGACCTCTCATGACTTTGTTTTCATTTTTTTAACTATTGATGATGAGAATATCTTACCAGTCACTTGTATCTCTTCTTTTTGTGAATGGCCTATTTACTGTGCTGTGCCCATTTTTATGTCCAAGAGTTGTTTTATTTCCAGATATTTCTGAGAACTCTGCATATATTAAGGAAAGGAAATGTCTCACCTAGGTTGCAAATGTTTGCAGAGCTTGCTGTCATTTCTTTGTTTCCTGAGGTTCTTGAGTTGGGTGGTCATGGAGTTAGTTTTGTGGTGCATGCTGTAGACGTTTATCATCCGTCTTTCCTATGTTGTGTTTGTCACTGGCATCATGCTCAGAAAGCCTTTCACCACTCCCAGTTATAAAAATGTCTATTGCTATTTTGAGTATTTGGGGAGATTTTAGTTTTTATATTTAAACCCATTCATCTGGAATTTGAGTACACTGTTTTTTTTTTTTCCTGCATGAATAATCAGCCTCAATTTATCAATGAAATGGGCTCAGGGGTTAGATCCTTCGTGCACAGTCGAATGGTCACATAGTGGCTGCGAGCACTCCCTCAGCCGTCCTTGTTGGGGATTATCTCTGTGCCAGGGATTGAGCTGGGGTGAGGCTACAGGACATGACATCAGAACTGAGGGGGGCAGACCTCTGAGACGTGGAGCACTTGAGGGAAGGGCACGAGAGAAAGGAAAGGGCCAGCTGGGGTGGGGCAGGACTGAGGAGGCTCAGGGCAGGCCCCAGCTAGCTGATGCTTTGAGCAAACTCCACCCTGAGAGCAGACCCACTGAGCCACGGTCCAGCGAGAAACCTCCAGTTCAAGGTGGACAGTGCCTGAGGCCCAGGCTTGGTGCAGCCTGAGCCAGGACCTGTCTTTTGGCAGCAGCCCCCATGTTGTAAATGGAATCAGTTTGTTCAAACACAGAAGGGATTCTCCCATTTAAGCTCCTTAGTTAACACCAGCACAAATGTCCTTCCCACCCACTAGTAAAAGCACGAATCACACAGACCTCTCCCTGGCCCCCACCCCAGGACCCCACCAGCCTCGCATGTCTGACCTTCCTGGGGCCTGGCTGCCCCAGAGGATTGTCTCTGGCACTTCCCACTCAGCAGTGACACCAACAGGCAGGGCCTCTCCTGGTGGCGAGGCAGGGCAAGATGTACGGGGACAGGTGCCACCGAAAGTCAGGGGCTTGTCTCAAGACCGCTGGGGTTTGGGCCACCCGTGGGGGCTGTAAGACCCCCACCAAAGTGGGCCTGAGGAACAAACTGCTGGGCTGCAAGTGCCAACAACCCATGACAGCAAATGACAGCAGTCACCAAATGCTGAGCTCCCCCCGGAGCCCGGCGCCTTACACCTCCTGACGGTGGGAGGGACAGCACATCTCCATCCCGCGGTCACAAGCCGGCACCAGCGAGGTCTGAGAGAGACAGCCTTGGGTCAGCGCAGGCTGGATCATGGGAGAAGAGAGGTGAACAAAACCCCACCTTATGGGCTCTCCCGCCACCCATGGGGATGGCACCTCACCCCCATCAGCAGACAACCCAAGATGGCAGAGAGCAAAGTGCCACCCTGGAGGGTCCCCAGTGTCAGGGGGAAGCGTAGACATGGGGTGCCCCAGGGGCGTGGGGCACCACGAAAGCAGTCCTGAGAAACCCCAGGAGGAGGTGGGGGGCTGGACGCCCAGGGCTGGGAAGCAGGGATGAGTGTGCTCTGGGTCCTAGGAGTGGGGAGGAGTGGGTCCCAGACCCCAGTACCTGCCCCAAGCAGGCACTTGACAGGGTGTGGCCAGATGAGGAGGCCCCTCCTGTCCCAGGCCTGGCACGCTGCTGATGGCCTGTATGGAAAGGCCCGGAACTCAGACTGTCCAGCAGCTGCCACAGGGCTGGGCCAGCGCCCCTGCCTCTCGGCTCTCACTGGCCTCAAACCAGAGCGCCAAGAGCCGAGGCCGCCTGGGCCAGGCCACCCTGTCCCTGTGGGAGAGTCCCTGAATCAAGGCCGAGGCTGCCTGGGCCGGTGTGCCCTGTCCCCCTGGGAGAGTCCCGGAAATCAGGGCCGAGGCTGCCTGGGCCAGGGTGCCCCGTCCCCGCGGGAGAGTCCCAGAATCAGGGCCGAGGCCACCTGGGCCGGGGCGCCCCGTCCCCGTGGGAGAGTCCCGGAATCAGGGCCAAGGCTCATGGTTCCACTGCATCTTTATTCCTCGTTGCAGCACATTATGTTCAGACAGAAGACCCTTTAACCATTTCAGATCGATCTGCTCAGACTCCAAGGACCCTCGTCAACACCCTCGTATTCAGTTTCAGGTTTACATACATATGAAAATACATGCGAACCTCATTTAACTTGGCAGATCCTTCCTATTTGCAAAATAAACCGCCTCAAGAGGCAGATCTTTCGTGTCCCCAACATTTTGGCTGTGCAGCGACCTGAGCTATGACGGGCAGTTCCCGGGGTGGATCTTGGCTAAGCAGGAGGGGGCTCCCTGCACACGGTCACGGTGGCTCTTCCTGGACCTGGATGTCCGGGCTGGAAAAGGAGTGGTGGCCCGGAGGGCCGCTGGGTGCTGGTCGGAGAGGAAGCCCTGATCCTGGGTTGGGGCGGGGACTGGTGCAGAGGAGACTTCCCCATCTGGTCTAAGACAAGCAGGTCCCTCTGCTGATTTGGGAGCATCGGACACTTGCACGTATTTTGTGCTGATTTCCATACACATGCAATGACCCAAGAATCTTTTCAATAAAAAAAGGAACACGCACATCACATGTGTACATATACAGATATATTCCTATCCTCTGCTTCGTCCTACACAGGCAGTGTCCTAGAGCCTGAGCTGTGCAAAGACTGGCGGTGTGGTGGCTGCTCTAGAAGGGCCGGCATGTGGCAGGAAAAGATGCCCGTAAACAGATGAGTCTGAGAGCAGAAGCGGCTGCTGAGGACAGGAGCCTGTCCCGGGCTCAGGGGTCAGAGGCTGTGGTTGCAGCCCAGAGCAGCCCATGGCCCCACAGGGGTGTCCATGTCACCGCTGGCCACTCATCTGTGAGAGGTGCTTCTCTGCACGGGCGGGGAGTGTGTGGGGAGCCCCTCGCAGGGCCAGTCTGAAACCTCCCTGCGAAACCTTCTGCACTTGGGCTCACCACCCCAGTGACCGATACACAGCGGGAAGCAATCAAGTCCCCACCCCATCAGAGATCTGGAAAAGGGGTGAGAGGCCTGCGGGCATCTCTGAGAAGCTCGTCCACTCCCGGCCCCACCGTGTGGGAGGAGCACAGTGTGTTCACAGCTCGATTACCGAATGACTAAACCCCGCTTGTCTGGGGGCCCCAGTGGAGGGAGAAGCATCCTCAGCCTGAGCTGTGTGGTTGGGCTGCAGGCCCCCGAGTGCTCCTCAGCACCCAGCAGAACAGCTCCCTCACGCAGCAGAGTGCCTGACGCGGACCAGCAGGGGCCGGATTCTCTCTTTTAAGAGGTTGGGATGGCACGTAAGGCGATTTCGAGAGCCCTCACTCTGCTCCCAGCCTGTCGCAGCCAGAGCCTCCCGGGCCCTCGGTGGCTCACAGACCGGGCTCTGCCGTTGCTTTCTAGCCGAATTCAGACCAAAAGAGACAGTACACACCAATGCTAAAGTGACAGCAGTTACAGGAATGTGGCTGGCCGTGACAGGCCCAGTGAGAGCCCAGAGATTCTGCAGGTTAGTGCAACATTTCACTTACTTGTCTATG
Source organism: Diceros bicornis minor (assembly GCF_020826845.1). Lineage (NCBI taxonomy): Eukaryota > Metazoa > Chordata > Mammalia > Perissodactyla > Rhinocerotidae > Diceros > Diceros bicornis. Next base: position 3,448,894 of record NC_080764.1, read on the forward strand.
TTTTATTCTCTTTCACTCAATAGAACAGAATCTTTGCATTTCCAAGGAGGGATGAAACAGCTGCCGCCTCCCTCTGTCCCCAGCACCCAGGCAGCAGGCCTCTCCCGGAGGGTCTGCCTCTCAGGCTGCTGTAGGCTGGGGGCTCCAGGAGATGGGCATTTGGCAAGCACGCTCCAGGGGCAAGGGGAGGAAGGTGCCTGACCCCTCTCTGGCCCGCCGCACGGCCAGGACCCTCCGCTGGCTCTCTTTGGTATCTCAGAAAACAGTGGCAGCCCCGCCCTGGCCATGCTCTGGGCCACGTGTGGCACCCGGTCCTGGCACCTCCCCGGAGGGCGGGCTGCTCCCACGAGGCCTCTCCTTGGCTGCGGGCCTGCAGCCAGCCGGCGGGCGGGGGCGTGCTGCCCGGGGCGGGGTGAGGCCCGCTGCAGTGGCCCCAGCTCATTTCTTGTAGTGATTGGGGGCATCCGCAAAGGCAAACTTCAGGCGGTAGGCCTCGGCCAGCAGCAGGCTGATGTCCTCATCGCCCCAGTGGGCTGTGGGCAGATTCTGGAGGAAGAGCAGCAGCTCCTGTGGGGAGAGGGACAAGCCAGGTCAGAGGGGGTGACCACAGTGGGGGGCTGCAGACCAGGGCGCCCCTCCGCGGGAACCCTGAGAAAACACACCCAGCCAGCAGCGGGGGTCAGCCAGAATCGTGCCCCCTCCCTACTGGACCCCAACAGGCCCCGCAGCCAGGAGAAAGCCCCAGACCCTGGAGACGACACCTGCTGGGATGCTGAGGGCCCCGCCGCTCCAGTGCTGCAGGGCTGTGACCTCATCTCGCTGACTCTCCCCAGCACTCCAGGGTCCAGGCATGGGTGCAGTGGGCATGGCCACGGGTGTGCCCCTCGGCCCAGGAGCCTCCCACTCCCCCGGTCCCGCTCACCCCAGACTCCACAGAATAGGAAGTAGTGCCACCCCCCCGGACATCTCAGGTACAGGTTTCTGCACATCCAGTGCCACTCCTCCAGCACCAGCTCCTTCCGCAGGGACCCTGGCACGCACTGTGGGCAGGCGCACACCAGCCACACCCCGGGTGGGGACACAGGGCAGGCAGACACCGGGCAGCCCTCGTTAGTGCCACCCACTCGATTCTCAGTGTTTCCAGGGAAGACCAGGCTGGAGCCCCTCTGCTGCCCCAGCCCACCCACCCTGCAGCTGGGCCGAGTCTCAGCTCGGTGGGCTGACCACTGAGCCCACCCTCACAGGACACAGGGACTGCCTTGTAAGCTCACGGTTTAGAAGGCAGGGCGAGGGACACAGAAGAGACAGTGACTCACTAAGCCGCGGCTGAAGAGGGTGTTGGGAAGGAGAGGTATGTGTGAGACTCAGGCCCACAGCCCGACCTTCGTGCCTGCAAACCAGCCCCTCCCAACGGACCACGGCCACAGCCAGAGCAGCCGGCGACCCCACCAAGGACAGGGGCTTCGGGGGAGTGCAGGCCCCGGCAACCAGAGGGGTTTGGCAGGAATGGGGTGGGCTCAGAGGGCTGTGTGGCCAGGACAGCCTCCTGGAACAGGGGTCTCGGAAGAGGAGGAATGGGGGCCTGGAGCCAAGGCCAGAGTCCCACTCAGGAAGCGGGGAGAACTCATCTAGGGAGGGCCTCACACTGCTCCGATGGCACTGCGGGCTCTGGGCCTAGGGAACTTGGCCCCCGGGCCCTCCCCCATCTCATCCCGTCCAGAAGCTGGGCCTGGGGAAGTCAGGAGGGTGTCTGGGGCTCTAAGGGTGCCGGTGCTGTCCCTGCCCAGCTCCTAGCAGGTGACAAGTGACAGAGGGCATCACACTTGGGTTGCCCCCCGCTGCCTGCCTGGAAAAGGAGTGGCCCAGCAAGACTCAGGGACCCAGGCCCCACCTGCAGCAGTTCATCGCCTCTGTCCACGGAGCTTCCCGCTCCCGTGAGGCTGGCACGGCGCCACCACAGGGCGAGTGGGGCTCTGTGTTCACACCCCTGGCCCTCTCTCACCGTGTGGCCTTGTGCAACTGACCTCCCCTCTCTGAGCAAAGCTCCCCTTTATCTGTCGATGGGGGACGCTGAGCTGTCCAGCACAGAGCCCGGCCTCTGAGGGCACTCAGGGCACAGACTCGGAAGCCAGGCCTGGGCTGGCCACGGGCCGTCTCGGGGCCTTGGGCTCCTCATCTGTAAAAGGGGGTCCCAGCTCCCAGCTGGGGCCGTCAGTGCCTGGCACACAGCCCCGTGTCAAGTCTGTGTCCCCACGCTTACCTCCCACCATCCCAGGGGTCCCTCCCAACCCCTGAATCATGAGCCACGCACCGGGACTCTCCTTCGATGCTGTCGCACTGTCGCTGCCTTCCCCCTTCCTCAATCCCATTTCCTTTTCCATTTTGGATACTTTCTGGGGGCCTTTAAATTGAATTCACGGAGCAAATTTCACTGGCAGAATGTCCCCAGGGACATATCAACATCAATCTGCTGTCTTTCACCATTAGATGCAACTTACACGGGTGCCAATCCAATTCTGAGCAGGTCGTAAATAAATACCTTTGGTTTTATTTTTAATCCACTTCGCTTCATATTATCATGACCTCGCTACTTGCAAGGTGAGAAGCAATACCCTCCCATTACGGTAACTCACCGACTCCTCTGCACACTCAATTTCAGAATCTAATTTAGTCCCCCAGGTTCACTGGATGGAGAGAGAATAGAAATGCCCAGTGCTTCACAGCCGGCAATGCTCAAGAAGGAAAATCTATGTGGGTGACCTTTACGGGAGGCAAAGAACACAGCCAAACACGTCCTTAAATACAGATCTCTTTTTTAAAAAGGCCTGTCTTATTTATGCACTGGGCAGAGCTGTCTCCGACCCGGGACCCATGGCACATTTATTAGCCGTGAGCTGTTCTGCATCATCCACATCATTCGGGTAAAGGGCCGTTGCTCACGAAGCCGTCCCTGGGTCACGTCACAGGGGATCCGGCTCTCCCCAGGATGAGTCCTGGCGATGCAATGGCAGGAGGGAGCGGCTGAGACGGGGCCCATCAATGGCTCAGGCAGCAAACTGTAGAGGGCAATTTAGTTTTTATCTTGACTTTTCCATAAATAATGCTATGACGTTAGAGGATATAAAAATTAAAGGAAGGTTTGCTCACGGCACTGACGCCGTAAGAAATCAAAGATGAGTGAGGTCCCTGTAGTTGGTCCCAGGTCCCCTTATCCATGTGACACACCACCACGCAGCACACACCACACAGCAAGAGATCACCTTGGTTTCCTGCCTCCTGCCTGTCACCATCAGCCTTCTGTTATGCACATTCTTCCATACTGACACACACTTTCCGCAGTGGTCAGTGAAGGACTGTAGGCAAAAGAACCCAACCCCGCCTGCACGGCCTGGAGGGCAGCAGTCCTCAGCCCTGCCCACACATCAGAACCACACAGGGAGCTTTGGAACCTGCTAGCGCCCCAGCCCACGGCAGGGCAGCAGCCCAGAATCCCAGCAGTGGGGCCTGGACAGACGTTACCATCCAGCTCTCGGTATAATGGGCAGTTTCGACTGTCTTCTGGCCACACTGGATATGACATGATGAGCGCGCAGACGGCAGCGGGTCTTCCGTCACCAGCAACGGTGGAGCCTGGACTCACACGGCCTCGAGGCAGGCGAAGGGACTGTTAAAGCTCCCGGTGAGGGGGATGCAGAGTGAAGGTCGGGGGAGCCCTGAGCTGGGTTGTTCCCAACAGCTTACACCATAAACAACACTGCAGGGGACATCTTCAGATAGAAATCTTCTTGCTGCAGGTTTCTGCCTCTCGGGAGGTTCCAAGAGGTGAGCCTTCTAACGCTCAAGAGCAAATACTGTTATGGCTTGGGGTCCTTCTTGCCCAAAAGGCCTCACTTTTCCAGAGAGTCAGACGAACTACGCAGCCATCTGCAAACTATGATTATCTTTGCGTGCGTACACCCTTCCACAAAGGAGGAAACGGGGACGCATCAGTGTCCTTGGGATCCAGGAAAGTGGGCAGCGGGTGCCCCCCAGGGCCCCAGAGTTCTCTGTTTGGTCAGCCCCTTGCAGAGGCTCACAGGAGCTTGGGCGGCAGGGAGGTGGGGCAGAAAGACCACAGCTCAGACGCCAGAGGACGTGGGTCCCAGGCCCGGCCTCACTGCCACCCTGACCCCACAGAACCCTGCAGGTGCATCCTTGGTGTGCTTGCTCACCTACGCCACAGGGTGATCTGTCTCCTCTGCGATGTCAGTGGGTCCACGCGTCCCCAAATAAAGCATGTGGTGCAATCAGTGAACAGTTGCTCAGGCAGCACGGTGGGTCAGCTAAAAGCACGCACACACTTTTAAACGACGCTAAACCGCCAGGGTTCAAATCCCAGTCCCGCACTGATCAGCTGTGAGTGACGCCCTGGGTGATCAGTTTCCTCATCTGTAAATGGGGATAATAACGTCCCTCCCTCACTGGGTTGTCACTATGTGCAAAGTGCCCCGACAGTGCCAGAATATAAAGAGCACAAGGTAAGCGTCCCCCGATGCTGCTGTTCCTCAGTTACTACTATCCTGATTACCGTCCGTGGTGGTAGTAATAATCGCAGTGATAGTAGCAGCATTCGTTGCTGAATAAACTATCATCTGTGGGGAATGCCAGACAGTTTAGCAAACAAATTTAACAAGAAGTCGCACTCTCACTGGACAGCACGTGGGGAGGAGTGATGACATCTTATTCTCCCACTGAGATACCTGGCAGGTTCAGGCAAACGTCCGAGGAAGGAAACGCACCACACGTGTCGACCAATGGCTTTCGGTGGGATCCCAACCCAGGGAGCGCCCGAGCCCATGTGACCGTGCCGCGTCTGGTCACTTCAAGAGGCTGCCAAGGAACCAGGGAGGATGCTGCTTTTTAATCTCTTTGGACTGGATCTTCAAATTCCAACGTCAGATACAAAATGCACTGTATATGTAATTTAAAGTATTCCCAAAGAATTGACAGGAGCGTGAGCTGTTCAGTGCATAAAACAGAAAGGCTCAGCCATCATTCTACCTGCCTCTGTGCCAGGACGACATCACCGAGCGGCGTCAGGGCATGCGGTCCCCTCACACGCGGGGTCGGGGGTCACTCTTGACTGCCTGGGCGGTGCTCTGCAAAGCGCATGGCCTCATCCAAACCTCACAACAGCCCCACAGACCCCGCGTGCAGGTGACGGACCCAGGGTCGCAGGGAGCGAGGCGCCCGCCCAGGTCCACAGGGCTCTGTGCTCCAGAAACACACTTCTTGCTAGGTGAAAGTTAAACGCCCTCCCTGGACAACAGGAGGCCAGTCTGCCTGCTGAAGACATGCAGTGACTGGACAGCACCCTGTCACGGTGCAATCAGTTCATCTCGCTGGAACGGCGAGTCAGGACGCGCTGGAACGGAAGCGGAGAGAACAGAACCCCATAGGGGCACACAGTCCTGTCTTCATTCGTTGGTCTGTTTGTTCATTTGGTAAGGACACACCGAGGATGGCAGGGCGTTGTTCTGCACTCCAGGCATGAGGCAGCAGAAACCAGGCAGCTCTACCCTCCGGGGCTCACCTGCAGGGTGTACGTGTGCCAGCGTGTGGAGGTGGGTGTCAGGCGACAGACTCAGATACTCGAATATGAAATAGACAATATTCAGTCCTGCACGGAGAGTTACAACCGGGAGTGTGACTGGCTGGCTGCTCTCAACGTGGCCTTCCTGGTCCGCCCGTCCACTACGGGGGTCTCCATGGAGACGTGTGTCCTACGAGAACACATTCTAGATCTCAAACACTTAGTCTGAGCAAAAGATTGTAACATTTCTTAATAATTTTTATATTGATTACAGGCTGAAAGATAATATTTTGGATGTACTGGGTGAAATAAGATATTAACATTAATTTCGCCTGTTTTTTCCCATTTCTACGAGGCTACCAGGAAATGTAAGGTTTCCCGCCTGGCAGGCGTCACACTCTACTGGAAGGCACTGCTCCTCTGCTCCAAGGGACACCAAGAATGCTGCCCCCTACTCCGCCTGCCCCAACCTGGGGTGGCCCGGCCTGTGCTTCCCCCTGGGAGCCTCTGGCAGAGAGAAGGCACCGGAAGCCTCCCCAGGCAGTGGGGAGGGTGTGAGCTCACGTCGATGCCTGTTCCTCATGCAGCAGACGGCACACAAGCCAGCTTAAAGGCTGCTCAAGACAGGAGTTTACAAATCGCCAACGCATAGCGATGAATAAATTAATCGCCGACGGGGCTACAGAGGCCACCTGCCGACTCTTGCTCTTGGCTCCCTTTAAGTGAGAAAGAAGAAACAGGAGTCACGACACTGACACACCAGTCAGGGGGCAGGCCTAATTGGTTTAATTCACTTTTCCGTCCACGTTCCGATGCTCAATTTGTGCAGCTCGGCTAGAACACCCAACTGCTGGGAGTGCCCCGGCCGTCTGTGGAAGGACGGCCCCGGTGCTCCCTGGGGAGGCCGCTGGGGACACTCAGGGTCTGGGGGAGCACGGCAGCAGCAGGGGGCTCTTGGTGGACAGGCCTCAGGCATTTCCCCCAACTCGTTAGTCCTTCAGGTGAGGAGACTGAGGCGCGGAGAGGATGGAAGCCCTGCCCCAGGGCCCTGGGTGGCTTGGCACCCAGGCAGCAGACACGCCTGTCTCAGCAGTGCTGGCTGAGGTCACAGCACAGCGGCCGGGAGCCCTGGAAGTCAAGGGCCTCCTCTGTGAGGTGGGGACAAACAGGAGCCACCTCCAGGCTGTGAGGGTAAGAAAGTCAGCGACTTGGAGCCGTGCTCGGTGCAGAGACAGCGCTCCGGGAAGGCGCCCTATTGTTCCATCCTCACCATCATCATCATCGTCCTGTTTACACGTGTGGCGCCCTGGGCAAGTTACTGACACCTCCACGGAGGCAACAGGGCAGCTCCTTCCAGGGCTGTGGTGAGGACCAAAGGAGTCAGTACACACATGCTCAGCATGATGCCCAGGACGTGGGAGCTCGCCACCATCCCCACCACGACTGTCCCCACCTCCCCCACCGCTGCCATCCCCACCACCACCACCATCCTCGTCATGGTCGTGGCCTGGCTGCCAGGAACCCCAGACAACCGAGTGTGGTGAGCACACTTCACAGCAGCCGCGGCCGGAATCTGCACAGCACCTGCACCCAGACCTGCCCTGTGCTTAGCTGGATGCTGACACTCTCCCTTCTGCGACGGAAGTGCTGGTCTGGGCCCGCTCTGGCTTGACTCCAGCTCCCACCCTCCCCTGCCTGTGGGCAGCTCCTCGGCTCTCGTCCCATCTGCCCACCTGGGAACAGTCACCATGGACCACGTGCTCCACAGGTCAAGGGTCATGGTCCCAGCCCAAATCCACCACCCCTGAGAGCCGGTGGAGGGATGGGTCATTGGTATTCCTGCCTGTGCAGGATCTGCTGGGGTTTGACTCCATATATTCAACATAAAATACCGTTCTTGGAAAGTACATGTGTAAAACAGAAGATAAGAAAGCAGCCGAGATTAAATTATACCAGCAAGGGTCTGCGGCGTCTGCGGGCAGCGCTGACGGCATGGGGAATTCTAATGATTCGGTGCTCCTGGCCAGGCCTCGCTGGGCGTCCCCGGGGGTGGGGGTGACGGGGCCGGCACGGTGTGATGAGTGTGGAGGTAGGATGCACTTTGTTTTTTCTGGAATCGTGCCATTAGTATCCTGCCCATGGTCTCCTGTTTCTGGACCTCCCTCGCTATCTGCTCCCTCTGCCAGAGCTTGTCACTCAGTGCTCAGCCCACCTGGCCCCGGGGGAGACTTTACCCTGGCGACAGTGCAGGCCCTGCCCCAAGTGTCCCCACGGCCATACAGCAGGGTGTGTGGGAGCAGGCTGAGTCCTGTTCCCTGGCCTGTGGCCACCCCGGACAAGGAAACACATGAACCTTGGGGTGTCAGCACTCATGAGAAGTGAGACTGTTTTCCTGAGGTGGACCGCTGTTATTGGTGTTATGGACGTGGTCCTGATGCTGTGCGGCCAGGCTAGGAGGAGACAGGAAGACGTCCCCATACCCCACCCTCCCGCGCTCTGTGTCCAGTGATACAAGACGCGCATGAGGAAAAGAACCCCGTCAATCAGGACGGTGCAGCAGCGAGGCTGCCGTTTCAGAGCCAGGAAGGAGTCTTGAAGTCAAGACTCTACACGCTCCAGCAGAGTGCAGGCTCCGCTGGGCACTGCACTGTGTTCCCAGCCTCAGGACACCGGCACAGCGGTCAGCAGAGTCCACAGCTGGCCCCTGCCCTCCTCTCCCATGTCCCTCCTCTATCCTGTCTCTCATGCTGTCTCAGACTCCCCCAGTGACTACGGGCTGGCCCTTTCCTGTTGCCAACTGCTCCTTCTTCTGGGTAACTCCAGTTCATCTTTGAAGACTCAGTGAGAATTAGCAATACTTATCAACCCCTTTAGACGTAGCACGAATGACCCCTGCCCACCACTGATATTGGAACCTGAGGCCTTTTGTTTCAGTCTCCTAAGAACGATTTTTCCAAGGTTCACAGACTGACCGTGTGAAAAGGAATTAACTTAAAAATGGCTCAGGGAGCAGCCGTGGTCCGTCCTGGAAGGCAGAAGAGCATGAAGACTGACCAGGCTCCTCTTGGGGGTGCTGAACTCCCATGGCCATGGGGTCCTTGAGGGAGGAGAGTGGGCAGCTGGGGGATTTTCCTGCCTGGAATCTTGCAGCCATTCTTGAGGCCAAAGCCCTGATTTTCCTGTGGGACACTCCTTCCCTTTGCACGCCCAGGCCCTATGGCTCGGCCTGGGGAGGTGGGGGCATGGAAGAATTAGGAAGTGAACCTGTCAAGACATAAAAGACTAAAAGATTCAGATTTCAGACATCTCAAAGTAATGAAGTAACGAGGTGACTCCAACAAAAATTCCTGTATTTTGATACAAACAGGCCAGCGGCTCAGGGCTGCCGAGGGCCTGAGCTTGTGGGCCGGCAGCCCAGGGCACGCCTACCTCATTGACCTAGACAGCAGCATCCCCTTCTCCAGCGTGTACCTGGGCAGCCAGGCTGCGTGACTCCCATAACAACAGGAAAGCCCGGGCCTGGCCCTGACGCCCCACTGGACACTGGTCTGGAATCAGGCTCCAGGAAATGACAACAAGTGTGTCCTTCGTAAAGCTCTGTGCTGGGGACAGAGTCAACTAGAAATCAAGCACCTGCCAGGTGCTCACACTGGTTCCAGACTCAAGCCTCCCTGGGCTCCAGTCCGCACTCAGGCAGCATTGCTCCTGCTCACAGCAGCGCTCGGAGCCCACTTTCTCCCGCACGTCAGGTTTCAGGCACCAAGTGTGTGAGTGGAGGAAACACCTAGGCCTACAGAAGGGGAAGGAGCGGATGGAAAATGAAAACTACATCAAGGGGCGACTCTCCTCAGCCTGGGTGGGTGTGGATGTGTGTGTCTGTGATGTGAGTGGTGAGGGGGGGTATGTGATGTGCAGAGCCGATTTCTCTACGATTCTAGAGACATCCACAACAGAAGTCAGCAAACACTGAGCACTTGGCGCACGGGCACCCGGTCAGTGAGGGGCCGGGGGTGGGGCATGGAGGTGGGCAGGGCTCACCTCTGGGCAAAGCACCTGACTTGGAAGTCCAGCCCATCACAGGAGCACAGCAGGAGAACCTTCCTCACCCCATAAAAGTGGGATTGGGGCTGGAGGTCACCTCCCACCCACAGTGGGACACCCCCAGACGTGCTCTGCATCTGGAGTGCACGCTCTCTCTACGTCGCTGGGACAAGCTGCCGCCCCACAAGAGTCCTGGCCCTGCCCGGCCCCCTGCAAGGAAGGCGACCGGGACATGGGAAAAGAGATGACAGCCACACCATCTCACCTGCAGACCCGTGGCGACTGAAAAGTGTACTCGTCCGAGGGTCAGCAAGCGGTGCCGGGTGGTCAGTAAGGAAGACGGCATGGTCCACCCACCCCACTGGGCGCTGGACATAGCATGTACAGGGAGAAACGCGTGAGAAGGTCACTGTGCGCTGTCTGTGGTCCTGAAAACTAGGACCAGCCCGCGAGTCCAGTCCAGAGAACAGCAAGGAATGGCAGTGTCACGTGAGGGCCACCACGCAGCAGTGAGGGTAGCAGTCAGCTCAGAGACCTCACAGTGGGCAAAGGGGGCAAGCTCCGCGACGATATGCAAACTACCTCCACATGCTGCCTGGGGGAGCCTAAAGCCAGGTGCGTGAATAACGAACACCAAAGCCAAGAAACCAAGAAGGTGGGGCTCCGAGAGGAAGGCGTGTGTGACAGACACTAGGGTCTGGGAGAGCTAAGTGGGGCTTACTCAGCGTGATGCTTTCCCAGCAGGTGTGACAGCGCACAGTGAAGAGCAAACAGGAGCCCAGGGAGGAGACAGAACCCCCCATGGGAAGTGGGATGCCCCCCAGCAGGACACAACCTTGTAGCCCACCTTGGTCTCCCACACAGCTGGGTCATCCCCCACCCCTCCGTCCTTGCTCAGGCCCAGCCCCACTGTCAGCCTCCCAGGAAGGTGCTGAACACAGCCCTCCACTCGACTCTGCAGGAGCGGCCATGCTGTGGATGCCCCTGAGGACAGAGGGCCTGTGACCAGGACAAGGGGAAGGAGGGCAGATGGATGGAACACGGAGCTGCCAGCAGCAGGAGAGAGGACCTGGGGGGCTGGAAGCAGGGCACTGGCTCCCAGGAGGCTGCAGAGAGGGCAGCTGGCCAGCTGGGTGAGGGCACTCAGGCCAATTCACCAGGTGACACCAAGGCAGCACACGGGAGGAGGGCAGAGAAGGACCCCCCACCCCCCAGAAGTGGAGAGGGAGAAGAGCAGCAGGACCACCCTTACCTCTCCCCTGCTGCCCGGCCCACCTCCTCAGGTAAGGGTGGCACCTGGGCCACTGGGTCCATGAACGTTCCAGGGTGGTCCTGCCCATCAGTGGTCAACAAGGCAGCTGCCTTGTCTCTGGCATTCCCTTTGCGCCAAGCACCATGCTACATGTTGACCTTTACAACCAATCCTGGGGGGCTCCCACACCCCCTACGTCTATGCCCAATCCTAGGGGCCTCCCACACCCTGCCCCGGTCTACAACCTATCCTAGAGGGCTTCCAACATTCACTGTGTCTACAACCAATCCTGTGGGCTGCCCTCCCAAGATCTGAACCTGGCCAACACATGACCCTGCCTCTCTGAGAGGCCGAGCACTCAGGGGGGACTGCCCCTCTCAAATGAATCCCCACTCTCCCCTTGGAACCTAGAAGGCCACCTCACAGGAATCCTGCAGCCCTGGACTGGTGGTCAGGCATCCAAGGCTCCGACCAGGTCCCAGCTTGGCCACTGCCTGTCAGCCTTCCTTCTAGAGCTGACCAGAGAATGAGATCACTGGAGGCTCCATGGGGTGGATGGGAGCAGGGCTGAAGGCTACCTGAGGGTGGTGTGTCTGGGGGGCACACCTGACAAACCGTGTCTCTGTCTCACTCCCACCCCTCGGTGCCTGGGCAGCAGCCACAGCCGGGGGAGGGGCCCAGAGAGCCTGGTAAGAAAATTGCCTATGAAAAGTTCATTCTTATTTGTCTTATTTTAACCATTCTATCACACTCGACACCCTTTTAGCCAGTAGATCAAAGAATACAGAACACAACCTGATGCACAGCGGACATGAAAGTAACCACACATGAAGGTGAGGCCATACTGCCCACTCCTCCCTCCCCAGGGACGGGCACTCGGGGGTCTTACTCACCAAGTCCATTTCTGCATCCCCATCAGACTCTGTGGAACGACCCCGTGCCCAAGAAGAGAGACGCCCTGCTCCTTCAAGCATGGCGGCTGCACTGTGATGTCCTTACGGCCATGGGGGAGGTGCGCTGGCTTTAACGCCTTCCAAGAGGGGATGAGTGGCTGGGCGGCGCCCCACTCGCCTCAGTGTGGGCCCTGGTCCTGGCCCTGGGCCGTCCCCGAGGCTGCTTCCCGCCTCGCTCCCTCCCCTCTCCTCCCAGGTCATCCTGTGACAGCTGATTTCTTTGACAATCCAGTTATTAGTTTGAAAATCTTGTCAAGTTCTGGACCAAACTAGGGCTAAAAATAGAAGGATGGTGACAGCTGGCTGGGATGGATGGCCAGCTGCCAGGCTGGCCGACTCACTGGTGACAGCCCTTCCAGAGGTGGAAAATAGAAGGTGACACTGCGATGGAGCGATCTTCTGAGGAGCCTCTGATGGCTCAGGGAGGTATGCTCTCCTTGTAATTAATTTCATGTTTCTTTTCCAAAAAAAGGAATTCTAAAGAGAAAAACACTTTTAGGTACTGAGAACATGAGCCTGGCAGGAGCGCCCCAGTCGAGCTAGCCTTCTGTTTCGTGTCTCTGCACACGGCTGAGGGACATGTGCCTGGCACACAGAGAATATCTGAAATCCTGCTATGGCAACGAGAGCCAGCTTCATCCTCTAAGGACCTTCTGCTTTGTGGGATTTGGGGCCAGCGGCCAGTCACAGATAGGGCCATGGAGACGTCGTCTGGAGGCACCCCTCGAGAAGGGCCTGCTGGGGAAGGATGCCCACTTAAAGGAGGAGGCCGCAGCCCCGCATTTATCTATAAGGCAGCAGAGCCACCCTTAGTGACGGCGCCGTGGGGAAGGCAGGGGAGTCGGGTGGCCACGCCAGCTCGTTAGCTCAGAGCAATCAGCAGAGGGCGCGGAGGGGAGCAGGAAGGGAGCACTCGCGGCTGCAGCGGGCAGTGGCCCTGGCAGCCTGGACCCCAGGGACCTGTCCGAGCAGGCCTCACTTCCCGTCTAACAGGGCTGCAGTCTGCACCTGCCCCACAGTTCTGGGGGCACTGCCCACACAGGCCAGCAGCAGCTCCCATAGCCGCGGACAGGCTGGAGGGACAGGCACAGGGCCAGGGACAGACAATGTCAGCCCGAGGGGCCTCGCTGCCTTGAGGGGCCCAGGGCTCCCCACATCTGGTCCTGTTCACCGCACCCAATGCCCCCAGTGCAGTGATCCCTGTTGACCCTCCGCCTTCCTGAGGCCCCTCATCCCACCTCGCCTGCAGCTCACCGCCAACAGCCCTGGCCACACTTCCAGCCTCCCTGGCGACCCTTCCTTCTGCCAGGCCTTTCAGCACTGAGTGCCAGGTTTTCTCGGGCCCTGCAGCCCTCCCCAAGGATGTCCTCCGGGCCCAGAGTCACACCTGTGTCCCCACCCCCCACGACCTCTCCCTGAACTCCAGCCTTGCATGTCCTATGGCCTCCTGCACACTTGAATGCCCCTCACCTCCTCGCTCCTCGCCTCCACAAGCATGTCTACAGGCATCTCAAACTGCACGTATCCCCACTGCACTGCCCCTGCCCCCCCTCAGCCCTCCCCTCCTTGGGGCACACACCACCTGTGCTCCAGGAAAGCATCACTAAGGGGTGCACGCTCCCCGACTGCTCCTCCCTCTCTGACACGCAGCCCCGTCCAGCCCATCTTTTCAGCCCAACTCCAACTAGGCTCAAACCTGCACTCCTCACCTTGCCCACACGGGCACCCCGGCCCACCGCCATCCTGTGGTGGACAACTCCACGGCCCTCACTGGTTTCCTGCCCTGCCCCCACAATCCATCACCCACACAGCAGCAACACTGGCTTCCTCCTAAAAGAGCAGCATCCCCCACCTCACTCTACTCTGCTCTCTGAAGCCACCTACGGGTTTCCTCTCGTGCAAGGACTAGAACCCAAACTCACAAGCCAAGGCTCTCCTCTTCCCATAATCAACACCAACATTCAGTTCCTCCTCCCGCCCGGCCCAGAGAGCGTCCCCTGCCTTGTCACATGGCTCACTTCTTTTACTCCTTCAGATCTCAAGTGCCACCTCAGAGAACCTATCCCACCACCCGGCCTGAGCACCAAGATGCGCTGCAAACCAGACAAAGTCCTCTCGCTCCCTCAGAGAGTTCACCTTCCTTCTGGAGAAAGACCGTAAATAAGAAATTCATCTCTAAGATTCACAGATGATGAATTACTGGGTTTTAGCAGGGCTGCTGGAACAAAATTAACACTCTGCAGAGGAAGATAACAGAATCTGGGGTCATGACAAGACATCCTCCACAATACACAGTATACAATAAAAACCGTCACACAGGCAAAGAGACCAGGAAAACACCACCCACGGTCACCGTGTCAGGCCTGCCTGGGCCTGGGAGCCGGAGGGGGACAGGAGGACAAGGGTGCCCAAGGAGGTGGGGCTGCCTCGGGAGGTTCCCTGGGCCAGCCTGATGAGGACTCTCGGGGCCCCACATACTCCTCAGCCATCCCCGCAACAGAAAAGGCCCACACGGTAGTTTTATGCCTCTTGCAAGCTTGGGGGTCATCCTCAACCCCAGGGCAAGTGGGGAGGGGGGTCTTCTAGAGTAAGACCACAGGGACCATAAAGACCCAAAAGTCCTCCAGGTGCATCATCTCCACAAGCTCATCCAATCTTCCCAAGATCCCCGAGGAAAGCTCTCGGCCCCAGACAGCAGCTGAGACACGAGGCTTCCCCCCACCAGGGAGAGGGGCCACCAGGCAGAACCAACAGGCAGGGCCATGGCACCAGGACATTCCACAATGGACCACGTTTCAAAGGCTACCTCTACACAGGGGGTAACACTGACTTTCAGCAGAGCTGACTTCACAGACTTATTTGTAAAATGGTATTTTCCTCATGATATCATTGTAAAAACTGCTACATTTCCTGAGCTGTTCAGGCGTGTGTTCCCATATTGACTTTCCCGCTGCCTGGGAGGCCAGGAGGAAAGGTGCACAGTGTGGCCCAGCTCTGCAAGGACCAGCTTCCGTGCTTGCACACACTGGGGGCTGACCTGTCCCGTGCTGGGGAGACGTGGGGAGTGTGCACAGAATGACAGAAGCACGAAAGAGCACCATGCGTCACACAGAGAATTGCCTCAAAATGTTAAGTGGATTCAAAGCGATGCCCTGGTGAGGTCCCAGGTCCTCGTGACGGGGCTCCTGGTGAGGAATCTGTGTGAGTGAGGCAGGCATTCACTACCTGAATGCATTGCTCCCCCAGCCCCAGCCACTCACAGGCCCCTCAGAGGCCATAGGAAGTGCACTGACCCCTATGACGTGGACTCGGTGTGGATGCCTCTACAGCTCTGTGACCGTGGGGGATTCTGTATCCTGGGCCCCAGTTCTCTCAGCATGAAATTGGGGAGAACAAGTCTGTCTGTCTCACGGGGTGCAGTGAGGTCTAATACAAGACGGTGGAAACGAAATGACTCCATACAGACCACGCCACCCCTGGCACGTGTCACATGGCCACCACTGTCACAGACGTCCTTCCACTCAAGAGGTGGGTGGTGCAGGGCTGATCTCCTGTCACCTGGTCCCTCAAGATGCAGGGACTATGCAGAGGGCACACAGCACCCTAGGCTGGTACTGGGGGCCAGGGGCACTTAGCGACCTAGGAGAGAAGGGCCCGCTCAGGAGAAGGGAGGCAAGGAGGCTGGGAGACTGGTGGAGGCTGGGGTATGGGACCTGGGACCTAGAGGTGAGCACCACGGCTCACTCCTGCATGTGCCAGTGGTGGGCACAGGACTGGCCCATGTGCTTGGTGAATACAGGAGGGATCCGCAGATGGCCAGGCCAAGAAGTGAAGGACTGGGTGAGGCGGCGCCAGTAATGCAGGAGCAGAAGGGCTGAGGCACAGGGAGCCGTGCAGACCCCACCACCCAGGATGAATTGGATGCAGAAGGTTCCAGTGCCCACTGGACAGGCTGGATGGACCTGGCATGCTAATGGAGCAGAGATCAGAGCACAGGGTGAATCCTAGCCCATGTTTACCAACTTTTTAACAAAATGCTTTATTTTTTAGAGTAGTTTTAGGTTCACTGCAAAACTAAGCACAAGCTACAGAGATTTCCCATATACTGTCTACCCTACATATGCATAGCCTCCCTCCTTATCAACACCCCTGACCAGAGTGGACACTTGTTACAACTGAGGAACCTACGTTGACACATCATGATCACCCAGAGTCCATGGTGTACATCAGGGTTCACTCTTGGTGGTGCAGGGTTCACTCTTCATCCTATGGGTTTGGACAAATGTATAATGACGTGTATCCACCATTATAGGATCATACACAGTAGTTTCACTGCCCTAAAAATCCTCTGTGCTCCACCTATTCATTCCTGCTCCCCTCTAATCCCCGACAACCACTGATCCTTTCACTGTCTCCAGTTTTGCCTTTTCCTGAATGTCACATAGCTGTAATCATATAGTGTGTAGGCTTTTCAGATTGGCTTCTTTCACTTAGTAATACGCATTGAAGTTTCCTCCTGTCTTGTCATGGCTTGATAGCTCATTTCTTTGTAGTGTTGAGTAATGTTCCATTGCCTGGATGGACCACAGTTTATCTATTACACCTACTGAAGGACATCTTGGTTGCTTCCAGGTTTTGGCAATTATGAACAAAGCTGTTATAAACATCCATGTGCAGGTTTTTGTGCGGGAGTAAGTTTTCAGCTCCTTTGGGTGAATACTGAGGAGTGTGATTGAACATTGTGTAGTAAGAGGATGTTTAGCTTTGTAAGAAACCACCAAACTGTATTCCAAAGTGGCTGGACCATGGCGCATTCCCACCAGCAATGAATGAGAGCTCCTGCTGCTCCACACCCTCGTCAGCATTTGGTGTTGTCAGTGTTCCAGATCTGGGGCATTCTAATAGGTGTGCAGTGGCATCTCATTGTTGTTTTAATTTGTATTTCCCTGATGACACATGACGTGGGGCATGTTTTCACATTTATTTGCCAACTGTGTATCTTCTTTGATGAGGTGTCTGTTCAGATCTTTGGTCCATTTTTTAATTGGGTTGTTTTCTTATTGTTCAGTTTTAAGAGTTCGTTGTATATTGTGGATACCAGTCCTTTATCAGGTATGTTTTACAAAGATTTTCTCCCAGTCTGTGGCTTGTCTTTTCATTCTCTTGACACTGTCTTTCACGGAGCAGAAGTGTTTAATTTTAATGAAGTCCAGCTTATCAATTCTTTCTTTCATAGATCATGCCTTTGGTTTGTATCTAGAAAGTCACTGTCATACCCAAGGTTATCTAGGTTTTCTCCTATGTTACTTTCTAGGAGTTTTATAACTTTGCATTTTACAATTAGGTCTATGATCCATTTTGAATTAATTTTTGTTAAGGGTGTAAGGTCTGTCCCTAGATTCATTTTTTTGCATGTGAATGTCCACTTGTTCCAGATCCATTTGTTGAGGAGACTGTCTTTGTTTCACTGTATTGCCTTTGCTCCTTTGTCAAAGATCAGTTGACTATATTTACGTGGGTCTATTTCTGGGCTCTCTATTCTTTTTCCATTGATCTCTTTGTTCTTTCAACAATACCACACTGTCTTGATTACTGTACTTCGCAGTAAGTCTTGATGCCGTGTAGTCTCAGTCCTCCAACTTTGCTCTCTTTCAGTACTGCGTTGGCTGTTCTGGGTCTTTGACCTCTCCAAATAAACTTCAGAACCAGTTTGCTGATATCCAATAACTTACTGGGATGTTTACTGACTTTTGAGATTTTGAAAAGGTGAGCTCACAGAGCCCTGGAGGCCAGGCTCCTGACCACTCTGAGCGCTCGCACTCCTTCATTGTCCTGCTCTGAGTGGCAGGCCCCACTCCGAGCCTGGGGGGGGCCCAGGTGGTGCTGGGCTGCAGGAGACCAGGCGAGGACAACTGGGAGGGGTGCCCAGATGCCCCACTGCCCTCACAGCTGACTGGGCCGCTCCAGTCCCTTTCATTTCCTGCTGTCCGGACGGGGTGATGATGGGGCTACTTGGGGTGTTCAGACCGCCCACTCTGTGACCCCATCTTTTTCTCATTTAATGTAACAGGCTTAGAGAAACGTATCATGTCCATTTTACAGTTGAAAAACCTGAGACCAGAGAAGTTAAATGGCTTGTTCACAGTCATGCTAGAGCCAGCAAATGACCCAGCCAGCAGGCAGAGGCCCTCCTCACATATGGGCTCAGCTCCCCAGAGTCCACAAGGCCCAGGCCACATAGCCCTTAGGACAGATATGGTGTCAAAGTGCTCGCTCAGGTGGCGTAAAGGGTCGGTGGTGGGCCGGGCCCACCTGGCTGTGTCCACGCTGTGTTGGAGGCGGGTTGGTGGTGCTGGCGGGTGCAGGTGGCAGCCCAAACAGGCCAGGCCTGCAGCTGGGGGCTCACTGCCCAGCAGGCCGGAGGAGGCCGTTCCTCTCTGCTCCTGTGCACAGACCCAGCCCTCACTGCCTCTGAGAATGAGACAGGCAGTGGAAACAGGAGGAGTATGAATATGTGGGGCCTGGGGTGATGGGGCCCCACTTCTGAAGGGGTTCATCTGAGGCTGGTGAGGAGATTCGCACCACGGAGTGGACAGGGGCGGGCTGGGTCAAAGGGCTCAAGATGTCCCTTGAACTTGAATATTATGATCACCCAGGGTCTGCAATGAGCAAGTTGCACCATCAGGAAACTTTCCCAGGAAAGTCATGGAATCCTTAAAAGAACAAATGTCTAGAAGCCTGAGTGCCCTTAGCCACATGGACCTTCTCAGCTGCCTCAGCTCCAGCGTCACCCCTTCCGGAACCCTCCTCCTGGACTGCCCTGTACACGCAGCAGCCTCATGTCATCCATGCCAGCTCTGCCTTCGCGCTCAGCCTCTGTGAGCCCAGGGGGCAGGGCTGGTTGGCCTCCCCTGCACGCCCCTCCCCCGCCGGGTTCAACTGCTGAATGAAGGAGCCACCTACGCACCAGCCAACCCAAAGCTTCCCACCCGGTGGCAGAGCAGGACCCAAGGTTCTGTCCCCGCCCTGCCCACGCCCAGAAGGTCTCATGAACCAGCCAGGCCTGTGTCGTGGGAAGAGCACTCTGTGCAGAATTAATGTAGCCAAGTGCACAGATAAAGATTCTGTGGCACTTCCCTAAAAATCCAATTAAGTTCCTATTTTGAGAACTTTTTGAGAACCATTTGAGGGAAATAAGGAGGCCGTGTGATGCCACCAAGCAGGGACGATGAGGTCCAGGCTGTGAATGCTCTCCCACGGGCTCCCAGACTTGCTGAGTTTCATGTCATGAGAGCCAGTCAGAGCCTGTCCCCATCAGGTCTCTGGTGTGTCACTCGGTGTAGCTGACACTCAGTGGACAGAGCTATTATTATCAGCCTTCTCACAGCCCTCCCAGAGAGGGGCCCCCTCTGCGCCATGTGAGCCCACCCCTTTAGGTGACTGGACGAGGAAAGGACACTGACCATCTGCTGGCCAGCGACAGGTGAGACCTCCAGCCATTGGTTCGTTTACTTGCTCTGTCACTTGTCTCCCCACCCTCTCGCTTGCTCCATCCCTAAGAACCCGCCCTGAGACTGAGGGATGCACAGGCAGCTTGGGTCAGGATGAGAACAGCGGGAGGGGGCACAGTCCAGTCAGGTTGTGGGGTCCCTGCAGAACAAGAAACCTGCCTGGGGGGAGAGCGAGACGAGTGACGAGCCTGAGAGACCCCGCAGCGCAGAAGGTGGAGGCACCCTGACTGCCCAGTTCCAGCTCCACGGGTTCCGTGTAGTCCCTTGGGGTTCCGTGCAGTCCTCCGGGCCAGGCCATGGCGCTCCCCGAGAGCCACGCCTCCGGCTCTCACGCTCTGAGCGGTACCTGCTCTCTCAACCAGGAGAGGCGCACCCATGAGCACCCAATGACCCCATGTACGTTTTCCCTTTTAAGTTCCAATGTTCTTCATCCAACTGCTCTTTTTCATGCCATACGGTTTTTTTTCTTTCTCACATGTATTTGTTTTTAAACCTCTTTCGGATTGTCCGGCGACTCCTCGTCGGCGGGTGCAAAGGTCCTCGTGTTGGCTGCTGCGTCTCTTCACGGCAGGCTTTCAGCGGGCGGTCTGTCATCGCGGGCTGGGAGCTCATCTCCAGGAGGGGCTTCTCCAATGTGAATCCCACCTGTCCAGGGGGGTGCAGGCATCTCAGGTCAGTGTTTGTTTGTCTCTGTTGAGACATCTGAGTCTTTGCCAGTTCAGACCAGTTTTTGTTTTCCAGCTTTGCATCTGGCCTCTGCACACCCAGAGGGCTCAATGGGGTGCCAGGTGCCGAGGGGAGCCTCTTCGCTGCCACAGCCCCAGGAGGAAGGAAGCTGCGGGCCGCAGTGTCAGCCTGCTGCACGGAGTAGGGGAGCCACCAAGGCCCCGGCTTCATGCCAACCCCTCAGTGGCCTCGGCCTCCTCTCTGGTGCCAGGCCAGGCCTCGTCAGCCCAGCCCAGGTCCTCAGGCCTCTGTCCAGGTCCTCCACCCCCCTGGGCCACAGACTCCAGGTCTCCCTCTCCCTGTTGGCTCTGGGTGCCTTTACCTCTTCTGGCACCTGGGCATGGCTTCCCCGCTGAGCTGGTTAGAGCTGGGCAGTTATTATTTTAGCCAGGCTTTCTGTGTCTAGAGTTCGGCCCACTCCTGCCATGGAAGGACAGACGGCAGATGCCCTGCGGGGGGGCACATGTCTAACACGGCCGGCCCTGTCCCACTGCATTAGAACTGCTGAAAAGAGAAGATGCTCAGAGAGAGTCCGCTGCAAGAACAGACGGCAGAACGCCAGGTGCAGCCCTAACTATAAGCTAGGTGAGCGCGTGTCCCAAGGCCTCTCCGGTGCGCCCACACACCCAGGTCCTCAGACCGACGCCGGGATGGGCACAGAGGGTGCATCTGTCAGAGGCCAACAGCACCCCGGGAGTTCTCTGACTGACCTTCAGGTGCTGTGTGCCAGGTAGAAGGCAATGTCCACTGAGTGGTAAGTTGTGCTCACTTGAAGCCTGCAAATATATTATTGAAAGGTAACAATCATCACAGAAATAGTTTGTAAAAGAAAAAAATAATTTTGAGGGAGAGCATTATTTTCTCTGTGACTGTGTATAACTGGCAGCTCCTGGGTGTCATGAAAGCAGCCAGGTGGACTTGGTCTTGTTACTCTGTCCCAGTCCCCCTCAGATCACGCGCCCTGAGTGTCCACATGGTGGGCAACCACTCCCACCGCCCACCTGGGGCCCACATCCGTCCTCCCGGCGCCCTCCCAGACCTTCAGGGCGTACTGTCCACCTACCTACTCTGGCTGGCACGGCACCCCCGACCCCGCCCTTCCTCCACAACTCATGTCACTTGCTTTCACCTCATTTTCCTCTCACCTGATTCTTCTTTCTTTCAACTGCTCTTCCTTCACTCTGAACTTGGTTTCTGACCAATTTCCTTTCTAGCTAGTTTGAGGACTAGTTTGGAGATAACCAGTCAGTTTCGCTCTCTCAGGCTGGTCCACGGTATTTGTGAACGAATGAGAGAATGAATGGATATGTGTCCATCCAAAGGCTGTAGGCCCCTCAGGTGGGCAGAAGCCTTCCCCCGGAGGACAGTGGCAGGGAACAGGGTCTGCGGGAAGACCCCACCCCGCCCCGGATCCAGAACTGGCCCCTGAGTCAAGGGCCACATATCAGGAAGAAACATCTCGCTGCCTCTTCTACAACACGGTCTCACAATCCTGCAGTCCCGTCTGGAACTGTGATCCTATTTGATAACCTCTGAATGCTTACAGAGAGGGGTAAGCGTCAGCCGCCCAGCTGCAGATTAGGACGAGCTGCTGGGGGGAGGCACTGAAGCTAACATCCCTGTCCCAGCCAGGCCCCAAGAGCCACAGCCTGGGCTCTTTCTAACTCTGGGAATGGATCTTACGGATTTGTTCTAACGTCACTTCGGCTGTTGCATCAATTCTCTCCAGCAACTGTAATCAAAAGGCTTCAGCCTGACTGCCAGGAATCCGAGTTGGAGAGTCGATTGCTCCTGTTTACAACTCCACCCCACGGGCTAGAGTGAGGGGTTTCGAGGTTTCAAGCAGGCAAGCCCAAGACTGTGTGGACTCCTGAATGGAAGAACTACCACAGAACAGTCATTTGAATCACAGAACAGAGATTCTCCACACCTCCACCAGAACGTTCTCTCGGCCTCCTGCTCAGCTTTGTGGATGCTCCGCTCAGATGAATATCAAAAGGGCTGATGTGGACCCAGACTGCAGGCCCTCATTACACAACGGGCCGGGGGGGGGGGGGCCTTTTTTAAGAAAGAAAAAGAATATAAAATATGAATACAAAATCAGGAGTGAAAGTAGATGCTTGGTTAAAAACAAAAAACAAATCAGAACAAATTACAAAATTTTTAAAGCTGGCAAATACCACCACCAACAAAAAATCCAGAAAAATAACATTTCTGTTAACTAATGCTCTAACATACCTCTGTTAGGTCCCTTTCTCTAAATTTTATGCATATTCTTTGATCGCCTCTTCACATGATAATGCTTTTGCAATACCATGATTCAAGGAGAGACTAAAAAGATCGGTTTTGCATGCCAGCGGCCCTAAATCAGCAGTTCTCACGTGGGGTACTGACTCTCAGGGAAGCATCTGGAAACACACGGGTGCTTCTGGTTGTCACATCACCTGCGACAAGCAGGACGGTGTGCTAAGAGGCCAACTGTGCTGGCTGAGACTCGGGGCTGAGGGTCTCCCACTCGGGTCCTGCTTCCACAGAGGCCGCCCTCCTGCCTCCCTGGGTCAGTGCCCGAGCAAAGCCCCCAGTGGTCATCTGGGGCATAAAAGATGCTGCTGACCCCCTCAGCAGAGGGACCAGCGCCTCACCAGTCTGTCGAGCCCCCTGCGGCATGGGACGCAAGCGGGGGCTCTGGGGCTAGGCCGCCCGTGCTGACCGCCAGCTCTGCCCCTCACTACAGAGCGACCTTGGTGCCTCACCTGTCCCGGCTGTAAACGGACATAACGACAGTGCCCACTGCAGGCTGCTGTGAGAATACAGCAAAATGCACAAAACCCACAGGCTGGCACGTGGTGTGCGCTCACCAACGTCTACCCTTTCCATGCAGTTCTGGTCATAATCCCTGTCGACACAGCGGGGTTCAGCTGCACCAAACTGTGTGGTCCCTCCTGACTCCAAGCCCACGCTCTCTGCCACTGAAGTAGTGTTTGGGCAAGGACCTTCATGGGCCCGCACCCTGTCCCCTGTGGCGACCTGGGTGACAGCGACACCTGTGTGCCCCAAGGCTGAATGCACCGACCCCAGAGTGCTCAGTGTGTGCTCGAGTGTACGCGTGCGCGGGAACGCCAAGTGGGACACGGTGCTGGGGTTGTTCACCGCCCACGGGACCAGTGAGGGCACGAGGTCCCCCAGCACCTGCGGCTCACCTTCCTGGGGTCCTCTCCCAGTGGCATCATTTCCTGAGGCCTTTAGCAGCGCCAGGAAGGTGGGGCTGCAGGGTTCTGGGTGCAGAGCAGAAGCTACCTTACCCCTCTTCATCTTTACGTTGTGGCCTGTGCCAGAAGGGTCCCCGGGCCCCACCCAAACACAAAGAACGTTTAGGATGAACAGACACAGTCTGGGAGCACAAATGTCCCGTCACAGCTCGCTTAAAATGTGCGGCCCCACTGAGGGCCTTTGGCAGCCCTGATGACACGCTCTGATGGCTATGAAAGGCACAGAGACAGAAGACCCGGCCCAGAAAGGCCAGTGTGGGATGGTTCAGCCTCCATTTCTGCAGAAGAAGCCAAAGGCAGTGATATTTTGGAAGATCCTTAACCTGAGTCTTGGGAAAGGTTTTACACCTCCCATCTCTCCAAGTAACAGTGCCATGATGCCCATCATCCAGGGGCATCTGGCCTCACCAGGAGTGAGGGGGCAGGGGCCTTGGGCAACTTCTGACTAAAGGACTGATTGGTGTGAGGCCGGGACACCCAATGAAAGGAGGTGGGCGCACGCCAACGTGACCACGTGAAAGTCACTGAGCTGTGGAGGCCTCCCGTGTCTCCAGGACACCGCAGGCCCCCACACTTCCTCCTGGGCTCTGCCAGGCCTCCAGGGACCAGCATCTGGGCAGACTCCTCCTGGCAAGGCCTTGCATGCTTCAGCAGCTCGGATGGACCGTCACTGCATATGCAGGCCCACGAGTACCTGTCAGAGAACATAGGGTAGTGAGGGGACACTGCAGGCAGGGCAGCAGGGAGGGGAGTCCACATTCCCTAGGGCCCAGCTCTGTTATTCAAATCCCTCGCTTCCCATGCAAGAGGCACTGCGTAAGCATCCTTCCAAGTGGAATATCACTCTACTGAAGCTGTAGGACAAGTGCACCGATGGTGATACTCAAAATGCAAGCTTATTTCTGGAAACCATTCAAAACTAATTAACCAGCCCGCACACAGGCTTCTTAGCTCCTGATTCCAGTAACACCCAGGCTGTAAATCGTCTGCTGTTAGGACACTTTCCTTTTGTTTTCAGGAATGTTACAGGGTCACTGCCAAGCAGTCTAGACCTGAGATTTACGGACTTTCAGGGGCATAAGTTTCTTTTCGGTCTCCATCAATTCACGGAGGTGTTTAAAAAGGAGAGTCTCCCCAGCCCCAGCCCCTGTCCGCTCAACCAAGGGCCTCAGTGACAGAGGGGACACTGCTGGGCTCAAGCTGACCAGCTGGCACAGGGTGGAGGTGCAGACACAAGTGGCTCCCGGGTCCTGACCCACCTGCATGTGCCTCTCCCTAGGGAGACAGAGCCAGGGTCTCTGGAGAAGAGGTCCCCCTGGAGGCCAAGGCTCAGGTCAGGGTGCTCTCTTCCCAGCACCGTGCTCTGGGGAGCTGTGGGTTCCTTACAACGTCCCCACAGGATGGTCACCCTCGGGGCCTGTGTCAAACTCTACCACAGGCCTTGTCACCTGACTCCGAGATCCTGAGGGCAGAGGTTCTGACAGACTAGGCCCAACAGGCCTCTGGAACTTCACAGTGCTCGACTGAGAAAAGCAGGCATGTGTCCATATTGAGTTGTGGGTGGATAGATGGGTAGGTGGGTGAGTGAGTGGGTGGAGGTGTGGATGAGTGGAGGGGTAAGTGGCTGGATGGGTGGGCAGGTGGGTGGATGGGCAGGTATATGGGTGGATAGATGAGAAAGTAAACAAAACAACTTCTGGGATGGGCCTAAAAGTAGGCCCTGTGGCTCTATTCTTCCCCTGGGAACCTGGAGGCTAGCTACTTCCATGAGCAGCCAACCTCAGCATGAGGTCTGTGGGGCCACAGCCGTGGCAGAGTCAGGCATATATTCCGGGTGCCTAGCAGAGGGCCTAGCACACAGGAGGCTTATGCTGCTTATGTTCAATTAGCAACATCACTGATAAAACTGATGCATAAAAATCTGAACACACTACATGCCAAATAACCAT